>NW_028261393.1:16484759-16784759 GCF_051295495.1 Thamnophis sirtalis | reverse complement strand
CACTGGAGTATAAGACACACCATGATTTTGAAGAGGTAATTTTTTTAAAAAAAAGTTTTTGCTCTCTGCAGGCCTCACAAATACTCTGCACACCTAGTTTTTTTGCAAAAAAGGGGGGGCATTCAGAGCTTTGGGAGGCTTGTAGTCTTGGGGGCTGGAGGGGCAAAAATGGCCCGTTTTTCGCAAAAACGGGGCATTTTTGCAAAGAAAGAAAAAGGGCATGCAGAGGCTTTGGGAGGCTGGTAGAGTGCTCATACAAAAACAGCCCGTTTCTTGCTCATTTTTCCCTCCTCAGCCCCCAGGAGCTCTCTGGAAGCCTCTTAAAGGCTATACACTGCCATTTTTGCAAAGGGGGCAGGGTTTCGGTAGGCCAAAAATGCTGCATTCAGTGTATAAGACGCTCCCAGATTTTCAGCCTCTTTTTGGGGTGAAAAATATGAAAAAATGTGATACTTCTCTGTAGTTATCTGAAGGGCTTTATAAGCAGAAAGGTGAGAATACCTGTGTACATCTCAAACACTAAGCAAAGCACCTTTGGAAATTCCATCACTGCGTAGGAAGAACAATAGCATAGTATATTAATCAGCCATGAGCGTAGGCAGATTAAGGTTACTGGATCTCAATAATTATTTTGGCAGGCATTCCATAATCATCTTTGGCAATTATTTTGTCTGGATCGGTTGGCAGCAATAGGCATCGAGAGACAAGGAAGGGAACAGCTCCGTGTTTTATCTGCAGCTGACAACATTTTTGGGTTCACCGGCCTAATGGGGGAAGCCTTTAGGGGTTGCTGTTTTATGTTAGACCTTGCAGCCCTGCTGGTTTTCAATCTAAACGATGGATTGAAGCCCACCTTGTCACAGGTGTGAGGAGGGCATATCATTAAAGAGAAAGCTGTGATGGGATCAGCCTATAGTACTAGATTTGTAAAGAGTGGAAGTTGGAGAATTGGGAGGAGTTGGTGGGGGGAGGATGATTCACAACGTAAATAAGATTACAAGATCAGGCTTGAGATGGCAAAATCTAATAATCTTCATCATTTTCTTTGGCAGATATACTGGGGACTTGTAGTAACCTGAATTGGAGAGGTTGTTAAACTGGAAGGATTTCTTCTGAGCGCTCCTGTCTTTGGGCAAATATTTATTCATAAATTGTTTCAGAAGGTATATTGATGCAATACACAATGAGGACAACCCTGTAATTATGTTTAGATTCATGCTATGTGGGAACCCTTGGAAAAACACCTAAGTGAACGAGTGTGAAATATATACACTACCTTTAAAATCCATAACGAAATCTAAAAAAGCCTTTTAATCCCTTTATTTTCCTCTTCGGTGTGAAAAAAATATAATCAGTTCTTTGAAAATGCTTGGTAAATTAGTGATTGGTGGTGGCCAAAATCTTCTCAAGAAATCAGCTATTGACCGTATAAATGCAAAGTTTGCTTTGCGGTTTAACAAGTCATTTCTCTCCCAATTCCAAAGTAAAATTAGACCCATTTCATTTAAATATGAAAAAAAACTTAAATATTTACATTTAAAACAGAGGAAAAGAGCAAACATACCTTGTAGGATTCTCAAGATGTGAATCTCTTCCTTATGAGAGAACTAATGAATTAAATTGGAATTAAAGGTAAAGGTTCCCCTCTACATAAGTGCTAGTCGTTCCTGACTCTAGGGGGCGGTGCTCATCTCTGTTTCAAAGCTGAAGAGCTAGCGTTGTCCGAAGATGTCTCCGTAGTCATGTGGCTGGCATGACTAAATGCTGAAGGCACATGGAACCTTCCCACCAAAGGTGGTTCCTATTTTGTTACTTGCATTTTTTTTTACATGCTTTCGAACTGCTAGGTTGGCAGAAGCTGGGACAAGAAACGGGAGCTCACTCAGTTACACGGCGCTAGGGATTCGAACTGCCAAACTGCCGATCTTTCTGATTGACAAGCTCAGCATCTTAACCACTGAGCCACTGCATCCCAGTTAAATTGGAATAGGGCTGCCATATTTGGAGTATCTGAAGCAATCTGTACCTAGTACAGATGCATTGATGGATTACAGTGAACAATTAAAAAAAAGATGACTTTGTAATCCTTCTCTTTTCCTTTTCCTTGCAGAAATGCTTTCTTTCTCCATCTAATAACCCTTATTTCATATTAACCCTGGTGCCACATATTAATTCAGTGCATAATGAGACTGGTCCTTTCTTCCTGTCTGTTTAGAAAGTATTTCTAAATACTTTCTAAAATGGGACACCTATAAAAACCAGTTCTCTAGATGCTTTTCCTACATTCAACCTAACATGGGTACAAGCGGTTTTTTTGCTTTATTTGGTAACTGACAGTTAACTGATTTTAAAGAATTTGAGGTCTACAGTAGATGCCTTGCAGAAAGCCATTTCAAAAATGGCAGTTCTAGTTTGAACTCACCTTGCAAAACACTATAAATCTGTACCTTTTATTAGTTGCATTCCATGATAGACCTATGCTTTTTAAATGGTCTAAGAGAGCAGCCCAGCTTTTCCTGGGGACTGAATTCTTGTTCCCAAATGACACTTTCTGTGTTTTCAAAACCCTTCTAGTATTTGGGCTTTTCTTAAAGTTGGATTTGTTTGTATTTTCTGCCATACAGGTAATTTAAGATATTTTCTTGCCAACCAGCGACAGGGTTATTATGCTTGGAGCATTTCATATTGGTCTTCTTGACATTTTGAGGCTCACATGTGTGCAATCAAAGTATGTATTTATAATTTGCCTGCAATGAAGTAAAGAAAGTGGATGTAAGACTGTATGTAGACTGGCCCTCCTTTGCCTCCAAAGAATAAATATTTATCTTTTATCAGGTTGAGAAGTGTTCCTTTGTGTTGACTGGTGAAGTAAATCGGGATTTGAAGAGAGAAAAAAAATTGTTTGAGTGAACCTGAAGTGAATCCGGTTTACCTCAGTGCGGAATGGATTTTAAAATGTATTTATTGGGCTAAGGAAGCTGAATGTTAACACATTTGAGTATTTGCATTTGAATTCATTGGCTTGGTGTGAATCATTTTAAGCAAGGCTTATGCTGCTATTAATATGTTATGCTATTAAGGGACACGGTGGCTCAATGGCTAAGACGCTGAGCTTGTCAATCAGAAAGGTTGGCAGTTCAGTGGTTTGAATCCCTAGCTCCGCGTAACGGAGTGAGTTCCCGTTACTTGTCCCAGCTTCTGCCAACCAAGCAGTTCGAAAGCATGTAAAAATGCAGGTAGAAAAATAGGGATCACATTGGTGGGAAGGTAACAGCGTTCCGTGCACCTTCAGTATTTAGTCATGCCAGTCACATGACCATGGAGACATCTTCGGACAGCGCTGGCTCTTCGGCTTTGAAACTGAGATGAGCACCGCCCCCTAAAGTCAGGAATGATTAGCACATAGTGCGAGGGGAACCTTTACCTCTGCAGCTATTCAAGCCAGATTTCTGGACCTGGAACTTTCAGAGGGCTGATGGATCTTCACCTTGTTAGGAATTTTTAATGCCATTTTCATCCTCAATGTATTGAAAAAATGTGCCTTATGTCAAATTTAATGAGAAAATAGTTTTCTAAATCTCTAATTTCAAATTTTTGGTGCTGCTCCTTGTTTCGGACTCCAAAGTGGGGGTGGAATGCTCTTTGATTTTTTTTGCAATATGAAAGTTTCTAAATGCAGTTAGATGGTTAGAAAATGCAGTTTTGGTAAGAGATTTTTAATAGAGTTTTTTCCCCCCACAAAAGGGAGAGGGAGAGCAATTAACTAAATCAGACTCTAAAATGCCACCAGTGGTGGTCGTATAAGGATTGGTAGACATGGTTTGCAGGCAGAAAACTCAAGATTCAGTTTTCAAAACATTTAAATAGGACTGGCAATGTCTCTGCTGTTCATTCTACTGCCCATCTATGTCAGCTACCTGACCGATGGACTAACTTTGTATAAAGCATTTTCTTAAATTCCTGTGACATGTTCAGGGACAGCTTATATGGAATTCAGCAACCACGTTCTCACTTTTTAGCTCCATTATGCCTAAAGGAAGTTTCACTTATACGGAACTGATTTTTTTAAGGTGCCACTCAACCTTTCCCCAAGGGCAAGTAACAATGTTTTTTTGATCTCTCATTTGTCATTTTAAGGAAACCATTGTTGCTTCTTCACATATCAGAATGGAATGCAGAAAATCAGAAGGCCACTCTAGAAATCTCTACGTCTTAGTGTGGAATCCAGGTCTTCCTGATCAGGATCCAATGAACTTTGTGTGACACAAGTAGTTGGACTGGAGAGAAAGAGAGAGGGAGGGAGGGAGGGAGGGAGGGAGGGAGGGAGGGAGGGAGAGAGAGAGAGAGAGAGAGAGAGAGAGAGAGAGAGAGAGAGAGAGAGAGAGAGAGAGAGAGAGAGAGAGAGTGAGAGTTTAATACAAGTTTAATACAATACAAGTTTAAGGGCTTAAAAGCAATCATTTTTTGGAATAAACAACAAAAAGACTGATTTTGGAAAATGGGCTAATGGCCCAGATGGATTTGAAATAAAATGAAGGAAATCCTTTAAAAAAGTAGGAAACACTATTCTTTTGAATTTTAAAAAAAGGTGATAGGATGGAAATTTGAAGGTTGGACACTATAAGGAACTAAACATTGCAATTAAAAGAGAAGAACACTTAAATTTGATATACTAATACAGAATGGAGCAAAATACTTTGTCATTATATTAAATAATATTTGTGAACAAAGGACCCAGAAGTTAATTTTAAGATTGTCTGCCATTATAGATGAAGTGTTTAAAAGATATTATGGAAGTGGAACAAGTTTTACCACATACAACTGAGGCTGATTTCAAAATGGATTAAAAAATGACAAGCTACAAGGATGATATGGCAAAAGATGCCACACTGGATATACAAACAAAACCAGCTGATGACTTAATAAGTAAAAGAAATATACAAATAACAACGCAAAAAAAGCAACCTGGATAACTTTCCTGTGTTGGAGTTATAAAAGAGACCTGTTAAAACTTTGGAGAATTTTGAGAGCAGAATTTTGTGCAAAGCGGCAAAGAAAAAAAATGAAAAAGAAACCAAAGCCCTAAGACATTATTTGAAGGGATTAAAAGACCAAGATTATTCAAACTACAAGGAAGGAATATAAAGTTGACTTATTTGATCAAAGTTAAAATAGTTAAGTTGTTATCTCTGGTAACCTTTAATGGACTTTTGCTGACCAGGTGTGAATAACAAGGCTTTAAGAATCTATACATAACGTGCACGTAAATAATAACCAGAGTCCTCCCCCCCCCACTTCAATTAGGAATATCCAGAGAAGCCAGATGTGTGATTTTGGGGTATTTGTTGCATTCAGGGGAGGTGCCCCTGTCTTATCTGCAGAAGATGCATAGTCTGAGGGACACACAATGTTGTTATGTGCAGCCTTTGGATTCCAGTAATGTTTTCTACTTAAAAGTGCTTTTTATTAGGAAACAGAATGTGGTGTAAAGCCTGCACTGAGGAATCTTCTGGGTGAGAAGCAAGCAAGTAACAATAGAATTCAATAGAATTCTTTATTGGCCAAGTGTGATTGAACATACAAGGAAGTGCATATGCTCTCAGTGTACATAAAGAAAAATAAAATAGAATACATTCATCAAGAATCATAAGATACAACACTTAGTGATAGTCATAGGTTACTAATAAGCAATTCAAATTACACTAGGAAACAAATAAAACAATATAAAATTGAAAGATACAAGCAACGTGGTTATAGTCATAAGTGGGAAGAGATAGGTACTAAGACGGAAGACAAGAAGAATATTAATACAGTGTTGTGGGAATTATTTGTTTAGCAGAGTGATGGCATTCGGGCGGGGGGGAACTATCCTTGTGTCTAGTTGTTTTGATGTGGAATGCCCTATAGCGTAGTTTTGAGGATAGAAGTTGAAACAATTTATGTCCAGGATGTGAGGGGTCTGTAGATATTTTCACAGCCCTCTTTTTGACTCGTGCAGTGTACAGGTCCTCAGTGGAAGGCGGGTTGGTAGCCATTGTTTTTTCTGCAGTCCGAACTATCCGTTGAAGTCTGTGTCTGTCTTGTTGGGTTGCAGAGCCAAACCAGACAATTATGGAGGTGCTCCTCTGTAGAACAGAATCATCAGCATTATACAGCATCGGTATTTTTGATCTTGGTGCCCCCAGAGTCTGTTGAACGGCAGCTCTCAAAAATTGCATAGGTAGCTAGATCATGCTGACTGGGATTTCTCTGAATTGAATCCATCACTGGATAGAATTTGTTTGGAAAAGGCTACCTACCAGACACACCTACTTGCTAATCTCCCTCATCCATCTTGGCTTTGGCTGAGGAGATGCCTTCTCCCCAACACTTCCTCCTCAAGCCAGGGAATTCTCTTATCTCCCTCCTAAGATCCTGCAGTTTTGCCAGTCCTGGACTTTGTGTCCTTTTGAATGATTGTGTATTTAAAGGCTTTATCAGTGGGTCAGAACAAACAACTTGGGCTTTAAGGGGAACTTTTTGAATGAAATGAGCAAGTGGGGTCTTTGGTGCTCTCTGAGAATGGTTGTTTTCCTGCAGATGTTTAATTATAAAACTAGGTTACATCGATGCTCACATGTCACATGTGTCTGTTGCACATTTACAAGTTTTGTGGAAGTGTAATATATATGTAATATATATTTGTGTAATATAATATATAAAAGGGGAGGTGGTGGCTCAGTGGCTAAGACGTTGTTGAGCTTGTCGATCAGAAATGTCGGCAGTTCAGCGGTTCGAATCCCTAACACCGCATAATAGAGTGAGCGCCTGTTACTTGTCCCAGCTTCTGCCAACCTAACAGTTCGAAAGGATGTAAAAATGCAAGTAGAAAAATAGGAACCACCTTTGGTGGGAACATAGCAGCGTTCCATGCGCCTTTGACGTTTATTCTTCCGGCCACATGACCATGAAGACGTCTTTGGACAGCCCTGGCTCTTTGGCTTTGAAACGGAGATGAGCACTGCCCCCTAGAGTCGGGAATGACTAGTACATATGTGCGAGGAGAAGCTTTACCTTCACCTTTAATATAACTGAACATATGTAGGAGGAGTGGTGGAACATGGGGAAGAGTGAAAAGAGGCTTCGGTCTAGAATACCTACATAGCCAAAAGTGAACTAAGTCCCCCCTCTTGAATTCCGTTGATCCATATCTAACTCCAAGCAGGTGTGCATTAGTTGATAGTATTCCTGTGCACAGGTATGAGTACCTGTAAATCAGATAATTGAACCTTCACGTATGGACCTAATCTTTTGGGTCTGAGAATGTACGACTTTGCATTTCTTCTTAGATGAGATTTGAAAACTTGTCATTTAGAGTAGACCTAAGTTTTGAAGTTCATGAACTTCTTCCTTTGTTCACAGGAGTCTGGGTAGCTCATAAAGATCACTTTAATAAAAAAAATATCTGCAATGACATCTCATGGTTTCCAACAGTGCTTCAAAATAGCAGGAAATAAATTATTGGTCCAGCTCATGGACAAAATAACAGTTCTAGAAATGCCTTAAGCATAACATCTCTTCTTAACTTGCACAGTTTTATTGCTATGCTATTTTGAGGTAATCTAACACATGGGGAATTAAAAAGCAAATTCCGTATTTGATGACATGTATTTGATTGCAGAAGAATCCAAGAAATAGTGCTGTTCTTCCTAATAGCCAAATACTTAACATTTACCCAAATTTAGTTTTCCTTTGATACAGAGTATTTTCCCATTTCTGTTAATATAGAAGTTGTGATCATATATAATTTCTATATAAAGCCATAATGTATATTTATAGGGCTCTAAAACGTTTCCAGAAAAAGAAACTATTAATGGTTTGTTCTGGAACAGGACTGTTTCACAATTGTATGCATTCTAGATGGGAAATTTTAATTTGGTGATAAGGGGAGATACAAATATGTTTAGTTTGAATCTCTTCCCTACTTATGTTTATAGGATTAGTAAATTTAGTTTTTTGTCCTATATGCAGCAATACAAATAAGGAAAATTAGGGACATGGTTTACAAAAAAGATAGCATTTCAAATCCTGACTCTAATTCTTAGCTTGATCGTGTTATCTGGCAATGATGGGAATAATCCAACAATAGAGAAGTCGATTTAGAAATAGAAGATAATGAAGTCCCAAAGGTGCTTTTTTTTGTTTTTCCTTGAAGACATTTCGCTTCTCATCCAAGAAGCATCATCAGTTTTCCGAAAAAAAGCACCTTCGGGACAACCATGACCTGGATGACTGAGAATCTCCATGGACAGAAGATTTTTTTAAAAATCCAATGAATGCGGCTTGGATACTCGGAATACATTACCTCTTGTATTCTTCATTTCTGGGTTGAAAAAAAAATGATGATATGAAGAACTGCATCCTGTATCTACCAATATCCCCTTGGACTCTGTGCTGATCGATCCAAAGACCACCTAATTCTCGGTTCTGTCGTTCCAGTTGGCACCAGAGAATGAGAATCCTTTCTCTGTTCCCCTCCTCCCTCTTCCTCTCCTTTTTAATCACTCCTTTTCCTTTCGTGATATGGAAGAAGTTGGAATTTCAGGGGTAGCTAATCCATTTCAGATGGTTTCCGTCTTTCCACCACTACCACCACCACCCCCAACCTCAAGAAAACCAGGGTGCTCAGATTTCTCCCTTCAAAGCAGAAGAATGACAATTAGTAGTGGCTTGTTTATAAGCTGTTTTGGCTGTTTGAAGTCTTCCAAATCCATCTGCTTGTTCGTCCTCCTTCCAGCCTTTTAACTCCTGCCTTTAAAGAGCCCAGGGGATGTTGATTATTTGGCTTCTGTAGCTCCGAAGCCACCTCCTCCTCCTCCTCCTCCTCCTCCTCCTTCATGAGATCCACCCCTAAGCAGAATACGCACTGTGGAATGACAGGCATTTGTTCCTCCTTTGGAGGGAGCTGGCATAGGAGCGTATTTATGAGAATTACACCATGCCCTGAACCAGGGATACAGGACATACCCGTGGCAGAGCTTCGACCCATCATCCTGGACATTTTTATGACTTGGGGGGGGGGGGGGCATTCGACTTGGGGGATGATCTCGGCATGATTGGAGGGACACGGTGAAGTTTCTCCACCCTGCAGAGTCTTGTCAACTTTCAGGGGCTGATGTCTGTTCCGCAGATCGGCTTGTCTTGCTCCCTTTCTCTCCGAGCCTACCTTGAAGAATAGAAGAATGGGACAGGCGCGCTACTCCAGACCGGTATATCCAGCTCCCTTGGGTGAGTAATGGAGGGGTCTGGTTGCAGCTGAAAGCGACAGCCAAGGATCGCAGGCGAAGCCTAAGCACCTTGAAAAAGAGATGGCTAGGGTTGTGTAAGTTGGAAGGGCTTTGAGGAGAGAGATTGTTTTCGTAATCCTTGCTTTAAAAGAGAGACAGAGAGAGACAGAGAAGGAAGGAGGGAGGGAGAGAGAGAGACTCCCTCCTTTGGAACACCTATTGCTCTGTAACTTGTACCTGCTGTACTTTAAGAACCAAGTTTTTTGATCTTTTGCTTGTTGCTGCCAGAGTGGTAAAAATTTTTTTTAAAAAAAGTAAAACTTGGTCAGCAGAAAACACGTATCACCAATCTTGCTTGGAGTTAAATGCCTCAGACAGGGATGATGTGCTGATTTGCCTTTTCTCCTCTGTACAAATGATACTTCGTTATTAAAAGATTCATTATTCTAATCATCTACCATCCCGAAGCAATTTACTTAGTCATCCTATAGCAGGAGATTTTTTTTTTAAAAAAAAAAATCCAAACATGGATTTATATCCACTTGCTTCCATTTTCAAAAATAAAAAAGCCAGCCCCTCCACGATCTTACGCTTTAGAATTAAAATGGAATTATTATTGAAGAAGGAAGGAAGAACAATTTCAGGTTGAGGTTTCCAAATAGTGTCCTTCCAGTCCCATCCCATGGGTTTTTAGGCACTATTAATGCCACAATTGGGGTCATTGCTGCTGTCCCTACAAAACCCCATAACTGTACATCTCTTGGGTTCTGATGAATTTTTGGGCAAAGCAGAGAGTCAAAGAATTGAGGGCAGATGCAGGGGAGATGTCTTGTGGTGCCTCAATTGGGGGCAGCCTTGGTGACAGAGGAGTCGATGTTCAGGACTGGGTAGGTTTTTCATTTTAAAGAGTTAACATCAGAATTGTACAAGGAATCTCCGCGCCCCCCAATCTTCCTCTCCTATTTAACTGTGGGCTCAATTGATTTTTCTAGGGAGACATCCAGAAAATATCTATAAGGCTATCTAAATTGACGTGGTGTTGCCTGCTAGTCAACCAGGAGCTGACTTAAAGATGCTGACAGTTGAGGTTTTTAATGTACCTGCCATTAATATATTTTTTTTCACAGTACTCCAGACTCGAGTTAAGAAACATTTCTTAGCCTGACTCTGTGTACAAGGTATATTGCACAAAATAGGGTGTGACTTCAGTAGAGACAGCCTTTGATTTGGGAAAGGAGCTTTAAGAGTTAAATTATATTGGCAGCTTGTCTTGTGGCCTCTATTATGAGTCGCATTTTAAATCTCCACTAAGTGCCTTCCCATTTTTAAGACGGCGATTTCTAATTTTGTGCGTCTGTGCACTCCCTGCTAATTTTAATTGCTAAATGTATTTAGCAATTTCCTTCTTTGCAAAGGAGCAGATTAGATAATAGCTTACAGATCCTTGTGTTCTATTATCTTGTGTTCCCAATGTTTGGAAGACTTAAACCAAAGCCCTGATAGTTGAAATTAAAACAAAACAAAACTATTCTTTAGCAATAGATAAACCGTCAATGTACTGTAGGTACCCGAAGAAGCCCGGTGAGATGGTTAGTACAGTATTTAGGGTGCAACATAACTTATACGTATGTATTGTCTGTTCCACTGAGCTCACCTGGTGTTACTGAATGAAATCAACACACCTGTTTTGCACCTTAGTTTCTTATAGATCATATGCATTCACCAGAGACAGAATGTATATTTGCCCTTATTGCAAATAGAGGTATATGTGGTATTTGTTGATGTGGCCGACACAGGTTACAATATTGGAAATAGCCATTATCTTTCTGTAGCAGGTTGTTTTTCTTTTCAGGTAGGTGGGGTGACCTTCCCCGTACTTGAGCCCTGAGTGCACATAGTTTTGACTTCAGCAAACATATTGCAAGACAGTCTGGTGCTCTTGGGAAGGTGTGAGGAAATGTGGAATTCAGTTACATTAAATATTTCCCAGGCAAGGGCTTTATCCAGCATTCTCTTCCGTGTGTGGGTTCCCAGTTATAGTATGTGCCGTGCAAATGATTACATCAAATGTGAATTTCATTGTGCATATAATACATTATTACAGTATGCATGAAACAGACAGCTGTAGGTGTACAACCTGTGAGTCCCTGGGTTGTGTGAATGGGGGGTCTGTAGAGATTCTCAGTTATCCAGGTCATGGTTTTCTCAAAGGTGCTTTTTCAGGAGGCCATTGGACTTCCTTATTTTTTCTTTGGAAGACGTTTCGCTTCTCATCCAAGAAGCTTATTCAGCTCTGACAAGGCAGTGGGGAATGGAAGGATTTATACTCCTTGCAAACAGCTGGTCATTTGCATCTTTTTAGAGGATCCTTGGAGGTTTATCTGTCTCCCCAGGGTCACCGGAGTGGTGCTTCTGGTTCCTGTGGTCTGCAATTTTTCTCTCTATTCCTACTCCTACACCATTCAAAGGGTGTTCTAGGGAGGTTCAGTTCCTTTTATTTCCTCCCAAGAATTTGCTGCTACTTCCACCGTACACTTGTTCCTGCTGAAGTAGAGCATAGTCTTAAAAAAACAACAACATCTGCAGCATTAGAGTCTTTAAGCTTATCAACTGTAACTCTGGCTCTTGTTCACCCCTCAGTATCTGATTATGATGAAAGAAAGAAAAATGACAAAATATATAGTGTGACTTCATGATGCAAATACACAAGTCACAGGGTTTTCCACAGGGATGCTATGATGTGTGTTTTGACACTCCCTCCACCCTCCTGTTCCCTGGGTGTTCACTTGACATTCATCCCCGGCAACTTATCCAAGCCATGGGTTGAAAACGAGAGTTAGCCGACCCCATTTACAACTTCTACCAGGTCCGCCATTATTTTTCTCCATATGCAAATGTGCTGTGTATCTCCCGCATGGTTCCTGAATAGTGAAAGTGTTTGCATAGCGGATGCGTTGTGTCCAAAGAAATACGGCTTGTGCCCAAATTAAGCAGATGTTTTGTGATACGGAGTTTAAACTTACAAAAGAGGAATAACCCGTTGTTTTTAATCAGAAAATATGCCAGCTTGAGAGCAAAAGATAAAGCCTGGGCAGACTTCCTTAATGAAAGAGCAAAAATAGACACTTGATCTACTTTTTTGCTGCTATAATAGCATGAAAAAGCCTGCAGCTTGGGATCTTTTACCATAGCTGGAACTAGGTAGCTTTTATTCTTTTTTCTAATTGGAATATGTATGTATGTATGTATGTATGTATGTATGTATGTATGTATGTATGTATGTATGTATGTATAATTTGAAGAAACACATGGCCTCCAATGTTTGTACCAATCTATATAAATCTGTTAGGAAAGATGTACAGATAGCATTTCATGGCCTTGTGATCTTCAGTTTTCAATTGTGACATTGTTTACCACCAGAGAGTTTGCTCCTAGCCTGGGGTGACTACTATTGTATTAATGCAATAGTTGAAATACCAGGAAGAAGCCCTTTTTTACTCTTCCAGGATCTAGTGGATCACTGTGCTACATCAGAGCCATCATGGGTTGTTCTTGGCATCGTGACATCAGCCATCTTCCTCTTCTGCTTGTCACGTGGTGCTTGGTGCAATGCAGAATACACTAATATAATGCCATCAAATGTATTGAGTTATTATTGAGCGCCTTGTGGATGCAGGACATTGGCATAGGAATATATGCATTTCTGCTAGCAAGGGAGGGATTTATTTATTTTAAAAAAAACCTTTAATTTGGTGGTATTTATGGCACTCCTTGACTGCCTTCTGGCTTTGTTGTTACGGGAAACTGTTACCCTTTGGGAATATATAACTCAAATGAAGATTATAGTTAACAGTGGAAGAAATAGACAAGACAACAGTTGCATTTCCCCAGAATTTTAAACATGTATAAAGAACGATGGGATCTACTGTCTGCATTAAAGCCAGAGCTTTTCTTTTCAAGACTGATGGGTGAACAGTTAGGAATATTATTTCAATCTATGCAGTGAGATTACTGTATGCTCAATGAGGGAAAGTTTGGGTATTACCCAATGGAGTATATGGAGGAATGGTTAGAGAAATTGGCAGAACTTGTCAATATGGGATAATTGACTTATTGTTCAGTGTTTCTCAACTATAGGAACTTTTAAGAGGGGTGGACTTCAACTCCCAGAATTCCCAAGATTGAGAAACACTGGTCTTATTTAGTTTTAGTTTTTAGTTTTATTGGGATTTATAGGCCGCCCTTTTCCCTGAGGGGACTCAGGGCGGCTTACATTCGTAGGGAAAGGGGAAGTGCAATATAACACAAAAACAGTATGTGACTAAAATAAACAGTAAAAAACACAATTTTCATTCAGCATTCAACACTCGGGCGGGGTGAATTAGAGACTTATCCCCAGGCCTGGCGGGATAGCCAGGTCTTGAGGGCTGTGCGGAAGGTCTGGACGGTGGTGAGGGTGCGAATCTCAACGGGGAGGTCGTTCCACAGGATCGGAGCTGCTACAGAAAAGGCTCTCCTCCGCGTAGTCGCCAGTCGGCATTGACTGGCGGATGGGATTCGGAGGAGGCCCAATCTGTGTGATCTAATTGAAGTCATCAATGACTTCAAAACACCTTGCGGAGTTTTTGCACAAGAAAGAAATGTTTGTGACATAGGCTTTTGATGATCAGAAAATGTAAGTTATAAACCCACATTACCTGTTGATCCATCCATTTTTTCACAATACAATTTTAGAATATTTATGAAGGAGAAAGTGAATATATTTCATTTGACTAAGATTAGCATACTTCATTGAGTTTTTGCATTTAACAGTTATTACTGTAGAATTATGATCTGAATACAGGTGGTTGTGCTATTGCTTCAGAGTGATTATATTCCCAGTATGTCTTCACTGAATGACCCCTTTATAGCCAGTATTCAATAGGATGAATTCTAGAACTTCAGTGTTTTTTCCATGGCATTGGGAAGAATGATGAATATTATAATTTGGGGCTGCAGCAAATATAATTAAAATAAAGTTCCGACTGTGAACTTGGAGATGATCATTTCACTAAATGAATGAATAAAATTAGACCTCTTATTAAAATACAACACATGAGTTAAGAGCTGTCCTTGGCATTTTCCTAAAGAGGAAGCAAGTTTTCAAATACTTGGAATATTTAGCAATGTTGCTTTTGATGTCCAGAACTATGTTTGCAAAAGATATCCTAAACTATTGGCTTTTGTGTTCTGCAAAAATATGAAGAATGCTTTTTCAGAGGTACTCACCAAACATGGGGTCTCTTTTGATCTATTTCATAACCTTTAGATCTTACTCTTCTTTCTGAGCAGGTCATGGAGATCAAAACACAGAATGTTCCCAACTATTTTCCTCTGGTTGCTGATCAAAACCAGACTTGCTTTGTTTTCAGAAACTATAACCTATATATTGTTCCTTTTATGGCAGTGATGGTTATATACTAATGTTGATGTGTAAATAAATCCTGATTTAAAGTGAGTTTTCTTGACTGGTGCTTCAAAACTGTTTCAGTCAAATCCACTCTACCAAGAATTCAAGAAAACACCTTTCTTTTACCAACTGAATAAAATTATTTAAGTAGCGGTGCCAAGGAATTAGCTGGAGGTGTCCATATACCAGACATTTGCTCTTTTGGAGAAGATATTTACCTTGGTTTTCTTGTTTTCTCCAAAACACGGAGTTGTGAATTCCCATCAAAAGATTTCCCCTAAGTAGTTAATGTGCTAAGTAATTACTTGTACACATTTCTGCATAACTCAGTATGGTTGAAGTTGGGTTTTGCATTGGAAGGCATTCTCTATCCAAGCATTTCTTGTTGCATCTGGAAATACTGTATTCTATATCCCTTGAGTTTGTTTATTTTAAGGACACGGGTCTTAAAAGAGTTCTTGTGCAGCTGAGATTCAAAAATGTCTCATGTCCATATTTGCCAAAAAATAGACTTATTTTTGGAAGGTTCCATGGGAATACCCCCTACAGCGTGAGCCATCCTGGCAAATAGATAGAGAAGAAATGTAGGTAGTGACAGATTTTATTTTCCTGGGCTCCAAGATCACTGTAGATGGGGACTGCAGCCAAGAAATTAAGAGACACGTGCTCCTAGGAAGAAAGTGATGGCAAATCTAGACAGCATACTAAAAAGCAGAGACATCACTCTGCCGACAAAAGTGTGTATAGTCAAGGCTATGGTTTTCTCAGTTGCACTGTATGGCTGTGAAAGTTGGACCATTAGGAAGGCTGAGCGCCAAAAAATTGAGGCCTTTGAAGTATGGTGCTGGAGAAGACTCCTGCAAGTCCCTTGGACTGCAAGGCCATCCAACCGGTCAGTCCTAGAGGAGATCAACCCTGACTGCTCTTTAGAAGGCCAGCTCCTGAAGGGGAAACGCAAATACTTTGGCCACCTAATGAGAAGGAATAACTCATTGAAAAAGAGTCTAATGCTGGGAACGATTGAGGGCAAAAGAAGAAGGGGACGGCAGAGAATGAGGTGGCTGGATGAAATCACCGAAGCAGAAGGCATGAGTTTAAATGGACTCCAGAGGATGGTAGAGGACAGGAAGGCTTGGAGGAACATTGTCCATGGGGTCGCGATGGGTTGGACACGACTTCGCAACTAACAACAACAAAAGGCAGTTACTTTAAAATCTCTCTCTGAAAGAATTATGATAATACCTGATCTACTCACTAAGAACATGGAACGAGTAATATATTATTTCTTCATCAGATTGGTCTCAAATTGGCTTTGTTCCCATTCATACATGATCTCAACTGTATTGTTGTATGATATGAACCCTTTTGAAGCCAGTGTCACTCCAATGATGCCAGACTCCTGAAAACATTTGTTTGAATAGAAACCTTACTTGGGCTACAGGATGTTGTAAATACTGGAAGAAATTGAAATGGCAGTCCTGTGCAAGGAGAACATTTGCATCATGACTTAATTCAAGAAGGCATTCTTAGTATAGAGTAATAAGACATGGCAAATAGAAGGGAATGTTAGAAGATTTCAAATTAACTTAGGTTTTATGCTTATGCTAAAACACAAATTTCAACCCTGGAATTTTGGAATTTGCACATGGTATGGCTGTTGCTGAGAAATGGGATGGCTATAGATCTGGAGAGTACGCAGGTTGCAGGATTCCTAAAGTGATCTGTTCCATTTTAACTTCATGCATTTTGCAAAACTCGGAGAAGGACCGGGAGAACCCGGGGTGAAGTCAAAAGAGAAATCAGCCCAGAATCTCTATGTAGCCACAAACGGATTAACTCCAACTCCTCTTGAATTCAACGCCAAGATAGTGCTGTTAGTTGAGTAGATTATTGTATATAGGCATAATTATTAATGCAACAATTTAATTGGAACTTGTATCGTCCTGCTCTTTCACGCCTGACAGAAACTAGCTATTAGTGTTTGTCATCTGTGCTTTATAATATAGGTTGGTTTTTATTGTTTTTTGTTTACAAACATATTTAATAATTTGCAAACCACCCAGAGCCCCTGGGAGTTGGGAGGCATAAAAATGATCATAATAACGACACCGGCAATAGAAAATCTATGAATTGACAACATTTCTGTCAATTACAAAACACTACACTGCTTGGAGCTGCCCATATATTATACCAACACATTACAACATCCTAGGTTCCTGGGAAGAACTCAATGCGTATGAAGACCAATACCAACTAAAGAACTGACAGCTGTGATTTTACATTATTGTGAATAAAATGAAGTCACAGTGAACTTGAATGGATGAATTAAGGCATACTATACAAAATCTAAGGAATAATGTCTCGGTCACTCTTTAACTTAAAATTGATTGTGCCATTTTGGAAGTGAGTTCTGTAGCAACGAATCAGATACGATTCATCTTTTCCCTAGATGATTTCTTTTTTGAAATTTTGTTTGACTTTGTTTGCAGTTTGTTCCTAAGGAGAACTGTTTACTGTGTTGTCAAATTTGTAGAAAGAGAAAGATGTTGTCATATTTGTAGAAAGAGAAAGCATTCTTCATTGTGATACCTTCTAGATCCGTGATGGCGAACCTATGGCATGTCTGCCTGAAGTGGCGCAGAGAGCTATGTTGCCTGGCACATGTGGTGTCACCAGTTCCTCTTCCGGGTTTCTGGTGTGCATGCGCACATGATGTTCAGCTGGCTTTCGTTCGTGTGGCAATGCTGGAAACTAGAAGGGCTGGTCCCATTTTCTGGCATGAGCATGAGCACTGGCCAGCTGATTGTCACAAGCGCATGCATACCAGAAACCGGAAGACTAGCTGTCCGATGTGCATGCACATGCTGGAAACCAAAAGTTCATTTACTAGCACACGCATGCCCCCCCCCCCCCCGGGGCAGCTCCTCTTCTGGGTTGCGGGGCAGACGAACGCACTCACTCCCTTTTCGCCCTCGGTACCGCCATTGGTTCGCCACCATTGCTCTAGATGTTGGAAACGAAACTTCCATATTTCCACATAGAATACATGACATAATTCTAAGAATTATAGACACATTCTGGGGCATAGGAAGTTTAGTAAGCTCATTTACAAAATGCCATAGTTTAAGAGTGCACGTGGCCATATCACCAAGTAGCTAAAAAGATGGAAAGTTGCAATAGTTAAACTTTAGCAGCATTATTTTGGAATATTGGACAGGCAATAAGCACAGCAAGGAAGCTGCGGGGTGCATAGGGCATTTTGATGATTTTTAAAATAAAATATTCTTGCTTAGGTCCGTCCGCCCCCCCCTCGCAATAAAACGAAAGTTTATGGAAATGACAAACTAAAGAAAAGAAGAAGTATGAATTAAAAGTGACTCAGAGGCAAAATATTTATCAATGAATATGAAAAGGCTTTCTTTTGTCTAATGTAGCTTCTTGTAAATCATGCCGGTTGACTAATATTTTGCAAGGAAAACTCCAAGCGCTATAAAATGGTTCAAAATGGTAAAACCCTAAATGGATTTTCCATATCTGGCATCTGTTTGCTTTGTCGAACAGCTTCATCATAAGCTGCAGGGATATTTTCCCACTGGCCCTTTCTCTTCCTCCTGAACACTCTTTGTTTTTAAGAATGTTTGGGGAATGCCAGAACAGTAGGTGGAGCGGGAGGCTGTTATTGTGTTGATTTCCTGAGATTGTTACTTTTGGCGTGGGATGCTTTTTCCTTCCCCCTCCCCCTTTTACAACAGGAAGTAAATCAAAGCCACCCAACCCTTCATAATTCTAGCTTGTTTTCTGTCTCCCCATTTTATAGCACATCCGCACAATAGTGTGATATACAGTATTGTGCTGCGGTGATATCGGTAAAGGGTTGCCGAGCCCTACCAAATGTTGAATACAGAAATTGTTTTCCCAAGTTTTTTTTTCCTGTGTATTTTCCTGCTGCGTAAGGTTTTTTTTTAAAAAAAAGTTATATTAAAAAGTTATATTCCAGCTACAGATAATCCATGACATGTGGCCACAATTGAGTCCAAAATTTCTGTTGCTAAGTGAGACAGTTGTCAAGTGAGTTTTGCCCCATTTTATAACTTTTCTTGCTACCGTTGTTAAGTGAATCCCTGTAGCTGTTAAGTGAGTCACAGTGGTTGAATGAATCTGGCTTGCCTATTGACTTTGCTTGTCGGAAGGTGATCATACAACCCCGAGACGCTGCAACCGTCATAAATACGAGTCAGTTGCCAAGTGTCTGGATTTTGATCACGTCACCACAGGGATGCCGCAACGGTCATAAGTATGAAAATTGGTCATAAGTCACTTTTTTGTCACTTCAAACCAGAGGTGGTATTCAGCAGGTTCTCTCCGGTGCGGACGAACCGGTAGCTGTGGCTGCAGGAGGCTCCGCCCACCCACCCTGATGTAATGAGCGGGCACTGCGCATGTGCAGAAGGGAGTGCGCATGTGCAGACACGGCATGCGCGCTCGCATTTACGAACTGGTAGGGAAAGTAAGTGAATCCCACTGCTGCCTCACATGGTCACTAACGTCACCTTCATCTCTCGTTACCTTCATCTGGAGCGAGTCACCGTCGTGCCAATGTCCTCTGACAATGAATGTTCTCCTTTTCTCTTTTGTGTGCAGCTGAAGAGAGGGAGCAGCCGACACAGGATGCCGGGACGGTGGCTGAAGTTCTGGAATCCGGCGACACGACCCCCCCTTCCAAGAGAAAGAGCAAATTTGCTGGGTTTGGCAAGATCTTTAAGCCTTGGAAGTGGCGGAAAAAGAAAACCAGTGGAAAATTTAAGGAGACGTCAGAAGGTAACCTGCTGGACTCCACTTCTTGCTCTTCTCATTTAGAAATACCTTATTTTTTAGAGTATAAGATGCAGAGGCAAATAAAAAAAAAGGTTTTGCATTCTGCAAACCTCCCCAAAAAGGCTTGTTTTTTGCGAAAACGGGCCTGTTTTTTTTTAAAAAGGGCACGAATAGCCTTTAGGAGGCTTGTAGAGTGTTCCTGGAGGGTGGGGTAGGTGGGCAAAAACAAGGAAAAATGGCCATTTTTTTGTAAAAATGGGCCCGTTTTTTGTCAAAAAAAGGGCATGGATACCCTTAAGGAGGAGTGCTCCTGGGCGCTGGGAGTGCAAAATTGAGCAAAAAAATTTTATTGCTCATTTCTGCCCTCCCCAGCCCCCAGGAGCACTCTGAAAGCCTCCTAAAAGCTATGCATGGCCATTTTGTTTCGGGAGGCAAAAAATGTTGTATTCAGTATTTTTTGAGGGAAAAAGGTGCGTCTTATACTCCAAAAATATGGTAGAAATAGAATCATAGGGCTGGAAGGGACCTCAGAGGTCTTCTAGTGCAGCCCTCTGCTCAAGGCAGGAGACCTTAGATCACCCCAGGTAAACAGTTGTCCAATCTTTTCTTTAAAAACCCCAATGTGGGAGCATCCATGATGTCCGTTCCGGTTCACCGACAAAAGGGCGAACGACAAAACCGCGCCCGACTAAACCGCGGTGACAAAACCACGTGTTCTAAAGCGCTCCGACTGAATCGCGCCGACAACAGCGCGGCGACAGAAGCGCGCTGTAAAACTAAACCTAACCCTAAACCTAACCCTAAACGTAACGCTAACCCTAACCCTAAACATAGCGCTAAATGTAACGCTAAACCTAAGCCTAAATGTAACGCTAACCCTAACCCTAACCCTAATCCTAACCCTAACCCTAACCCTAACCCTAACTTAAATCGCCCTTCTGCTGACGCGCTGTTGTAAATCGTCCTTCTGTTGACGCGCTGTTGTCGGCACGTTGATGACGTTGCGGTTTTAGCGACGCAGTTTAGTCGGGCACGGTTTTGTCCTTCGCCCTTTTGTCGGGTCACGGTCCGTTCCACTGATTAATTGTTTCTCCTTAGTTCTAGATACTCAGTGTTGCTCCCTTAAATTTAATAAATTTAATCCTTAATCTCTTGGGCATTCTTAGCCTGAGTTTGCTTACTGTATTAAGTGGTAAAGTGGCTTGATTTTTTTCCGGGGGGGGGGGGAAGCTTTGAATGGTAATGAGAGATTTCTAGCCACTGTACTTTGTAAATCAGAGGTCTTCAAACAGCTATGCTGGCTGGAAAATTGTGGGAGTTGAAATCCACAAGTCTTAAAGTTGCCAAGTTTGGAGAGCCCTGTTGTAAATCATGTTTTGTGGCTTAATTCAAAGGAAGGTTTAATTGACAAACTACCAGTAATAGTTTGTGACTTCCGGATATCTCAGTCCTTGTTTTGGAACTGGTATTTGTTGTTGTGCCATTTTTCACTGAATCATCAGGCTTTCCACATCAGAAATGATCTTGCATAGCACTTTGCATTCTTAACCTGAAAATAGCAGATTCCATATCTCCCTCCTCCACAGAAATGTTTTCAAATGTTTTATTGCCTAATAATAATGATAGCCAACTGCGGCTAGAACTAAGCTTTGCTGAAGTGGCCTGCAGTAGAATGCCAATGTGGAATTTCAGACAAGAGGTGCATGGTTAAAGTTCCATTGACTGTTTCCCAGTTGTAAAACACCGTATGCATTTAGCTATGCGGTGTATTCCTCCTCTTGCAACATGGATTGCGGAAAAAGAAATATTCACAAAAAGAATGTGTCTGTAATACTCGTCCTTAAAGCAATTGCAGCGAGCCACTTAAACCGTATCTTAAAAGTGATTTCCCCTCCCATCTTTGCCCTCTATTCTGAGTGCTGGTTTTTTTTCTTTCTTTCCAATTTAATGTCAGTTTTAGAACGAAAGATTTCAATGCGAAAGCCAAGAGAGGAGCTCATTAAAAGAGGGGTTCTGTTGGAAGATGTTGAACAGGGTGAGTTTACCCATTGTCTTCCTCTGTCTATTGTACATTTGCAGTTCCATCTCTGATAAGCCTCATCATTGGCATTTCATGCCTGGGTGCCCCCTCGTTTCCTCCCATCCCTTCCCCACTTCTGCTAAATGTGACTCTCTGTCCTGGTCTGCCCTTGGAACATTTTTGATATTATATGTTCTGGGGAGAGCAGGCGAAAGAACGGTTTCATTTATTTCCTTCCTTTTCTCCAAGGAGACATTTTAGGTTGACAGATTATGAGTTTTTGAAGGTCAGCTGGTGAGTAACTGAAAAGCTGAGTTGGATTCCAAAGTAACGATGGAAAGGGAAGAGCAATAGCACTTAGACATATATATCACTCAATAAAGTTTTGCAGAACTCTCTGAACTGTTTACAAATGCCAACCTATTGCCCCCAACAATCCGGGTCCTTGTTTTACTGACCTCGGAAAGATGGAAGGCTGAGTCATCTTTGAGCAGGTCAGGATCGAACTCCAGACTGTAGGCAGAGTTAATCTGCAGTACTGCATTCTAACCACTGCGCCATCACAGCTCATAATAGTGCAAGGATTAAAACACAGTCTTGATATATAAATGACTTTGGTTCAACTCTTGATAATTGATGATGGGACTGGACAAGACTTCATCTAAAATCGTGAGTGACTGGGTGATTGACCGCCAACTTGCAAAATCCTTAGCAGATGTGAGCTCATATCTGGATAATTCAAGACTGGAAACCTCAGTGATTTGGAACCATAATTTAGATTTGGGGGCCATAAATGTATACTTTTGAAGCATAAGCTGTGTCAGAGTTTGTTGCATAAATTCAAATCCAGAAGCACGCACAGATAACTGATGCAGCAGGATTCATTAACTTCTTTATATACATAAGAATAGATGAATAAATGTACAATACCAACAGGTGGTTCTTCCAAGTGAACACAAGGCAGGAGAGTTACAGGCAAGCACAAGCAGTTAGTTTCATTTCAGCAGACAAGCCCAGACAGACTGCTAGTTTACTTCTCATAGCAGCACACTGCTTAAGTTTCTGTTTCAATTCTCTGCACAGACTCAGATCTGTTTAAGCTTCCATTGGCTGACTTGTTTGCCAAAGTGGCCAAAGTTGGAGACCCCTGTTCTAAAGGCAGCAAAAGAATAGATAGACTTTTCCTATAGCATCTTCAGCAGAAAAAGACGTTACTCTTCCCCAACTGGATGAGGAATGGAATTCCTGAGCGAAAGTTGTCCTTTTTCGAATTTAGGAATGTTGCAAAGAGCAAGTTGGTCATTCTCCCTTCCCCATTCAGTCAGATGCTAAATGGTAACCGTAGATCTGGTTTTACAGAATGTTCCTTAAAAATTGCTGATCCAGTCCTGCCTACAGGAAAAGGCAGAGGAGGAAATAGCCTTCCCTTCTCAGCAGCACAAGAAATCCATGCCTCTCCCTTCCTATTTCTTATTTACTGTGCGTTAAAAATATTTGTGTTCCACTTGATAGCAGGACTTGGAGGCTCACTGTAAATAAACACAGGATAGGAGAGATCTACAGTGATAGAAACTGACCCTCCAAGTTTCTTCCTTCAGTGTGATACGTTGGAAAAGAAGAATTGTTCCATTTCTGTTAGCTCACTCACAGCATTGTCTATACATCTGGGATGTGACATGCATCTGTGGGATGCACATAACCTTTAGGTAGCCCTGGATTTTCCCAGTTGCACCAATGCACATCCTAAGAAGGAAGGATAGCCCTCAAAAGTCATTCCACACTTTAAACACCAGGCTGAGCAGACTCAATGTCTATTTGTCAACTTTTCTCCACTCAGAGAATGAGGTACATTATATTTATAACTAGCTGATAACCGGGCACAGCCCAGGTATGTATTTATCCCAATCCTGTATTAGAGGGAATCTCTTTGTGGAGTACTGCAAAGCTGTTAACATGGCAACTCCACTGTGCACACTATCACTGTCAAAAGTATTGTGACTTGACACTATAAATATAATTCAGTCCTTTTCATTTCAGCGGCCCAGGCGTTCCAGAGTTATGCTGGAACACACACATATACGGACACACCCACGCCCTGAGGGGTGTTAGGGGAGTCTTACCACCACAGTATTTGTTTTTAGAGAGTAAGTCATCTGTGTACCAAGTTTGGTTGACATTGCTGAAGGCATACACACACACACACACACACACACACACACACACACACACACACACACACACACTACATTGGAATAATTTCTAAACCTAAATTTATAAATCAGGGTTTATAAACTCATGCAGATTCTACGCAGGCTGCATGTGAGGTCATGTATCTGTCACCATCTGAGGAAAAGGCTGCGCACCTTGTGCTGAGTGAATCGAAAGCATTTGTCCTTCTCTCCTTAATTGCATTTCTCTCTTTTGGGGAGAGTGTAGGGTAGCTCCCAATTGAACATGAGTAAGCAGTTAGGATTGGTTTATTCATTTTGAGCTTATTTTCTAAACTGCCTTCCTGGCTGCCACCACCTCTCTCTGTTCTCTTCCTTTTGGCCTGCAAAGGACACAAAAACACAAACAGTCCATCTCCCTCATCAGTTTTAGAAATTCACAGAGATCAGAGAGTTTTTTTGCTTTTGAATCATATAGACCACATGAGAAGCACTTGCCTGCATATGTGCCAAGATCACTTACTCAGCCACTGCCTTCATTTCCTCCTTAAACAGAAGCTGGAAATTCAGCAACACAGAACAATGTGTATTTTGTTGGGGGTGGTGAAAACGATACAGACATGTGATATATACAGCATTGGAGAATAAATAGTGTGTACCGTCACGCTATAGTTACACTGTTAAGAGAAAAATGAACAAGGATAAATTGTTTGGAGGTACAATGACTGAAGTGGCATATAAACATTTGGAAAAAAGGAAGAAATAAATGAATAGATGTCTAAGTATGAAAAAACATACAAGCATAAACTTGCAGGTACAAGTTACAGCATGAAGGTGAACGTTATTATGGTAGGAGTTTCTTACTGATAACATGAACCTAAAAGAGAGCCTATTTATTTACAGTCTGAGGCCAAGTTAGAGGATTTAAAAATACAGCACACCATTAATACATGCATGCGCGCATAAGTAACAGTACATCTATGTACTACTACAATTTGAAAACTTCAGTTGCGGAAATGGGAATATCATAGGGCAGTGATGGCAAACCTTTTTCTTATGGCGTGCCAAAATTGTGCGCGCGCACCCACACCAATTCAATCCTCTCCACCCACCTGCGGAGGTGTGCACGACCCCTCCCCAGGCTCTGGAGACTTTCCTGAAGCCTGGGGAGGGCGAAAACAGCCTACCCAAGTCCATCGGAAGACCAAAAATCAGTGCATTGGAGCTGACTGCTGGGGTGCCAGCAAATATGGCTCTGTGTACCACCTGTGGCACTCATGCCATAGGTTTGCCATCACGGTCATGGGGCAACAGTTTTTGAATCAACATACCTGAAGCGAGCTAACTCAAATAATGCATCCTAATCTGGGTACCATTTTTCCCTGTCAACCTTCCCAATGAAAGTCAGTGGGGAAGCCAGCAGGAAGTCGGAGGTTGTTCCTCCTCCTGCTGCTTTTTGTGTGTCTGGGCTCATTCTGTTTCTCTGTAAGAAACAACTTTGGAATGATGACCCAAAAGGTTACAGATTGTCTAGTAAATTTATAAAAAGGTGAACCCCCTACAAAATTAATAATTTATTGAAGGATTATGAAGATTTCCATAAGCGAAGGCGATAAATTAATTTTTTTTTTGCTTCTGCCTTTAAAACTCTTGGGTATGGCTCATTTAAACAGAATATCTCTTCATCACCCATGAAATGTATCAGACTCAGGAGCAGATGTATTAGCTCTGATCACCACTGTGAGTACAGCGGGTCTTTTAAAAGAATAAGTAAAACTCAGCCTCTGTTTGAGCAAATCCATACACAAACCTCATATGGAAGCCTATCAACCAGCTAGATTCTGTGTTCACTGAACTGTCTGACACTGAGTTTTATGGATCGAAGAACCCAATGGGGAAATTTGTCTTTCTGTAGTAATCCTTTTTATAAAAACTCATAAGACTCTCCCTCCCCACCCACACTACTGAAAGCAAAGTGCCAGCTAGCTGGGGAATTCTGGGAGTTGAAGTCCACTAGGCTTAAAGTTGCCAATGTTGGAGACCCCTGCTCTAGGCCAAACACAATGTAAGATTAATCAAGCTCCATAGCTTTCCATATCCCCTATTTCTCATTTTGGGCTATTCTAGCTATTTTTAACGGAAGCTTATGCTGCATGGGTTTTCTTCCCCCATCCTCTCTTTCGACTGTATTCCTGATTTTTAATAAGAGCAGAAGTCTGAACAGAGGGCAAAAGGCTACTTCAACCATTAAACACTTCAGTATAAATAATTTATTAACAATGATAAGACCTTCACAAGTTATGCATGTCATCCAAGTATGTGAACTTGCTTAGCTAAACAAAGCAAGTATTTTAAGATCTTTAATCCCTGCTATATGGTTTTTCTTTTCTTCTTTCTTTCTTTCTTTCTTTCTTTCTTTCTTTCTTTCTTTCTTTCTTTCCTTCCTTCCTTCCTTCCTTCCTTCCTTTCTTTTTCTTTCTTTTCTTTTCTTTCTGCCTTTCTTTTATTTATTTCTTTTTTCTTCTCTCCTTCCTTCCTTCCTTTTTCCATAAAATCCAGAATCACCTTCTAAATAGAATGTATTCCTTATTTTTATTCTTTTCTTTTCTCTCTCTCAGCAGTTTGTAAGAGCTATATAGAAACATTCACATATAAGAGCCTGCTCTCAAGCACCCTCGTACACAGACACACATCTGAGGCATGGAAAGTGGAGGATGACTTCATCTTTGGCCCCTGGGTTTTGTCTGGAAGAAGAGACCCTTTGCTTTGTCTCCCTTTTGTCAACCAGAAGTATCTTATTTTCTCTTCAGGGTTGTTGTTTTTTTGGCAGGTGTCCCAAACTCTACTCATCTTTCTTTTAAAAACATTGAAATTTCACAGTTGAGTGATCGCACAGATCTTGGTGTAACCTCACTAGCTCTTAGTAAATAGGGTCTCCCACCATTTCTTGAAAAACGAGAAGGACTGGACTGCCCATCCCATGCGCAGGGCACGCTGCATCATGTTGAGTTTGATACTGCGTATTCTTTGCTGTTAATCTTCCTCTGGATTTGCCTCATAAATTACATGCCCTGAGCACATTTGGGGAGATTCTGTGCTTTGCGTGACAAGCGATTGCTTAATTCTCCCTTTCCCCCCCCCCCTCTTCCAGATGGAGAAGAGCCAGAGAAGTTAATTCATGCCACTTTGAAAAATGGACACACCATTCCCGTGGACTATTCTGGAATTGTCAATCTTACACACTTGGAGGAAGAAAGCGGAAAGAGGTTGAGCCTTAAGAAGTCCAGTCCCCCTGAAGAGCCAAAGAAATTGCAGGGTGAGAAATTAAGAAGTCGTGTGTGTGTGTGTGTGTGTGTGTGTGTGTGTGTGTGTGTGAGAGAGAGAGAGAGAGAGAGAGAGGGAGAGAGAGAGAGAGAGAGAGACTGTGTGTGTGTGTGAGAGAGTGAGTGAGTGAGTGAGTGCAGGAAGTTGTCTCAGACATAAATGTTGTTATCTATCACTTCTTAATTGTGAATATAACCAGTTTTGGGTCTTGTCTCTGAGACACTGCCACCCACAAGCTGTTATCATAGCAAGGCCTGCCCCTGCCCAGTTTATCTCTTTCCATCTCTCCACTCACCAACCTTGACGTCTCTTTGACACCCACGCTTTGCAAAGGAATGCCAGCCTTGGAATTTGGGAAGTGGCACAAGCCTTCATACTTTCTTTTAGACTGTAGAAATAAATGTAATTCCTGCAGCTCTCCAGACATGTTCCGTCCTCCTCTCCTCTCTTTCTTTCAACAGCAGGGGCATGGTTTAATGCAATAGCAGTTAGACTTAGACTTATATACCGCTTCATAGGGCTTTCAGCCCTCTCTAAGCGGTTTACAGAGTCAGCATATCGCCCCCACAGTCTGGGTCCTCATTTCACCCACCTCGGAAGGATGGAAGGCTGAGTCAACCTTGAGCCGGTGAGATTAGAACCGCTGAACTGCAGATAACAGTCAGCTGAAGTGGCCTGCAGTGCTGCATTTAACCACTGCGGCACCTCGGCTCGTGCAGCCATTCTCTTTTCTAGTGCCCTGGTAGAAGATGGCAATTCCAAGCTGGCATACTGTCAGCCTTTGGAAGCTGTCTAGATAAGCACAAACCAGGTGTGTTATAAAGTTCCTATATAACAGGACATTATAGGGACATGGTGGCTCAGTGGCTATGATGCTGAGCTTGTTGATCAGAAGGTTGGCAGTTCAGCGGTTCGAATCCCTAGCACCGCCTAGCGGAGTGAGCTCCCGTTACTTGTTCCAGCTTCTGCCAACCTAGCAGTTCGAAAGCATGTAAAAATGCAAGTAGAAAAATAGGAACCACCTTTGGTGGGAAGGGAACAGTGTTCCCATGCGCCTTTGGCATTTAGTCATGCCGGCCACATGGCCACGGAGACGTCTTCAGACAACGTTGGTTCTTCGGCTTTGAAACGAAGATGAGAACCGCCCCCTAGAGTCGGGAACGACTAACACATATGTGCGAGGAGAACCTTTACCTTTAACAGAATCTTGCAAGTTTGAAATCACTTCTCCCTTCCTTTACTTTTATGTTCTAAGGCAGGTCCTTTCTGAGATAGAAACAGCAAAAGCACTTAGACTTATATACCGCTTCACAGTGTTTTACAGCCCTCTCTAAGCAGTCGGCATATTGCTCCCAACAATCTGGGTCCTCATTTTACTGACCCCGGAAGGATGGAAGGCTGAGCCAACCTTGAACT
The DNA here is from genome assembly GCF_051295495.1 of Thamnophis sirtalis. Taxonomy (NCBI): domain Eukaryota; kingdom Metazoa; phylum Chordata; class Lepidosauria; order Squamata; family Natricidae; genus Thamnophis; species Thamnophis sirtalis. The sequence continues at coordinate 16,756,301 of NW_028261393.1, read as the reverse complement.
GATCAGGATCGAACTGCTGAAGCTTGGCAGAATTAGCCTGCAGTAGTGCATTCTAACCACTGCGCCACCACTGTTTTGTTCTTCCTACACCCCTTTTTGTATGATGACTGTCTTGGCTGTGGCTCTTTCTCCTGTCTGTTAAGCTTATTCCCACATACTTGTCAGACGCAAGAAACCAGGATAGAGCCCAAAAGTACTACAAGTTATTTCTATGCTACCTATACACAAGAATCTGATCTACTAATAGCCAAAGCAAATTGGCCCTAGATAAAGAGTCAACAAATTCACAGAGGACTGGACTTAGTTTCCTTGTGGGCATGTAGTGACTCCAAACTTATAATGCATTTGACCCCGTCCTCCAGCTTAGCCTGGTCATCTCGAATAATACTATTACACAGAAACAGTGGGTTTATATTAATTTGGGATGACCCAAGCATATCAGTGGTGGGTTCCAGATCCCAGTATGCTGTGACAGGGCTGGGTGTCCACTTCGGGCATGCGCGCTGTGCACCCATGCGCACCCACCGCCCTGCGACTCTCCAGCTGCTCAGTGGAGATCACGCAAGCGGTGTACACTGCGCACGCATGCGCAAATGGCCTGTTTGGTTTAAATACAGGTAAGGAACGCGGGAGGGTGGGTGGGCCCTCCAAAACAGCATTCCGGTATGGTGGCCGCTGCTCCCAGCTGCCACCGGTATGCCCGTACCGGGGTGTACCAGCCGGAATCCAACACTGAAGCACATCTGTAATGTGGAAGAGGAGGTTGGCTTGATCCATATCTGGAATATTTGGAATGGCTCACATAGAACCAGATTTTGGGTTAAATTAGAGAATTTGGTTCCTTATTGACGTCTTGCATATTTAATACAGGCATCATATCAAGGTAGTATGGATGCAACAGAAAAAGTTTACTTACAGATAATATTATGGGACGGTTCTTTCCAGCTCAGGGGGCTAATCTTTTTTTTTTTTTTAATGTTTCTTCACAGGATCTTACAGCAACCACCCCAATTCAGAAACGGAGCCCCATCCTATGCCCCCTGGTCCCAAGCAGCCTCTGCTTCCCCCGAAGCGACCCTTGTCGTCCTCTCCGCAGGAGACGAGTGATCTGCCAGCAAGGGAGTTTGGCCTTGGCAACAGCAGTGCAAGGACAGTGTCTTCTTATTCCACAGCTGCATCTGCCACCAGCACAACGAAAGGGGGCGTTGCTCCTACCCCTGCACCCCGGACTCTTCTCCCTGCTCCCACAAGTGGCCACGCTTCGGCCACCCACACTAGCAACGCCACCCCGACCAAGCAGCCCCCTGTGCCACCGCCCAAGCCTGTTAATAGGAATAGCAACCCCTTAATGGGTAAGTGATTAATCTTTTTTTCTCCCTCTTTCCCCTCCCCCCTTCTTCTGTTTAATTGTGCCCGATTCTCCTGAGCAAGTCCTGGCAGTTTTCTTGGCAAGGTTTTTCCAAAGCGGTTGGCCATTGCTTTCTTCCTAGGGCTGAAAGAAAGGGGCTGGCCTGGTTTCTAACTTGGTGACTTAACTGCTGCGCCAAACTGGCTCTCGTACCTTAAGTAAGATCTTGATCTGCCGACATGCTGACATTCAATTTTGCTTATCACTTTTGTCCCCCAGTGATGCTGTTTTGAACGTCTGTGTCACGGCTGTTGGCTCATAAGGTTGTCCCTTCTCTTCCAGCTCAGCTAAAAAGCTACCCCCCCATGTTTGAGTACAAATATCAATACACTTTCCATTCGCGATGTTTATATCTCTTTAAAATCTTAGTATCGTACCACAGATTCTGTTCCGGATGGACCCAGAGAAATGGAAAGTTATCCTTAAATGTTCCTTGTAGAAATGTGCCAACATTTTCCAGGGTATTTTGCTCCAATTGGTGCCCAAGTAGGGGGGTCTCTCCACCAAGTTGTAGATTGCAACTGTTTTCTTAGAGGTGTCTTCTCAGGGATCAGGAGCACTTTTATGACTAACAAATTTTAATAAGAAGTGTAGTAGGCTTTTATCGTAAGCACATGGTGGCTCAGCGGCTAAGACGCTGAGCTTGTCGATCAAAAAGGTCGGCGGTTCAAATCCCTAGAGCCACATAATGGAGTGAGCTCCCGTTACTTGTCCCAGTTTCTGTCAACCTAGCAGTTAAAATGCAAGTAGAAAAATAGGGACCACTTTGGTGGGAAGGTAACAGTGTTCCATGCGCCTTTGGTGTTTAATCATGACGGCAACATGATCACGGAGACGTCTTCGGACAGCGCTGGCTCTTCGGCTTTGAAACGGAGATGAGTACAGCTCCCTAGAGTTGGTAAAAACTAGCGCATATGTGTGAGGGGAACCTTTACCTTACATCTTTAAGAGCTTGGGGATGACCTTCCAGAGCAGAGCCAAAGGTCCATGCTCAGTGACCCACCCTGATATCACCTCTCCGTTCCTAAGTTCCAAATTCTCCATTGTCCCTTGTTGTACAATTTAACCGGATTCTAAAATTATTCCGTGTCCTCATTATGTTGATTACTTCCTCAGCGCCGGCTATATACTAGGGATTAAAATGGGATTACATTTATGCTAAGTAATTTGTTAGCTAAGTGTTTTTGGAACCTTCCCTACCTTAGGAGGAGCCGATTGGGAGAGCCAGATTGCAGAAGGCTGTACACAAAAACAGGGGGGAAGGCCCTACAACAAGAGTGTCAAACTTGTTTTTATTGACGACGGCATCAGGGTTGTGTTTGACCTCGGGGGTGGGGGTGGGGGAGGCATGGCCAGGTAGGTGTGGCTAGCTTGACATCACTCGTGTCAGGGGCGCCTGTGATGGCTGAGTGCTCTGCCAGTGAAAATGAGCTCCCGAGCTCCGTTTCCAGCTGGGATAGTCTCCTGCAACCCTCTGCCAGTGGAAACGGAGCTCCAATTTTGCTGGCAGAGGTACATTGGTCCAGTCTTTTGCTGTTTCCCAGGCGGCCCCGCGGCCCAGATCCAGCCTTGAGTATGATGCCCCACCCTAAAATATTCTGAGATTACAGTGCTGAAATCTGGTGGGATTTTGATAGTGTGATCTTTGGGCTTTTTTCTTTTTGTTGTTTTACAACAGCAGCCCCCTAACCTTTCGCGCATCAGGGACCGGTTCCGTGGAGAGAGGTTTTTCCGCCTTCCGCCAATCCATTTAAAAACTATGGCAAGAGAGATCACGAAATAAGCTCAAACTCACTTAACAACTGCCTTGCTTAGCAATGGAAATTTTGGGTTTGGTTGTGGTCATAAGTCGAGGACTACCTGTATGGACCCCTGTAAGAAACATTTCCCTGCGATATGAATGTACCACAGTTTTTTCAGCTGTGTCCATCAAATAGTCTAGCGCAGGGGCGTCAAACACAAGGCCTGTGATGTGGTCGGATCTGGCCCGTCCTGCACAATGTAATGGACCGTTGCATGGCTTCAGCCCGGTCCACCCAATGCGAAGAGGAAACATGCCAGCATTTTGGGGAGTGGCCCACCCGGCCCCCTGAGGTCAACCACAGCCCTGATGCGGCCCTCAATGAAATTGAGTTTGACATCCCTGGTCTAATGCACTGATCAAAATCCCCATTGGAAGGGGAGTTAATAAAGAAGATATTAGGCTATGCAGAAATGAATAGGTTGACATTGAGAATAAAGGTCAAGGAGGAACAGGACATGGGAGTGATTTTATGAGTGGCTTGAAAAAAGATATAAATAGAAAGAAAATGGAACAAAACATGAAATAAATATCTCAGATGACACATGATTAAAATAGGGGGAGGGGAAATAAGAAAAATATCAAAATGTAAATATACAGGCGGAAAAATGATATGAATTGACATATGGTAAATAACAATTATAAAAATTTATATCTAAGAATGAATTCGAAAGGAAAAAAAAAACTTCTTACAAAATGCGATCCAAGGAAAAATATCTCTCGCATCTGAGCACAGATGTGTTCAGTTCTAGTCTGTTTATTTTGTTCTGCTGATTTTCACTATATATACAGTATATAATGCCAGATCATCAGATTGCTGGTAAATTTCATTGCATTGACGTCAAGCCCAGAAATCACCCTGTCCAGTTCAAGAAAGTATTGGTTACACAGATGGTCTCTGTTGCTTTCCATTGCTTGCCGTGTGAAAAGCCTGGTTAGAGCCACCAAGGAGGGTGTCTTTCATAGGCTACCTGTTCACCTGGGCTGGTTGGAAACAGGACCCCCGTGGGGGAGGGGACGAGAGTGAAACCCGCAGGTAGCTAACGTAGTTTAGGGAAGGGCCTGGCAATACCTGTGGTTTGAGGGTGTGGAGAGAAAGAAGAGTGACATGTAAGATGATCTGGCAAATCGACACCTGTTCCTGCTCACCTGCTAAGAATTCACGGTGGAAGTTGGGGGTGGAGGAGGGCGGTGGTGCAATCCAACTCCGGATGTACGCGGGACTTTCGTTTCTGACACACAAGGCGAGGACGGCAAAAACTTGTTCAGCTGTGTAACTTGCCGAGTTTTACTACCTTGACTCTCTCATGGGATGGAACAACACAAATACGGAACAAGAAAAAGCTCATTGAGAAGAAAGCAGCTGAGATTGGAACGTAGGGAAGTGTTTTAGGTGAAATCCCTTCCATGTTCAGTCTTAAAATTGCGGTTCTTAAATCATAAAACAGCTTTGCTTGTCTTTGGCTTAGCACATGGTACAAACGAAATCATTGTGGGTTGTAAACCAGGTTTGATGTTCAACACAATGTGGATTATTTAACAAATCAGAGTCACCGTGCGAGTTGGGCAGCTATATAAATTTGTTTAATAAATCACAGTTAAAACAAACCATAGTTTAATGCTATGAGTGGAACAGCTCGCAACTGAATGCAAAGACCAAAGCATCAACGTAAACTTTTCTTCATTCTAGCTGCACAATTCACGAGTAACCTTGGAGAGAGCCCTAAGGTTTGAGGTTACAGACAGGTAGTCCTTGACTTACAACCATTCATTTAGTGAAGTTACAATGGCACTAAAAAAAAAGGTAGCATTTTTTACACTTACGACCCCTGCAGCATCCCCATGGTCACATGATCAAAATTTATATGCTTGGCAACTGTCTTGTATTTATGAGGGGTTGCAATGTCCCGGGGTCATGGGGTCCCTTTTTGTGACCTTCTGACAAGCAAAATCAACAGGGAAGCCAGATTCACTTAACAACTGCATTCCTAACTTAGCAACTGCAGTGATTCACTTAACAACTGTAGCAAGAAAAATTGTAAAATGGGGCAACTTTACAACTTTCCTCCTCCTTCTTCTCCTTCTCCTTCTCCTCCTCCTCCTCCTCCTCCACCTCCACCTCCTCCTCCACCTCCACCTCCACCTCCACCTCCTCCTCCTCCCTTTTCCTCCTCTTCCTCTTCCCCTTCCCCTTCTCCATTTAGGTTCCTCTTCCCCCTGGACCTCCTTTGCCTTCAATCTTCCTCTGGATTAAGTGAAGGATGCTGAATTTTCCTGTGTGTCGCATCACATGTCCGAAATATTCTAACTTTCGCTTTTTTATGGTTTTGATGATTTCCCTTGGCTTTCCCAGGAGGCTTATCACCTCCTCATTTCTGATTTGGTCAACCCAATATATGCGTAACAGCCATCCATATTTCAAATGCTTCTAGTTGAAGTGGCTTTCTGTCAGAGACCAGAAACATTTCTTAGCAACAGAAATTTTGGGCTCAATTGTGGCCGTACATACTACCTGTATGTATGCTTGATAAGACATTTCAGAAAATTTCCCAGACTTCACTGAGATACATGAATGTATGAATGCATTTAAAGGTGCTTAGGACTGGCTGGCTAAGTTCAGAATGAACAGCATCTGCCTAATATGTGACAAGTCCTTATTTTTGCCTTCTTTTATATGGAAGGGTAAAAATAGAAGCTTTGCTTTTATCTTCAGAAAGCGCCCTCTGCCCAAACTGACATTTTAAAGTTGTTGCTAGACAGCTTGTCCTGTCTTGCTTCTTACAGATAACAGATTAACAGAGTTGGAAGGGACCTTGTAGGTCATCTAGTCCAACTCCCCGCCCAAGCAGAAGACCCTACACCATTTCTGACAAATGGCAGTCCAATCTCTTCTTGAAAGCGTCCAGTGATGAAGCTCTCACAACTTCTGAAGGCAACTTCTGTTCCATGGGATGATTGTTCTCACTGTCAGCAAATTTCTCCTTATTTCTAGGTTGAATCTCTCCTTGTTCAGTTTTCATCCATTATTCCTTGTCTGGCCTTTGGGGGCTTTGGGAAATAGCTTCACTCCACTCCTCTCTGTGGCAGCCCCTCAAATATTCGAAGACTGCTATCATGTCTCCCCTGGTCCTTCTCTTCACTAGACTAGCCATGGCCAATTCCTGCAACTGTTCATCGTATGTTTTAGCCTCCAGTCCCCTAATCATCTTGGTTGCTCTTCTCTGCACTTTTTCTAGAGTCTCAACATCTTTTTTATAGTGTGGCGACCAAAACTGAATACAGTACTCTAGGTGTGGTCTTACTAAGGCTTTGTAGAGTGGTATTAGTACCTCCCTTGATCTTGATTGTATCCCTCTGTCAATGCAATTTAGGATTGCATTGGCTTTTTTGGCTGCTGTCACACACAGTTGGCTCATATTTAATTGGTTGTTCACCAAGACTCCAAGATCCCTCTCACAATTACTGCTATTAAGCCTGGTTTCACACAGTCTATATGTGTACTTTTGGTTTTTCTTGTTACATTCAAGATTGATTTGCAAGACAGGTAAAGAGATGTGTCTTACAAATTTTCCAAAGTGAATTTTCCTTTCCCAGAAAAGCCTGATGTCATTTTTTTTTACACTTATAAGAATTGCTTTCTTGTCTGATACTTATAAGACTTTCAAAGAGTTGGTAACAATTTGTACAAAGACAACAAAGCGAAGGAAGAAAGAAGCTGGTTCAATCGCCTAAACATGCTTGGACAGGTTGTGGTTGATGATCATTGTGTGAAGTCAGAAACCTGGCCTGTGAAATCTTGGGCAGAAATCCAGAGTTCAGTGTGTAGGTGTAAGAACCACCTAAAATTGTTCTTTCCCTCTCTTTTCAAACCTGGTTTAATGTCCCTTTAAATGTATGGTTGGGGGAATTGGGGCCGAAAAAGAACAGCATCACAAAGTCTATTCCACAGCATTTGTGGCTTGTGCCAGCTTCAAACATGATACCTTTCTTGGTATATTTCAAATATTTGTGTCTTGTCTTGGGTGTGGTGGGGGGAATAAAAGCCTCACGAGATGATTCAGTGCTGTTAATAGAACAGACTAAACTGGAAATCTTCATGTAGGGCAAAATAATGAAACATTACATCCAGTATGGGTGACGCAGCTCTAGTTAAATCAGGAGTGTCCAATCTTGCCCAGGTTCGCCTGGTGCACCAATTGTGACCCTACCTGGACAGGGAGGCCCTTCAAATAGTCACTCACGCCCTTGTGACCTCAAGACTGGACTACTGTAACACGCTCTACATGGGGCTGCTCTTGAAGAGTATTTGGAGACTTCAGCTTGTCCAGAATGCAGCCGCGCGAGTGATTGTGGGTGCACCTCGGTACATCCACGTTACACCTATCCTCCGTGAGCTGCACTGGCTGCCTATTGGGCTCCGGACATGCTTCAAGGTGCTAGTCATTACTTTTAAAGCCCTGCATGGTATTGGACCTGGGTACTTGAGAGACCGCCTCCTGCCAATTACCTCCCTACGACCGATCAGATCCCACAGATTAGGCCTCCTCCGAATTCCATCTGCCAGCCAGTGTCGACTGGCAACTCCCCGGGGGAGGGACTTCTCTGTGGCTGCTCCGGCCCTCTGGAACGATCTCCCCGTTGAGATCCGGACCCTCACCACCCTTCCGGCTTTCCGCAAAGCCACTAAGACCTGGTTGTTCCGGCAGGCCTGGGGCTGATGAATTTCCAGCCCCACTTGAATTGTTGCGACTGTTGCTGTGTTTTAATTTGTCTGTCTTTTGTTTTCCTGTTTGTATCCCCCCTTCCCCTTTGGTTGTTAGCCGCCCTGAGTCTCTCGAGAATAGGGCGGCATACAAATTGAATAAACATCAACATCAACATCTTGCAATTTTAAGACTTGTGGACATCAACTCTCAGAATTCCCCAGCCAGCTATATATTATGCTGGTTGGGGGAATTCTGGGAGTTGAAGTCCACAGGTCTTAAAGTTGCCAAGGTTGGAGACCCCCTGAGTTAAATGATGAAGGTATACAGAGCAATTAGTTAGCAGCTGAGCTGTTAGGAGGGTTTTTTATTAAGAATCTTGGTGACTTAACAACTTAAGAACAACTAATGTTTATACCCCACCCCTGGAAATGGTCCAGGGGTGAAATCAACTTACCTTCGCTACTGGTTCGCAAATGTGACTTCCGCACATGCCCAGAAGCGTCAAAAACAGGGCGTGATGACATCTGGGCAGGTGGGCGGAGCCTCCTGCCGTCCCCACTATCAGTAACTGGATAGAACCGGCTGAATTGCACCACCGGAATGGTCTGTAGACACTTAACATATTAGCTTCTCACACGTGTCTAAGGTTTAGAAAGGTTCTGTGTTTGCAGAGCTGATCCACCCTGTGAGAAAAGATTTTCATGGTCAGCCAATGTAACAGCTTTCTCTTTCTTTCCAGCTGAATTATCTCAGGTGATTAACAGTGGCACCTCGTTGCTGAAGCCTTCACCGCCTCTGCCTCCCAAGAGGGGCCTTCCAATGAATGTATCTTCCCTGCTAGAATCGGCCGTTGCTCCCAAATCCCCAACCGAGAGGGTCATGTCCTCTTCCTATCCGTCCTCGCTACCTCCACACATGATCTCAACTCTCCCTCCCGCTGCCCCTTCATCTTCCTTGCCTTCTCACATTCCATCAGAACCCGCCAATGCTCCGTTGCCCACCTCCCTCTACGGAGCAGAGGCTCCCTTTTCTACAGAACTACGGATGGACAGCCAACAGGAAGGTCTCTCTGCGATGGATCCAGCCAAGAGAGTGGCCGAGCTGGGATATGGAGAACCTCAAGGGCTTCCTCGGTTGTCCCAGGTCCCGCTGCACATCCGCATCCAGCAGGCGTTGAGTAGCCCTTTGCCAGCGACCCCGCCTGCCGAAGGCTCACACAGGGCTCACTCGTTGCTCTTTGAGAACGACGGCTCCAGCGAGGATAATGGAATAGTAGGCAGGACGAGGTCTCTACCTGTGACTATCGAGCTGCTGAAAGTGTGAGTCATGCTTTGGTTTGCTAGTTGGAAGCCGGGTGTGGTCAGGTGGCTCCCCGTTTTTGGAATTTGTGATACCATATTCTTCTGTGTATAAGACACCCCCATGTATAAGACCCCCATGTTTCATGTAGTTTCTTGTAGTAAGCACACTATAAGCCTCACTGTGCAAAAGCCATCTTATTACAGTAAGTAATACAACAAGAGCAGGAAATGCATCACAGGAACAATAGAGATGAAACCTAGTGTGTGTCAGGCCTGCAGCGATCTTTTCTTTTGGATCTTTGGCCTGCCACACTTTCTATTATTCTACTATGCGTTTTCTATTGTGGGAAAATGGGAGGGGGGGATTGTACAGAGTTAGATGATATGTAGCCATAACAAAATTCTTTCTAGAAAGCCAAGGTCATCCTTTGTCTTTGCACCTCACCAGAACTGGATGAGTGGAACTGTCAGCATGGCAGTGGGAGATTTGACCATGTGATGGACTTGTGGGTGTGGGGGCAAGATCTTGAACTTTCAACTGGGTGGGAAAAACCAGGAAGCTTTCAGATTAGTGTTTTCCCAGATGTGCCAACACGGCTCTCTTAATAAATTGGAACTTTGAGGAATCCTTTGCCTTGGACTCTGATTTAATTTTGGATACTATTTGGAACCCTGACAGAGTGGCAATGTGATACGGGAAACAATTATAATAGAGAGGAATGATAGAGCTTCATATAAAATAGAGGCTGTGCAGCCTTCTTCTCTGCCTCCTGTGTATAAGACGCCACTCCATTTTCAAGTAAATATTTTAAGGAAAATTGTTGTGTCTTATACATGGAAAAACATGGTGTTTCCTTTTCTTTTTGTTAAAATAGTGATAAGGTGCAGATTTAAACCACATACAGGTAGTCCTCAACTTACAATTGAGCCGGACATTTACATGGCCAAGTGAGAAATTGCTTCTGTGAGTTTTGCCCCATTTTACGCCATATTTATTAAGTGAATCATGGCAGTTTTTCGTTTGATAAGATTTTGCTTGTCAGAAGGTGGCAAAAGGGGATCCACATGACTCCTGGATGTCATAAATGTGACTCATTTGTCAAGCATCCGAAGGTAAATCACGTGACCGTGGGGATGTTGCAAAACCATCATAAGTGTGAAGAAGATGGTCATAAGTCACTTTTTTTCAGTGTGGTTGTAAGTTCGAACGGTCACTGAATGAACTGTTGTAACTCAAGGACTACCTGTATAGAAGTGTTCTCAGTTAAGATCTATCCAGTGCTTTCTTCTCTTCGATACCTCCTGAGCACACTTTGTGGAGATACTGAGTATGCTTTGTGAAAATCTGGGATTAAGGTGACCAACTCTAAAATCAATTATACGGTCTGGAAATGATTAATGGTGTAATCCAGCATATCAGGAGAGCACTAGTGCAGAGAATGATGCCTAAAAGTATTTACAAGTGATTGATTTGTTGGCCAGGGTCATGCAATATACCCAATCCTAAACTTGGGTAAATAAAAAAAACCCCCACAATTGCTATCTTCACATAACATGCTGTAGCTAAACAAAGAAGCCATATATGATGGCTAAACAGGATGACCAATTCAATATCACGTGCTAAGGCCAGGGCTGAGTAGCCTAACCACAAACTAGCAAATTTAATTTTATCCCGGTCTTTTGCAAATTGAGAAACCAATCTAAGCTGTGAAAGATGGTGAAATAATCACATTGACCCATTTTGCATTTTAATTTTCGTTAGGAGGGCAGACAAGCACGGTGTCTATAGTCAATTGATATGCTTGTGCAGTTCTGTGCAAGATTGGGTGCAAAAGGTGAATACATTTCATGAAAGGAAAGGATGGGGAAAGGAGAGGAGGAGAGGGAGAGGAGAGGAAGCTTTTCACTGTAGATGCACTGGATGGAAAGGAAGAGTAGATACCTGCCTTCCTTGAAATTGTCCTATTGCCCAAATTGAATGAGGTGTGAAGGGAATGGATGAAGTAGACTTGACTGGAATTTGAGAATTCCCCAACAAACACATACCCTCAAGAGTCATGTATTCAGATAAGGTAGAGAACTGTATATTTTAGGCAAATAGAGCCAGAATAAAATAAAAACAAAGTTTGTTAATACCTATATTCATAACAATAGCAGTTGTTATTAAATAATGGGAATAACTGTGTGTCTTTTCCTTGTTAGTCCAGACGATGAAGAAGAGGAGGAGGAGGAAGATGGCTCAGGAGATGCATGCGCTTCCAATCACCATGTGTACATTGGAGAAGACCCAATGGTTGCAGTTATTCCCAGGCTGATCCTGCAGACGGTGCAGGATGAAGACGAGGGACCAAGTGATTCAGATTCAGAGGGACCCATTTTGTACAGGGAGGAAGAAGAGGAGGAGGAGGAGGAAGATGAAGACGAAAGCCACAACAGTAAGAGTCTCTCTCTCTCTGTCTCTCTGTCTCTCTCTCTCTCCCTCCCCCCTCCCTCCCTCCCTCTCTCTCTTCCTTGCCTTTAGGATCACATTTGCTCCACTTATGTCAGAATTACTGACTGGCTGAGAACAACAACAAAAAGTGTGATTGTAGTTGAATATTTCTTTCCCCAAGTAATGCACCCATCACCCTTAATTTCCCACCACATGCCATGAATGCAGAACTGGAACTGAATCTTAACAATTTAATTATGGTTGGATGCAGAGGTAGTCCTCGATTGACGACCATAAATGAGTCCCAAAATTTCTGTTGACGAGTGAGACTTTCCTTAAGTGAGCTTTGCCTGTTTTACAACCTTTCTTGCCACAGTTGTTAAGTGAATAGCTGCAGTTCTTAACTTAGTAGCACGGTTGTTAAATGAATCTGACTTCTCGGGCAATGATTGTGTGACAAATGGTCAGAAGTCCCTTTTTTTCAGTGCCCTTGTCGCTTCAGATGGTTGCTAAATGAACTGTTGTAAATCAAGAGCTTCCTGTATATTACTGAATTTTTCGGAGTATAAGACGCGCCTTTTTCCTTCAAAAAAGAGGGTGAAAAGTTGGGTGCGTCTTATACACTGAATACAGCATTTTGTGCCTCCCGAAACCGAGTCCCCTTTGCAAAAATGGACGTGAAGAGGGTTTGGGAGGCTTGCAAAGTGCTCCTGAGGGCTAGGGAGGGCAAACAAGAGAGCAAAAAATGGGCCGTTCCCCCCCCCAGCCCCCAGAAGCACTCTACAAGCCTCCCAAAGCCTCTCATGCCTTTTTTTTGCTCCTTTTGCCTCCCCCCCGCAGCCTCCAGAAGCACTCTAAGAGCCTCCCAAAGCTCTGCATGCCCCCCCCCCTTTTGGCAAAAAATAAGGCGTGCAGAGAGTTTAGGAGGCCTGCAGAGTGCAAAAACTTTTTTTTTTTAATTTACCTCTTCAAAATCATGGTATGTCTTATACTCCGGTACGTCTTATCCTCGGAAAAATACGGTAGTTTCCTTTTATTTTCCTGCATGGTTTTCTTCTAGATGTACATCCTTCTTTTCTTTTCATTTTGGTTTTTGATCTTTTTAAAGGTTGTACACACCCAAGACTTTATGACATTGGTCAGCTCTCTGAATTTGATCAAGAAATAGATCGATTGCTTTTGATTGTCTTGTGACCATTTGTGGTCTTGTTCTCTCCCTAGCGGCCCTAGCCAATAAAGTCAAGAGGAAGGACACCTTGGCTATGAAATTGGGGAACATGGCTCCCCGGCAGGAATTGCCACGAGAGAGCACTTTTCCTCGGAAGAGCAAGGAAGAGTGGAATGAAATCCGACAGCAGATTGGGACAACGCTAATCAGGTAGGATGGATTAAAGTCAGGTTAAAGCAAGCGTTTTGGATTACTTGTAACCTGTTGTTAAGAGTTTGGGCATTATCCTCAAGGATCATGGCAGGTACCAGTAGAAGAGAATATTCGTAACTCAGGGTTGAACCATGGGGTGCTTGATGCTCTATGAACATGGTGATTTGCTTGCAAATATTTCATTACCCAACTACTGATGATGATGTTTCCTAGTATGATGGTAATGAAACGTTTGCAAGAAAACCCTCTATCTCAGAGAGCACCAAATGCCAGTAGCTGCAAATGGGATTTCAGGAAAAGGGAGAACGTTAAGTAATTCACCAAAAAAAATCAGAATTTCCTTCAAATGTGAAACGTAGCAGCTCTAATGCAGAGCTATACAAGTATGGAAAGAATCGTGTTGAAGCAGCTGCAAAGAGACAAAAGAGGAGGAACTATTAAAGAAAAAAGAAATCCTGAGGAATCACTTGGCCCAGTTATGAAAGGAAAGGAAAGACCTCCGGGCAGCTCTTGAAATGAATCCTGCAGTTGTGTTGAAGTTGTGTATATGATGTTACAGAAGAGGAGGCAACTGTTCTAGCATTAAAGTGCCACTTTCAAGGCAGGAAATCCCTAATAATTCTTGAAGGTAAATTAAAGAAGTTGGAAGAAGAGTGTAAGTTGAAAGAGTCTGAGCGGGTGTCTCTGGAACTAGAGTTGACAGAAGTGAAAGAGAATTTGAAAAAGGCTTTGGCTGGAGGCATAACACTAGGATTGGCAATTGAGCCTAAATCACAGAATTTAACTGCACAGTCTCCAGTTCTATCATGGCTATGTTTGCCATCCAGACCATATCCCCCAGCTTTAAAGGTATGCAGTCCTGTTACCTGTTTTAGGTTCTGGCAGTCTTATGGACACAGCTTTCGGTTCATACGACTGTTTTTGTTTGAACCGTGTGGGGTGCAGTGGTTAGAATATACAGTACTGCAGGCTACTTCTGCTGACTGACTGCTGTCGGCAGTTCGATCTCACCGGCTCATGTTTGACTCAGCCTTCCATCCCTTCGAGGTCAGTAAACTGAGGACCACCCAGATTGTTTGGGGGGCAAATATGTTGACTCTGTAAACCGCTTAGAGAGGGCTGGAAAGCACTGTGAAGCGGTATATAAATGTAAGTGCTGCTGCTATTGGTTTGGTCTACGTGGTAAATAAGGACATTTATCTTTAAAGAGTATTATTCATAGGCACCATAATTTCTGCAGAGCCATAAAATGTATTTAGGCGAAGGGTAGTTATTTTTTAAAAAAATAAGGTGCAATCAGAAGTGGAAAATAGTGTCTTAATCTGGACCATGGATTGCAACAAAGAGATTTAGGGAAATCCTAATGTTGATATGCTGTTTAATGTTGTGATCTCTCCCTCTCCCTCTCCCTCTCCCTCTCCCTCTCTCTCTCTCTCTGTCTCTCCCTCCCTCCCTCCCTCCCTCTCACATCTATCTTATCTACATCATACACAGATTCACACACTCAAAACATGCAACATAGACACACATAGACAATAAGTAGACTGGGATCACTTGATGGATTTCCATAAGCCGGCAAGTGTTTCTTGCCCTCCAGTTGCTGAACCATAGCAACCAGAATCAAGTATTTTCTGTTTGCTTTCCTTTCTAAATTAGGCTGTCAAATGTTTGTAGGAAAGGCCCATAAATTCATTTCTGCTGATGTAAGCAAATCAGACTCTTCATCCTTAAACTCGAAGGGTTCGTACTCCGCCAGCTGTGACTGATAGACCATGCGGCTCCAGGGTTTTGGCTCCCAACAGCTCTTTGCACAACTGGAGTCTTCGTGGCCCTTCCCTTCAGGAAGATGGGATTGTGCAGCATTTGGGCTTCCAGAGCAAAAACACAGTTTTGGAACAGGAGGTGGGCCCTGTCCGGCAGCTCTTGTGGCAGCCACCCCTTTCCCAGTTATTCTGTAGCTGGGCCCCACAACCCCCATATAATCCTAGAGGCGGCTTTCCCCCGCATTGACTTTGCTTGCTGGAAGCCAGCTGAATTGAAAGACTAGCCAACCAGTGCAGGGTCCATGCCCTTACACATTTTTTGCCTTTAAAGCCAAAATGCATCTTCTAAAAAGATAGATAGATTTGTATTATGACCACTGCTATTATGAGAGCTTGTTTTTATGTGCTTGCCTTTGCCTAAAATAATGTTTTTCTTTTTAAAAAAAAAACAAAAAGGCGATTGAGCCAGAGACCAACGGCAGAAGAACTGGAGCAAAGGAACATACTTCAGCGTAAGTAACGTCAACTCAAGATTTCCCTTACGTTTGTCTATCAGTGTTCTGACCAAGGCTTCCCAAGAGCCTGAAGCAAACTCCTTGTCCTGACAAAAACCCCTGTTATTAATTTACTGTGAATTCCACTCATTCACATCAAACAAAATCTTTCCAGGGAGGAGTTACAGTCACAGACCTTACCTGGCATGGAGAGCTAACAGGCCAATATCTGCAAAACTTGGCAAGGAGTCTCAGAGAATCTTGAACCAATTAAGCAAATTCATTTTCTCCTGCAAACTCCACTCCCCTTTCGCTCCTCTTTTATTCCCTCTGGGAGGGGCCATTTATCGTCCACCTGTGGCCTTCTTTCCAAGTCCACTCCTGTTCTTTAGCTGTTCCCTTCGTCTGGCAACTCTGCGCATGTGCACACTGGGAACAGGCTCCAGCTGTTCGTCTGCTTACTGATGTTCGACTCTGAAGGCAGCTGAAAACTGGTGTACAGCCCTGGCCCCCTCTCTGCCTCCGACACAGAGCCCTGATCAGAGCCTTCCCCAGACTCCAGGACTGGCCCATGTTCCTCCCCAACCTCCTCTCTGTCCAAATCTGCTGCCAGCTCTGCTGGTTGGCCACAACAACCAGATAGTTGATACTCCAGATACTCTTCAACTTATGACCGCGTTTGGGATGGGAATTTCCATTGCTAAGCACAAGGTGGTAATTCATTGATCCATGCCTGATTTTACGACCTTTTTTTGCCATGGTTGTTAAGCAAAGCACTGTAGTTGTTAAGTGACTCACATTGTCGTTACGTAAATGTGGCTCCCCCCTCTCCACTTGGCTGTGCTTGTTGGAAACCAGCTTGGGGGGGGGCGTTACAAATGGTGATCACTTAACCCAGGGACACTGCAACCTTCATAAGGGCATGCTGGTTGCCAAAGCAATTGAATTTCGGTCATGTGCTGCAGCGGTCATAAGTGTGAGAACTGGTTATAAATCACTTTTTTCAGTGTCATAGTCATTTTTGAACAATTGCTAAACGAATGGTAGTAAGTTGAGGGCTCCCTGTAGACAGTGTAGAAATTGATGGGGAGTTTATGGCATGATGCTCCAAGATGGCATGTCTCACTTTGATAAAGACATCCAGAAGAATAGAATAGACTGGACTGGAGTAGACTAGAACAGGACAGAACAGTTGGAAGAGACTTTAGAGGTCCTCTAGTCCAGCCCCCCTGCTCAGGCAGGGGACCCTACACCACTTCAGACAAATGGCTATCCAACATCTTCTTAAAAACTTCCAGTGTTGGAGCATCGACAACCTCTGGAGGCAAATTGTTCCACTGATTAATTGTTCTAACTGTCAGGAAATTTCTCCTTAGTTCTTGGTTGCTTCTCTCCTTGATTAGTTTGAACTACCCATTGGTTCTTGTCCTGCCCTCAGGTGCTTTGGAAAATAGTTTGACTCCCTCTTCTTTGTGGCAGCCCCTAAGATATTAGAAGACTGCTATCATGTCTCCCCTAGTCCTTCTTTTCATCAAACATGACCTACCCAGTACCGTTCTTCATATCTTTTAGCCTATATATTATGAGGCCTTATGTATTATATCTCCCCGACACAATTTCTAATATCTTCTGTGCACAAGACTAATGGAAACCATTTGCTCAACATGCGCACCCCTACAGGGTTAATCTTCTTCTTTTTTTTTTAATTAAAATTTTTTAATTTTTAATTTGAAACAAGTACAACATTTTTCTTTACATGCTATAAAAAGTGTATCGGTCGGTCACAAATAAACTTTGGTACATCTCCTCCACAGTCAACAAACATAACTCAAGCATTTTAACTCAGATATTCATACATATCACCATCATCATATATCCATTTTCATTTGACTGTAATTATTATTTAAAGATATTGATAATAATAATATTCTTAAACAATACATACCCACACCAATGGGAAAAGAAAAAAATCACAAAAAAAAAAAAAAGAAAACACACAAAAAGAAGAGCAAAAAAGACAAAAAGGGTTAATCTTCTGAGGCCTTATCTAATCATAGTTCGCATGAATCTAACCAGGAAAGAGATTTCAACATCTTTTCCTTTCCTTTCCTATTTGGCAGAAAAAAATGAGGCTGACCGGCAGGCTGAGAAGAGGGAAATAAAAAGGAGGCTCACTCGGAAGGTAGGAGATTCTTCAGGTGTTTTCCCGCCTTTGCACAGTAATCTGTAGGAGGGGGACCCTTCAGAAAAGGTCCTCTCCTACATAGGTGTTACAAGATTTATTCAGTGTTGATCCTGAGGTTTTCATTTAGAGATTCTGTCCAGAATACACTGAGAAGCGCTTTAGACTCTGGCCTCCTGTGCAGGGGTGGGCTTCAAAAATGTTAGCAAGGGGTTCTCTGCCCGGTTGCTGGTGGGTATGGCCATGGTGGGCATGGCCTAGTTAGCCTCCTGTACTATGGTGTGGGGGGGGGAGGGGGCGTTTTTGCCTTACCTGGGCTCCAGAGGCTTTCCTCGAGCCTCCGGGACAGCAAAAACGGCCTCCCCAGACTCCAGAGCCCATTTCTGGCCACCCCAAACCTCCGGTAAGTCCATTTTTCACCCTCCTCCTCCTCGCACACTCTGCATTTACCTGCATCCAGAACGGGCCACCTGGGGACTCCTGGGAATGGAGGGGTGGGCAGGGACAACAGGGGGTTCTCCAAACTGCACAGAATTTTAGCTGGAGGTTTTCCCAAACCCCTGCGAACCCCCAGCAGCTTCTGTGGGTTCAATAGGTTATTACCAATTCTGCACTCTAGATAAAAAGGATAGGGGGGAAATATCACAGGGTAAATGGTCTGGCTCCATTCGGATATGTGTTATACGTGGCTGGCTGGGGAATTCTGGGAATTGAAGTCTGTACATCTTCAAGTTGCCAACGCCTGATTTGAATTTTTTTTTTTTTTTGCAAAGATGGGTATACAGTAAGTGTGAGCCCCAAATGGGTATATAAAGTGCATCCCCCAAAGTCTCTCTGTGTTTTTCCCTTTCTGGCTTTCACCACCACCCATGTATTACACTTTCCAAACCCCAAAATGAGGTTTCGCTGAATATAGCTCAGCTTTCCTCAAACTGGTGCCCTCCAGAAGCATTTTGGAGCTTTCAAAACTCCCAACCATTTCAAGAGGTGGGTTGCTGCCGGTTCGGCCCAGATCGGGCGAACCAGTAGTAGCGACCGGGGGATGCTCCGCCCATAGAAGTTGCATGTGCGCATGCACGTGGGAGCACGCCCGAACCAGTAGTAAAAAAATTAGCAACCCATCTCCGAACCAGTTGGTTAATCCCAATAAGTCTGAAGGCTGCTGGTTTGAGGAAATGAGACACGCAGAGGCTTATTTTGAAAATTTAACCCTGAAGATTAAAAGGCAATGGAAGTAAGTGACATTCTTGCTTTTTTATTATTGTAATACTGCTACTTGCACTAGGGTTAGCTAGTCACTACCATGTGAGAATGATGGGCTTGGCATAGTCATGACTTTCAAATTAAGTCTTTGCAACTTAGCCTTGCAAAACTATTGTAAGACTTTCTCATGGGACAATTGCACACCAGTGTTTCTACCTTCCTGTGTTGCTCTCCACACACCCCCGTACAATGCCCAGGAAGTGTGACAATGCAGAGATATCAGGGCATTATTGCACTCCCTTTGACTTGCATAGCAGAGTACCATGTGATAACTTTAGTACATAGATTTTTTATTGTATTGTATTTTATTATTTGTATGCAGCCCTTCTCCGGGAGGACTCAGGGCGGCGAACAATTCAAGGGGGGAAAAAAAGGGGGAACATAAAAGACAAAATACAAATAATAAAAGTAGACAACAGTCGCACAACCATACATGTCGAGAGGGGAGGGAACTCATCACCCCCAGGCCTGCCGGCAAAGCCAGGTTTTGACGGCTTTTCAGAAGGCCTGGAGAGAGGTGAGGGTCCGGATCTCCGCGGGGAGTTCATTCCAGAGGGCCGGAGCTGCCACAGAGAAGGCCCTCCCCTGGGTAATAGCCAGGTGGCATTGGCTGGTAGATGGCACCCGGAGGAGGCCAACCCTGTGAGATCTAATGGGTCTGTGGGAGGTAATTGGCAGCAGGCGGTCTCTCAAGTACCCAGATTTCTCTCTTTCTCTGCCTTTTAGCTTAGCCAAAGGCCTACAGTGGCTGAACTGCAGGCCAGGAAGATCCTGAGGTTTCATGAGTATGTGGAGGTAACAGATGCCCATGACTATGACAGGAGAGCTGACAAGCCGTGGACAAAACTCACTCCTGCTGACAAGGTAAAAAAAAGCAAAGTCAACATTAAAATTACAAAGTTAAAAACTCTCCGCTCAGCCTCCCTCCAGTCCTGCTTTTGCTATGTGGACATAATTAAGCCTCCAACCTGGCCATCTTGGTTATTAAATCACTAATTGTTAAAACTTAGAGACTGCCCAACTCCAAACAATGCAGGGCAGTTTAAAAAAATAAGGAGCACATGCTTTACAACATGACGGTAATAACAAACCTCTAGATAGAAGCTCAGGGCCCACACCACTCCCATGCCCTGGGAGAAGACCCCAGTCTTCAAAGATGTCATGGGGAGTCATATAGATTTTAGGGAGGATGGTGTTTCAAGAGGGCAGATGCTGCAATAAGGAAGTGGTGCTTCCCGTGGCACGACAAAACCGCGCTCGTCAAAATAGCGGTGATAAAATCACGTCGCTAAAGCTGCGACGTCATCACCGCGCGTCATCACCGCCGCGACAACAGCGCGGCAACAGAAGGGCGCTTTAAAACGGCGCCGCGGCAGAAAGCCAATTTCAATTAAGGTAAGGGTTACGATTAGGTTTAGGGGTTTGTTTTAGGGTTAGGTTTAGGGTTAGGTTTAGGGTTAGGTTTAGGGTTAGGTTTAGGGTTAGCATTAGGGTTAGCGTTAGGGTTAGGTTTAGGGTTAGGTTTAGGGTTAGGTTTAGGGTTAGGTTTAGGGTTAGGTTTAGGGTACTGAGTGCTTGGGAATGCGCGGATTTGCCCTCCACGATTATGTCATCGCGGTAGGGTCGCGTTTTTCCTTAGCGCTTCGAACGGCGCGAATTAGTCTTCGTGCTTATGTCTCTGCGGATAAGGGCTTCGCGGATTTGTGGTGGAACTGTGCTTCCTGGTCCTGCTAGGTATAAAATATATAATAACAGAGTTGGAAGGGACCTTGGAGGTCTTCTAGTTCAACCCCCTGCTTAGGCAGAAAACCCTACACCACATCAGACAAGTGGTTGTCTAATCTCTTCTTAAAAACTTCCAGTGTTGGAGAATTCACAACTTCTGGAGGCAACTTTGTTCCATTGATTGATTGTTCTAACTGTCAGGAAACTTCTCCTTAGTTCTAAGTTTCTTAGTTCTAAGATGCACAGAGTACCAAACTTCCAACCTTTCTGATCAACAAACTTAGCCACTGAGCCAGTGTGTCTCTGTACAACTGTGTTTCTACGTTAATATTAATAGCCGGGCTAAATAAAGATATTTATCCTTTTGCTCATCTCCGCTGAGTTATCAAGATCCCTTCTCCCCACCTGTTTCCTTTCTTGCCGCATTTCATGACCTTCCCAACCAGATACCCTCCCACTCCTGCTGACTGATACTTCCTGAGCTAGATCCAAAATGGGGAACTGCCTGCTATCCTGACCATAAAAAGCTGTGTGTACGTACAGTATGCAGGGGAGGGTGTCTGCTTTTGGTTTGTACACATAGATACATTCATGTAAAGGTACCCCTTGACGCACAGCCACAATTAAGTCCAAAATTTCTGTTGTTTCAGCGAGACTGTTGTTGAGTTTTGCCCCATTTTACTTGCTCATTTCTTGCCATAGTTTTTAAGCAAATCACTGCCGTTGAGCCATGGTGGCGCAGTGGTGAGAATGCGGTATTTGCAGGCTCCTTCTGCTGACTGCCGGCTGCCTGCAATTTGGCAGTTTGGATCTCACCAGGCTCAAGGTTGACTCAGCCTTCCATCCTTCTGAGGTGGGTGAAACGAGGACCCAGATTGTTGGGGGCAAGAGACTGACTCTGTAAACTTTTTAGAAGGGACTGTAAAGTACTGTAAAGCTGTATATAAGTCAACTGTGTTTTCCCAAAAATAAGACAGGGTTATATTTTCTTTTGACCCCCGAAATAAGCACTTGGCCTTATTTTTGGGGAGGTCTTATTATTTTTTGAGGTGTAGGAGGTGTCGAGCGTGGTCACCTCATGGCTGATGCTGTGCTGCAATATTTTCGGGGAGGGCTTAGTTTGGGGAGGGCTTATTTGAGCGCAGGTGCTCAAAAGCCCAATATGGCTTATTATCCGGGAGGCTTATTATCCAGGGAGGTTTTATTTTCTGAGAAACAGGGTAAGTGCTATTATTGTTGCCATTGTTAAGTTAGGCACAAGGATGTTAAGGGAATCCGTCTTCCCCATTGACTTTGCCGGTCATCACGGTGGACACTTTGGAGAGAGTCCAATAATCATCAAAACCTGGGAACTGATGGGATTTCTCTGCTCTTTCATGTAGGCTGCCATCCGGAAGGAGCTGAACGAATTCAAGAGCTCGGAGATGGAAGTGCACGAAGAGAGCAAGCAGTTCACTCGGTACGTTCAGAGGCGGTTGCTCAGGTGGACTCTCTATCCATAGCAGGAGGGTCAGTTTCGCGGCAGAGCATGTGCAGGATTTTAGCTTCTGATCTGCTGTAGCTCCTTTATTTGGAATAAGTTGTACTGCAAGCTGAACCATGTTCACACAAGGGGGGGGGGCGGTGGCGGCGGCTACACAAACACACACACACACACACACACACACACACACACACACACACGGTAGCTGCAATCAACACAACTTAGTTTTTGCAGATTTATTTGGAAGCAAGCCTGAGAGGGTAATTTTAAAGTTCATTTTTTTGGCATGTGCATTTTGTGGAGAGCCAGCGCCATCTAGCATTGAGAACTCTTAGGGGAGACATAAACCATGTAGAAGTTGATCTGAATGTTCCCATCTCCAGATCTGGACTATCTAAGACAGGAGTGTCAAACACAATTTCATTGAGGAGCACATTAGGGTTGTGTTTGACTTTTTGGGTGGTGGTGGTCAGGATGGGTGTGGCCAGGTGGAGTGTGGCCAGCTCAGCATCACTCGTGTTGGGGAAGACTGCGGCAGCCCAAGCGCTCTGCCAAAGAAAACAGGCTCCCGAGCTCTGTTTTCAGCTGCGACAGCCTCCTGCAACTCTCTAAAATGGAGTGCTGCCCACGGCTCTCCCGAGCTCCATTTTTGTTGGCAGAGGTCCTGCGGGCTTTGCTGTTTCCGGGTACCCCCCCCCCCGAGATCTAAGCATCCCACAGGCCAGATCCGACCCCCGGGCCTTGAGTTTGATACCCTTGATCTAAGAGACTGTTATATCAGCCTTTCCCATTAGATCTGTCAGAGAAGGCATTCTGAGGATATCATCAATTAGCAACCATATATCTCAGGATATATGTCTTTTCGGCCATGCCTCGTGGAGCATTCTTCCCCCTGAATTTAGATTGGCTCCATTTGTTTTGATATTCTGGAAAACCCTCAAGACCTGGTTATAGTCTAGGGCAGTGATGGCTAACCTTTTTTTTGGCAAATGATGGGTATGTAGTTAGATAGATAGATAGATAGATAGATAGATAGATAGATAGATAGATAGATAGATAGAGAGAGAGAGAGACAGACAAGCAGACAGATAGATGATGGGTAGGTGGATGGATGGCTGGATGGACGGACGGATGGATGGATAGATTATAGATAGATATAAGATGATGGATGGAAGGACGGACAGACGGACAGACAGATAGATACAGACAGATGATGGGTAGATAGATGGATGGATAGATGGATAGATAGATTGGAAGATAGATAGGAAGATGATAGATAAATAGATAAATGTTATATGATTCTTTATACTTGTCTTGCAGATATCATCGGCCTTAAGGTTTTCTTTTTTTAAAAAAAAGAAAAACAGCAAGAAGTGCAAGCCGTCACCGGAAGGGAAACGAACTAGCCGTGTCTGTCATTTCCTGTCTCACAAGTTGAAGAGGAATCTTGAGGCTTGTTTGAGATTAGCCTTCATTCACATATCCAGAAGAAAAGTTTCTCTTCGCCAGGAAACGGGCCAGGGACAGGAAACGCCCTCGACCCCAAAGGGAAGCATTTCATTGAAAGGAAATTTGTCACAAGTGCCACAAGATCACACGGCGGGGCAAGTCACAACCGAAAGCATTATACCTCAGATATACGGCAATACAAACAGAGGATGCCCCTTGGCTCCTTATCTTCTGGCTAATTCTGAACCCTTTCATTTCCCGTTCTCAGCGAAAAGTGAGACTTATCAGAGCAGACTTTGGAGCTATGGAATGAGAAGTATGCACGTACCTACATGATGCTGTACCCAGAAGAAACTTTAACTGACACATTACTGGAGATTTGGGGAAGGTGCTTATGGGCTTTTTTCTTTTTTTTTTTGGAGTTACTAATTTGCAGAATCACTACTGACCAATCATATGTTGTCTAGCGGAAGAATTGTTGAGCTCTAACGTGGCACATGCTGCATCTTGGGGGTGGGGGGGCAGGAGGGGGGAAACGTAACATTTTTTTAAAAAAATGGACAACAAGAAGCTCCTTTCGACACTCAAAGAGCAAATTTTCTGTGGAGAGGGGATGCACCTTTAAGGCCTGTTTAACAGGACACTGCAAAGCCTGAAATGAGTTGCCTTGAAGAAGCTGATGACGTGGAATATACTGTATTTTTTTAAAAAAAATCTTGACTTTTTTTTTTAAAAGCAACTTCCTGAAACTAATGTGGAACTTGCCTTTTTTTCTTAGATTTGTAGCAAAAACGTACTGAAACGTAAATGATTCGCAAAGGGCTTAAACCCAGCTTTTTAAGAAAAGGAAAGATTGGCATGGCATTGAATAGATTTGACGGAATGGTTCTCTGAACCGTGTATCACTGGCCACATCCGAGATGCCTGTCCTATGACGTTGGAGTGAGGAGATGGCGGGGGGTGGGGGATCATACAAAAACGGGAATTTGGACATGTGTTGGTTCTGTAGTTGAGCATCGGTTTGGCGGCACATCTCTTCACACATCTGTAAAAGATCACACCCGTAGAAGCTTGTAGATGCATGTAGGCTGGAGGCTGATATGGCTGTGCTTCCTCAAATCCAGAAGGAGACCTCTCTTCTTTTTTTTGCTGCTACGTTTGCAACTACACACCTTTTGGGCAGGAGGATGACCCAGACACAAGAGGACAGGATTCAGATCTCTTAAAAACGTTGTGCAGAGCAAGGAATATATGTGCAGTCAATCTTCTTGAAAAAAAACTCCCTTCTGACTGATTTCAGTAGCGATTAAAGGGCAACGGACACCTTAGGCTGCATCCAGCTTCTTCTTATCTTTTCACACAGATGAGATAAAAGTTTATGCATATTGGAGGTCTTTCTGTCCAAGAAATGGTCCTCCTAATGCAGGGGTCTTCAAACTTGGCAACTTTAAGACTTGTGGACTTCACCTCCCAGAAGAATTTTGGGAGTTGAAGTCCACAAGTCTTAAAGTTGCCAAGTTTGAAGACCTCTGTCCTAATGAGTGAATCTGGGGGAATGCAAGGCATGGGCAAACCTGCCTTCACTTCCCCTCTCCCCCTTACTCTCATTCCAGCCTATGCCAGTTGCCTTTCTGGTGTTCCTGTGAGGGGAGAAGAATGTGGTCTTTTCTTTGTAAGGAGCCATTTTGCAAGGAGAAAAGCTTTTGGTGTGGATTATGGGATAAGTGCCAGTGTACTCTTTTCATCCGAGCAATTTCCCCCCCATGATGTATAAAATCTCTACTAAGGAAATCATTGTGTTGTCTTCCTATCAACAAGATTGTATGAAATAAATTTTTTTAGGAAAAAAAACATATCCTTGTTTTTCATTCTGTTTCTTCTCCATAATAATACATACACAAATTTTTATGAATAAACATCAGGGGTGTTTAGTTGCAGAGTGAGAGTGATTGAATATTTCTGCAGGTGGATAGGAAATGGGTTGTGCATATTTCAATCACTTCTATTGCTATACTCGCAATCTCTGTTTCAATATCCAAGAGACTCTTTGTGTTCCCAGTAATACCAGTGTACTCTGTTTTTGTGTTCTTCAAAACTTAGTGATTTATGGTACATGTTAACACCCCCCCCCAAAAAAAAATCTACATTTTAATTGGATTCTGCAGGCAAGGTTCTTGAACTTGTCCACATAGTTATTTGCATGAACTTTGTGGTATATTGTGCTAAATCAATGTTTCTCAACCTTAGCAACTTGTTGATGTGTGGATTTGAAGTCCCAGAATCCCCAGCATTCTGGGGAATTCTGGGATACTGCACATCTTCTTCATGACCTGTTTTCCTTGTTCTCTTCTGGGAGGAGGCTTCGTGCTCGAAGCAGAACATCCAGATTCAGTCAGTTTTGTTCCATATAGTATCCAATATGCATTCAAGATGGGCAATGATGTATTTTTAAGTATGGGTGAAGGGATATGCATAAGTATGTATCCAGGCATGTCTGTATGTTATGTATGTCTACACTTTTGAGAGCAGGCAACAAAAATTCATTTTTAATGTGTGCCAGTGTGCCCACAGTAAAAAAAATGACAATAAAAGTTATATTAGTGGGAGTTAAAGTCCAAACATTTTAAACTTCCAAGGTTGAGAAACACTGCTCTGAATTATGGCTTATGCTTAATGTATTGTGTGCAACTTTCTGCAATTGCATAATGTTGCTTGCACATAAAAGGAATACCGATAAATAAGTTAGATAGATACACATAAACACACACACTGCGTAAGCACAACCATTTGGGGTTTAATTTAAAAAATGGCGAAGCTTATGGCCCCTCACTGTGTTGGGGGATGTTGAAGCTGCTAATTTGGTTCTAGCTTCTTACCTAAATTTACTTTCTTTTAAATGAAGGATGTTATATAGCCCTGGAAGTCTAGTGATGTGGCCCCACAAGATTGCAAATCTTTCACATTATTATGATATTTTTACTGATATTTATGTACATTAAATATATTATATATTTTCTATGTGGCCCAAGACAATTCCTCTTCACTCAATGCAGCCAGGCAAGTCAAAATATTGGACATGCCAGTTTTAAATGGAAAATATATGGTGAATATATATAGCCAATAGCCAATAGAAAAATAGGTTGGGGAAAGCCTTATTTTTGAGATTTGAAAAATAGATCTTGCATTCTAAAATAATTAAGAAAAAGTACATCATATTCTAGCAATTCGAAGGAAGTTCTGAAAAATTGAAAACTAGAGAACAAATCCTTTCTTGGTAGAGGAGCTGCTAGTATTCGGTCAATAGGGGGCGTTTCCGCCTTGTTTTCCCTTGAAATCTCGTTTTATCTTCGAGATTTTGGGCTCATCCCGTCTGGCTGCACCGATTCGCCTGCCGCTGATTCGCGCACGCGTACTGTTGCCCAAAGAGATGTCCTTTGTAGAAAACGTGCGGTTTCCAATTGCACGCGGTGGCACTTTCCGTTTGGCAAGCAATAAAGCAATAAAACCAAGACTGCTTCAAGGGATTAGGATTCCTTGAAAACTAGTGTGGGAGGAGGCAAGCCTCGCCAGTTTGGGTGGCTTTGGCTATTATAATATTTTGCCCCGCACCCTGAAGCACCGCGTGAGAACCGGAAAGCGAAGGTTGCGTGGAACAAGTCCAATGGAATCTCATTGGCTTTCGGTTGATCACCTTCTACAGGATTTCTTCTGCGCATGCGACATTTGGTTTTCCCGGCATCCTCAGCGCACTATAAATACAAGCGTCGGGGGGCTTTTCGTTCTTTCTTTGGCACGTGGCGAAGGGAGGTGAGTCTGCTTGGTCATATTTCTCGCTTAATAGGGCGGTTGCGGCAATCGCATAGTTGACATTTTATTAACATAAAAGATTAAGTCGGGGGTTGAACATCCAGATTTATTAATGTATTTATTAACTTTATGTCCTTCCCGTCCCATAGCGGTTCTGGGCGTCTTTAGATAGTGGTACATCAATAGCAACAATCGCAGTTAGAAATTGCACGAATGAAAGAATGCTCGACTTATAAGAGGCTTAAAGGGGCGGCAGTTAGAAAGCCTCTAATTTTAATTAAGGCAACTTAATGGAGTCTTTTGGAAAAGAGCGAACTGAATCTTAGGCAGATGCTGCTGCTTCAGCCTTTGTCCGCCCATCCCCGAATTATTAAAAACATATTGCCCTTCTTTCCCACGTGGAAGTGATGGGCAAGAGATAATAAGTCTGTTGAATACTTACTTGAATTAGCACTGCTTTATGCCTTTTTAAAGGTAATAATAGAAGATTCTGTGAATTATTTGAAACACAATCGGGTTGTGAACAGGGAAAAAGGTTGCTGGTTTATTGAGGCTATAATAATCTTACCTAATTTATTAATGGTGACCTTAAAGCGAGTTGGATTATTTTCTTTACTCAAAACTCTTACATGTGACTCCTTGATAAAAAGAATAGGTCTCCTAATTTGGAAAGTTTGCTTATAGTTGAGCTTTAATGGGCTGAGAAGTTGTGATAGTGCACAACATTGATGTGCATGGCTGGATCGTGCATTATGTTGAGTTAGAATCATTTATAATCATCAATAGTTTGCCCATTTTAAGCATAAAACTATAGCTCCCAAACCAGCATATCTGTATATTATGTACATATATACATTATGACTGAATAAATGGCTTGCCATTGTTTAGAGACTCATTTCTAATGTGCTATATCAATTTCTCAGTGTCAATCATGGTTGTATTCATTTCTAATGTAAGTTTTATTGCAGGGAAGAACTTCGTTGGTTTTTGTTTGATGCTGCTGAAAATGCCATTCAACTCAAAGATGAAGACTTTGAAGCATAAAGGTATTGTTAAAAAAATATCCTTAATTTTTTTAAGTTTTGAGGGACATCTATCTAAAACTGGTTCCAGCCTCCAATTCAGCTTATTTAAAAAAAAAAAAATCCTAACTGCTCAGAATTAAGGTACTTGGGCCTAAATAATCTCCAGACTGCAAAGCTTAATTAAGGTATATGTATCTTCCTTAATTTTAGGAGCAAGGGCATTCTTCCCTTGAATACATAATTGCCCATAGTTTGAATTCAATTTACATAAATGGAGGGATGTATCAAACCTAATTGGATCCAACAGGGACACCTGGAGAGTTTTCACTCTCTCAGCTCTGTCCATGTGGCGTACGGGAGCGTAGGCTTCTGTCCTATGACGTATGGTCCCCTTCCACACTGTTGGAGAGCAAGTTGGACCTCCGTGGTCTGCAGCCTGCATATTCCTACTGCTTCTCTGAGTCTTTGGACCGTGACAGAGGAGATAAACCATGCAGGAGACAATTCTATTTTCATCCTCTCCTCCCCTTGTTCTATGCCTGATATATCCAGCCTTGGCCGTGTTTAAGAATTGTGGATTTCTGTGAGTTAGAAGTCCACAGGTCTTAAAATTGTCAATGTTAAACACTCCTGCTCTATGTCTTGTTTCATGCTCCCATGTTAATCTGTTTTTCTTATGTGGGGTTTCAGGATTTTGAACTGGAGTTCCTTATGTAGGATTTTATTTTGTAATTTGCCTCTAGTGGTCCAACCGACTCTAGATGAAGTATAATTACTGAAAATGCCAATAAACTGCAAAATTGTATAAATGTATTAATTAATTGGGATCATATTTTGCATGAAAAGTGTCTTGGATTTGAAAAGCTAATGATGTCATTCACTCTGGTTTCTTTTCTATGCAGGCAGCCTTCTGGTTTGGCTGAATTCTGCTGCTACTGGAACATCCTATGCACCATCTGACACTTGAGGACACATCTTATTTGCTCGTCTGACCAGTTTCAGATGATGGACAAGGTTCAATGCTGTGAATCTAATCTGGTTCAAAAGTAGAAGGTATGTGCTTGCCTTGGGCTCTTCTAGCTATACAGGAACAGTTTGGCATCCCTTGAGCTGTATAGGTAACATATGGTCACTGATAGCTGAACTTTCAGCAATAGAACTTTAGCATTATATTGTTTTCCTAGCTGTCATAGGCCTCTAGCTGGATTGCAACAAACGCACCGTAGCCTGATCATTTATCTCAGGTGTGTTGAAAGACTTTGACCAGGAACAAGCCTCCAACAGTGGCGTTAAAGGCAAAGGCTTGCACACCTACGCATTGATCCTAGTTCCAATACTTAAAGCCAAAGGTGAACTTGGAAGAATGCGATTCTGTGTTGCTTTAGATTTGGCTGAATCATCCCTTGCTATTGTTGCTGGTGAAAGTGACTGAGAATTCTGGAAGGGTGCAATTTTTTTTCCTCCCATTAGGCAGTCTTGCAAATTCTATAATTGAAGTTACTTTTGTTGGAAATGTCTATTTGAAATAGCACATGGAGCTTCCCCAAATGCTGATTTCTAGAATGGCTTGTAAGAGTCGCGGTGGCGCAGTGGTTAGAGTGCAGTACTGCAGGCTACTTCTGCTGGCTGCCAGCAGTTTGGCAGTTCAAGTCTCATCAGGCTCAAGGTTGACTCAGCCTTCCGAGGTGGGTAAAATGAGGACCCAGATTGTTGGGGGCAAGGGGCTGACTCTGTAAACTGCTTAGAGAGGGCTGTGTTGCTATTGCTAATGGCAAGTGATTTTAAGGTGAGAGGTGACTTTAGATAACCGTTGGACTCTTTATTTTCTTTCTGTTCAGTTTTATCTTGAGCCACTAAGCCATTAGCACTTGAAGTACTAATTATGACCTTTAAAGCGCTCCATGGCTTAGGCCCAGGGTACCTGTGAGACCACCTACTGCCACCGGTAGCCTCCCATCGTCCAATGCGATCCCACAGAGTTGGCCTCCTCAGGGTCCCGTCAGCCAGACAGTGTTGGCAAGTGACCCCCAGGGGGAGAGCCTTCTCTGTGGGAGCGCCTTCCCTCTGGAATGAGCTGCCCCCGGAGCTTCGTATAATCCCCAACCTCCAGTCCTTCTGACGCGCCCTAAAAAGTTGGCTTTTCCAGCAAGCCAGCCTGGCCTGAACAAAACAAAACAAATTATTGATTACTGTTAATTTTAATTTGTTTTTAAAAAATGTCATTGTCAATTTTAATTGGGTTTGGGTTATCCTATTTAATTTCTTTTTAACTTTTGTATTATGTGTTTCTTTTAATGTTGTACTGAGTCCTTGGGAGAAGGGCGGCATATAAATTGAATAAACCTAACCTAATCTGAAATCATGAAGACTAACCACACTTCCAGAAAGGCAGGAATTTGTGCTTCACGTAACAATCCAGCGGGGGCACCTGGAGAGATTGCGGTCTCTTCAGCTCTGTCCATGTGGCGTACGGGAGCGTAGGCTTCTGTCCTATGACGTATGGTCCCCTTCCACACTGCTGAAGATCAAGTTGGACCTTCGTGGTCTGCAGCCTGCATATTCCTACTGCTTCTCTGAGTCTTTGGACCATGACAGAGGAGATAAACCATGCAGGAGACATTTTTGCCTGTCACTTCTGTATATTCCAAAGAAACCTTCAAAAAAACCGTGAAGGAAAAGGAGACACAAATAAGTCACAGCCCAATCAGGAATGTATAGCAAGAGCCACAGTTTGAAGATGTTAACTTACTATTTTGTGTTTCTAATTGTGTATTTCAGTAGGCTTTTGAAAGCCCAACCAGGAAGATGGCAGTGGCAGCTCAGTCTTGAAATGGTGGGAGAAATATTTCGAAACCTGGGTCTCTCAGGTACCATTTTTTTCTGTATCTTAGATTGTAACAAGGATTTGAAGGAAGGTGATCTTCCAGGATGGTCATCTTCATCTTGTGCCATATCTGTCATCCAACCTTGGCGATCCTGTTTTTATAACGAAAAAGTACTGCTGAGTTTTCCCCAAACCAGTCCCTTAGATTTTGAAGCCATGGTGATCTGCTTGGACCTTTCCACCATGGATGTCTAGTGAAAGTCTGTCCGTCCGTCCCCTTACCTATGATCAGGTAGTCTGGTAGTTCTTGATTTATGAGACACAGGGACCAGAATTTCTCCTGGTATGCAAGGTTGAATAAGTCAAGCTTGTTTCTGCCACTTTTTTTGGCCACACAAGTGAATCACTGGCCATTAATGGTTCTCCCCCCTCCCTCTTCTTTATTGACTTGGCTTGTCCAAAGCCAGCTGAGAAGGTTGCAGCTGGTGATTCCATGATTCTGGGATGCTGCAGCTATTACAAATGCTGGTTGCCAAGCACCCAAATTTTTGTCGGGGGATGCTGCAACTGCAAGGGCATCACTCACTTATTTCCCCCAGGGTTGTTGCAGCTTTGAGCAGTCGTTGTAAATCAAGGACTATCTGTATATTACTCCAGTGCCCCCCTCCTGAAGAAATGAGGGTGATCTCTGGTCTGTTCCCCCAACAGGGACACCTGGAGAGTTTTCACTCTCTCAGCTCTGTCCATGTGGCGTACGGGAGCGTAGGCTTCTGTCCTGTGACGTATGGTCCCCTTCCACACTGTTGGAGAGCAAGTTGGACCTCCGTGGTCTGCAGCCTGCATATTCCTACTGCTTCTCTGAGTCTTTGGACCGTGACAGAGGAGATAAACCATGCAGGAGACAATTCTTGTTTGAAACCTCTCCCTTCCTTGTTCTGTGCCTGGGATGTCCAGCCTTGGCCATGTTTTATAACTGGATTTTTTGGGAGTTGGAAATCCAGAAGTCTTATAATTGTCAAGGTCAAACATGCCTGCTCTATGCTTTGATTCATGCTCCATGTTAATCTTGTGGGGTTTCAGGATTTTGAACTTGAGAACCTTATTCACAGTTGCATGTTTTCATAAAATAAAAATTGCAATAAACTGCAAAATTATATAAATGTATTAGTTAATTGGGATCATATTTTGCATATTTCTCAGTCGTGTGTGTATGTGGCTCTTTGTATCTATCTATCTATATCTATCTATCTATCTATCTATCTATCTATCTATCTATCTATCTATCTATCT
The DNA here is from genome assembly GCF_051295495.1 of Thamnophis sirtalis. Classification (NCBI taxonomy): domain Eukaryota; kingdom Metazoa; phylum Chordata; class Lepidosauria; order Squamata; family Natricidae; genus Thamnophis; species Thamnophis sirtalis. Next base: position 16,723,968 of record NW_028261393.1, on the reverse strand, counting down.
ATCTATCTATCTATCTATCTATCATCTATCTATCATGTGTCACAACCCCTGATATGCCCAAATATGGGAGGGAGCACACTGCTTTCCTTTTCTGTCTATCGCCTCTTCCTAGGAGCCATCCAGGCAGAAAGCCAATTTTTTAAAATGTTGCCTTTGTTATTTATCAGCACAAATGCTATATGTATGTATGTATATGTATGTTCATGTATATATGTATCTTTTGAGAGCTGAATGCAATGAAATTTCATTTTAAGATATGCTGATTAGTGTACATTTAAAGTGACAAAGATTTCTATTATGAATAGAATTCTATTCATGACCTCAACGGGAATAAAATTCCTGCTTTTAGTTAATGGGTATTTTTTCTACTGAATTGAATTACTGAGATCTGGAACTTTCAAAAATCTGCTTCTAGGCTCTAAATATGGTCATTTTTGTTTGCTTTTTCTTGTAAGGTTATTTGAAAGGAAGGAAAAAAGCTGAAACCATCAACTGTTCTCAGTATTGCTGTTGAAGAGAAACTACTTGGACAGGGTTGGAGGAATAAAAATGTTAGACCAAGCAGCATCGGATAGAAGTCTGGCATTAATGAACCATCCAGAGCACAGGACAACCCAAAGCCATACAAGATCGGATGATGCAGAGAGTCCTGGCCCATAGAATGGCCAAGAGTTAGACATGACTGAATGGATAACATCATCAACTCTAGTGCAACATAGATTGCTGCAGCATTTATAGTGTTAGTTATAGAACAAAACTGCAGCTTAACATTGGAAGTGCAAACCGGAAATATCAGGCAAGAAGAGCAAATTAAAGGACTGGAAATAGAGTACAAATTACAAGTATTTGCAGGTGATCCAGTTTTTATTTTAGAAGATCCATTAAAATCAGGCCCGAGACTTAAAAGACAAATATTAGAGGAAAATCCCAGCTTGTCTCTCCACTTTAGAAGCATTGGTAAACCGAAATTTTATAAATATGGAAATCTTATAAATAAGGATATATACTAAATGAGAAGGGTGAATTGAAAATTAGAATTAGATTAGAATTAAAAGACCAAGGGATAGAACTGGAGTGGTGGTTGCACCTGCAAATTCCATCATGTTATGTGAAGGATGTGAAAACGGGGATTTTTTTATAGAGAATTAAGAGACAAATTATTAGTGGGGGCCGATGACAAATTGATATGGATACTATACAAATATTTATTAGATTATAAAATGGAAGAAGTTAAAGAGAGGATGGTTGTATGGGCTAAAAATTTTGGATATAACATTGATTTGGACAATTGGCAAAAGTTTGGGAGAGAGATTGGAAATTGACACTGGCCACATATAAAGAGAATCTTAAAATGTTTGATAGGTGGCATCTCTCTGCTGCAAGATTGGCTAGAATGTTTAGTACTGTGTCCCCAAACTGTTGGACCAGGCACATGCTGCCACGTGGAGCAAGGAAATACACTGGATGTAACTAGAAGATATTTTTATGTTTTATGTTTGGTACGTATAAGTCTGCCTTTAAAAAATTTTTTTTATAATAAAACAAGGAAATTTTGGTTACAAATTCATGCACAGCAGTAGAAGATTGAAAACACCCGTTCAGAGGAGATAATAAGGAAGATGGATAGACTAATGTTAAAAATAAAAAGACAGACAGAATATTATGACACATGGAACAGATTCTATCAATGGTTAGAAGTATGAGGTGGAAGTTGGAATGCAAAAAAATTAGGGTAAGGGGACCTGGAAATTTATGCATCGTGGTATTAGAATGAATATGATGGTCAAAAGTAATTGTACAACACTTGCGCTGATTTAGTAATATATATGTTACTTGTATTCACTTTGGATTTTATGACAAGTGAAATGCCAGGACAATCACTGTGTTCAATATACTTATATGTAAATAATAAAAATATTTTTAAAAATGCACCTGTGATTGGTATTTGTATTAGTAATGTACAAACTCTTTGAGTTATTTGGTTTTTCTTAGTTTGCCCTGAGAACATGTTCACTTTATCTTGTAAATGATCATGTCTTGTTGAACATCTGTGAACCTACTGATTTGAATTCAGCTACGCTTTAACTAGCCCTGCTTAGCCAAATTTTGGGGATTTTGCTTGAGGCCACTGCTGTGGCTGGTGGGCTTAAGATGTTGAGAGGAACTGTTGAAGAGCAGGAGGGACATAATCCTAAATTCCTCTGCCTTTGTCAGTCCTTTTTATACAGTATATTACTGGAATATGATAAATGACTATATAATTGATTATCTTAGCTGATTTTTAGAACCATTGCCAAAATAGTTCTCCAATGCTTTTCATGATCACTGATTTGGCCAAAGTTGAGAATTAATTTCCCCAATTTACTACATGTTACTTACATTTCTGAGCAGTTTGCAGTATTGGTATTGAGGTTAAAACAAATATTGATAAATTGCATCCTCTCAATCTTGTGGCACCATTTGAAATAGCCCGATGTTACTCTTCCCCCAGTGCTCAAAGTGTCATATTTTATGGTTGGGATATTGAGATTAGCTGGAAGTTCACATTGGGATGCTTTCTTGTTTTCCTGGTTTGCCACTTAGCAGTCTTAAGAATGAAGTGAATTTTTGGAAGTGATAAGGTAAAGGTGCCCCTTGCTAATGGTTCCTGACTCTAGGGGGCAGTGCTCATCTCCATTTCAAAGCCAAAGAGTCAGCGCTGTCCATAGACGTCTCTCTGGTCATGTGGCCAGCATGACTAAATGCCGAAGGCGCACAGCACACTTACCTTCCCACCAAAGGTAGTTCCTATTTTTCTACTTGCATTTTTTACCTGCTTTCGAACCACTAGGTTGGCAGAAGCTGGGACAAGTCACGGGAGCTCACTCTGTTACACGCCGCTAGGGATTTGAACCGCCGAACTGCCAACCTTTCTGATCAACAAGCTGTCTTAGCCACTGAGCCACTTGAAAGTGATAGGATCTGATTAATTGTGTTTTTAGCCTCCGCTTCCTATAAGAATGTCAGATTCTTAAACTTTTTTTTTTCTGGTTGTGTAGCCACCCTGTAAGATAAGGCAATGGCACCAGATTGTGAAATCAATATCGTGCAATATCGATTTACCAAAGCTTATTCGTCAAACCACCCTTGAATGTATTGAAATACCAATTGGCAATTGATGAGTAACCTGCAGACTTTGGAATGCATTCTTCCTAGTGCAGTGTTTCTCAACCTTGGCAACTTGAAGATGTCCGGACTTCAACTCTCAGAATTCCCCAGCCAGCATTCGCTGGCTGGGAAATTCTGGGAGTTGAAGTCCAGACATCTTCAAGTTGCCAAGGTTGAGAAACACTGTCCTAGTATATTCTCGCAGGTACAGGGTCTGCTTTTTGGATCATGGAATGCCACTTTGCACCCGTCAGCTGCCTCTCCAGGCTGCAAGGCCTGTGGCTTGGATCTCTTTGTTGATGGTGTCTTGCCATCTCTTGTTTTGGATGCCCGTGAAGTCACCAGCCATTGACTTCTACTTGGTAAGCAGTTTTGGCCACGGTGGAAGGCGCTGCTCTCTGGATGTGTCCATACCAGCCTTCTCTCAGAATATAGAATAGAATACAGTTCTTTATTGGCCAAGTTGGACACACAAGGAATTTGTCTTTGGTGTTGATGCTCTCGGTGTACATAAGAGAAAAGATACATTCGTCAAGAATCGTGGATTATTTGTCCTAAAAATTACAAAAAAATGGAGGGAGGGGGAGCGGAAGGAAAGAGGAAGCAATCCCGCAGCGCCTCCCGAAACTTGTACTAGCTAGAACAGTGTTTCTCAACCTTGGCAACTTGAAGATGTCCGGACTTCAACTCCCAGAATTCCCCAGGCAGCATTCGCTGGCTGGGGAATTCTGGGAGTTGAAGTCCGGACATCTTCAAGTTGCCAAGGTTGAGAAACACTGAGCTAGAATCTAGCTTCGCGCAATACATTGAGGATACGGATCAGGCCAACACGCTAAGCCACAAGGTAACCAGCATTTGCCAGCTCCATCCATACCTGTGTTGCGAACGCAGACAGATTTGCAACGGAGAGGGGGTAGTTAAGCCCGCGTGCAAATCCGCCGCAGCGTCCCATCGCGATTTACTTGCAGTTCCCTTTAGCTGGCCAAAAAGTTGCCTAGTAATAGCTTTGGGGAAGCCCACTTTTATCCCAAAGCGAAGAAACCACGATGGCAAAGAACTGCGAAGAACGAATAGAGAGAAGCCAGCCTCATCTCTCTCCCCCCGGCACACATTTATATTTTTATTTTTAAATCAGTAAACTAAACGGGGTATAGAAGCTACAGTCTTGTATGCAGCAAACTGCGTTGTTTTAAATATCTTTTAAGTTACCACACTGGTGGCGCATTTTATCCTTATGAAATTCTGCACCCTGCATGCTAACTGCAGTTAATTAGAAGAAAACTTAGTCTGTTTTGGAAAATGTGTCCAACGAGATCTAAGAGATAACTTCGCTGGCTCAATGGACCTGAATTTAAATTTCAGACGGTAGGGGGCGCTTCTCCTCTTTCACGGCCAATGTGGCCTCTGCGCCTAGTGCGCATGCACCTCCGGATCAGGCCGGGGAAAAGGGAGGGGGGAAGTGGAGAAAGAGAGAGAGAAAAGCTTGGCCCGACTTACAAGTGGAGACGACGAATAGGTAAAGAACGGAGGTGAGTTGATTGGGGGGGGAGACGGCGGGGGCGAGGGGAGCGGGGGAAACACGTCAGGCAAGACTGGAGGGGGGGGAGAGGTAATATCCCCCCCTCCTTCCCTTCAAACCCCCACCACCCCAAAATCCACCGATTACTCAAGTTGCAAAAGGGCCCAGTCCCGGCCCACGTGGTTCCAGGGAAAGTGCTGCAGGCGAACGTTCTAAGGATGGAACGCCAAGTATCAACTTCGCGTTCTAATCGGAGGGGGGAGGGGGGAGCGAACGCGCTCCGAGGCAGCGCCGCGAAAGGGAAAGGGGCCGCGGCGGCGGAGTCCGGCGCGTGGGTGACCGCTTGCTCGGCCTCCCTCTCTCCGCCCTCCCTTCTTTCCCGGGAAGGAAGGCCCAGGCGGGAAATTCAAAAAGCAGGCGGCTTCCTTGACAGTTACTGGAAAGCCGTGGTGGTGGCGGTGGTGGTGGGGATGTAGAAATTCCATGCGACTTAGGAAGGGGTTCCTGTTTGATTCCTTATTTTACAATATGAATGAGCGGAAAGACGGGCAGGCTTATCTGATAGGCCTTTCTTTCTTTTTCTTTTTTCCCCCTTTCTTTTCTGTCCTTCCCCTTTCTTTCTCCCTTTCTCTCCTCCCTCTCTTTTTCTCTTTCCTTCCTTTCTCTCTCTCTCTTTCCTCCCCCTTTCTCTTTCTTCCCTTTTTTTCTCTCTCCCTTTCCTCCATCTTTCTTTCTCTCTTTACTCTTTCTCTCCTCCCTCTTTTTCTCTTTCCTTTCTCTCTCTCTTTCCTCCCTCTTTCATTCTTTCTTTTCTTTCTCTTTCCTTCCTCCTTTCTCTCTTTCCTCCATCTTTCTTTCTCTCTTTACTTCCTCCCTCTTTTTTCTTCTTTCTTTCTCTCTTTCACTCTCTTTCCTCCATCTTTCTTTCTTTCTCTTTCCTTCCTTCCTCCTTTCTTTCCCTCCCTCCCTCCCTCCCTCCCTCCCTCCCTCCCTCCCTCCTTCCTTCCTTCCTTCCTTCTCTGTGCGGACTTCAACCAGAATTCAGCCTGTCTAGAAATGGCCAAGTTGGGGAAAAAAAACACTGCTGTAGAGAGGAGTGAGAAGGTCTCCCAACTTGGCAGCTTTAAAAGTTGAGAACTTCAACTCCCAGAATTCCTCAGCTGGCCATGCTGGCTGGGGAATCCTGGGAGAGCAAGTTTGGAGACCCCTGCTTTAGAGGAGTTGATCAGGGGCTTCTATGACTCCCAGGGAGAGGATTATTAAGTGCTGGAACAAGACTAATATGGCCCCCCTCACCTACACATGGAGATACACGTTTCTGTTTTTTCTGGCATTTTTGAGCTCCACAATTTTGAGGTTTCATAACCATTCATAAACGGAAATGAAATAGAAAATATATTCATAAGGGAAATGAAACTTGCAAATTTAAATTAATAAGTAATGAAATTAAAATTCAATAAATTGCATAAATAACTTCACTGAGTTTCATATTCATAAAGGTTATGTCAAACAAGGCTGCAAGGCGGTTTTGCTATACACACAAAGTATAGAGTATGGAGTATACATCCAATATTGTTTTTCTTTTTTAAAAATTGGTTTTGTAACAAAATCTTTTTTAAAATTCCCCTTCATGGGCTCCCTTTGAGCTCCATGGGCCCTGGAACAATGTACCGGCTGCACCCCCCTCTCAGGCCTGATGATTCCCCTAGAGCAGGGATCTCCAAATTCCTCAGTTCATTGACTCTCCCCCCCTATTAAGATTATTTAGATTATTAATCAACCCTCTCCCCCTTTATTATAAGAGGATAATTTTAAAAATGCTATTTTAATTACTGGTACTCCTACCACTAATCATAGCATCAACCTCTTGAATGGTCCCCTTGATCTTTCTGGGGTTGATGATGACCCTGCCATAGTGGATTGGAACTGTGGGCCTGCCAACCTGGGAGTCTTATCAGGTTAACAAACATTGGTGGAGGCTGATGGACCAATCATAACTTGGATCCAGTGGGGTTTATTCCCAGCTAAACAACAGTCTGGATTGTTGTTATCCTCAGAGATAATGCTAGACTCTCTGCCTGATATAATGTTCTCCTCTCTATCCCAAAGGTGCTTTTTCAGGAAGCAACTGGACTTTTTTCTTTTGAAGATGTTTCGCTTCTCATCCAAGAAGCTTCTTCAGCTCTGATGGGATAGTGGGGAATGGAAGGATTTATCTTCCTTGCATCCTTTTATAGGGTCGTTAAAGCACTTGGCTGAGCTTGTTCATCAAAAAGTTTGGTGGTTTGAACCCTAGCGCTGTGTAATGGAGTGAGCTCCCATTACTTGTCCCAACTTCTGCCAACCTAGCAGTTCTAAAGCATGTAAAAATGCAAGTAGAAAAATAGGAACCACCTTTGATGGGAAGTAGGGGTGGGTTCCGGCAGTCCCTACTGTTGGTTTGCTCATGGGTGCGTGTGTATGATAAAAAATGTTCTGCGCATGCGCAGAAGCAAAAAACAGGATGCCACCAAACCATTACCAGTTCAGCTGAACCGGTCCGTACCGGTAGGAATTCACCATTGGTGGGAAGGTAACAGTGTTCTGTGCACCTTCAATGTTTACTCATGCCAGCCACATGACCATGGAGACATCTCCGGACAGCTCTGGCTCTTCGGCTTTGAAATGGAGATGAGCATTGCCCCCTAGAGTCGGAAACGACTAGCAAAGGAGCCTGAAGCTCCAGTTGAAAGTGATTTAAGTGTGGGAAATCACACTCAAGAGCTAGCGGGTGTGAGCAGGGTGGATTTGATTTAAATCAAGTCTATTTAAATCACATTTTAAACCACGATTTAAATAAGTGAAAAGTATTGATTTAAATCAACTCGATTTAAATCCTAATTTTTTAAGAGCAACTGTCATCTCTGTCCCGTAGCAGCGGCTCCTCTCACCGGCAGTCCCAATATTGCAGAATACACAGCCTCATGCGACATAGCTAAGCTTCATTTCACGCCGAATAAACTAAATTATTAATGTATCATAAATAGAAAACTTTTAAATAACTCCAAACTCATTTTATTAAACTAAATTTGATTAAAAAAAATATGATTTAAGTAAAAAAAAATCTAATTTAAATTAAAAAAAACTGGATTTTTTCTTTAAAAAAAACCATCCATTTTTATCCACCCTATGTATGAATGAGTGATTGTATGCCGAACACACCTGTAACGGGATGAGTTTGAGGGTAAGCATTTCCAAATGATATTCTGATCTTCCTTTTATTTTATGATTCGAAGAGTCTGTGAGTTTTTCCAAGCGTAGCCAGTATTCTGAGAGGACTGAACAGGTGGCCCTAAGGGCAGCCGCACACTGCAGTTGTGAGCAGTTGTGAGCCTGTGTGTGTGTGTGTAAAAGTAACAATGCTTTACTATATTCCAGGGCTCTTTGCAAACAGCCTCGGGAGGTGTAAAAACAAGGGAAGCCTTTGTCTACGGAAGTGGCTTCTGTCCCTTGGCAATTTTGGTGTTAAGACACGATGGCCATGTTTCTTTCTCTTTACGCATGCAGGGTGCTCTCATCTTCAGAATGTGGCTTGCTGTTCCTTGCTGCTGGACACATGGGGGGGGGGGAATAAAACATTTAGTGGCAGACAGAATGAGTCAATGGACCATACCCACCTTTGCAAGCTGCGCTGGTTACCTGTCTCTTTCTGGCTACAAGTCAAAGTGGTTGGTTACACCAGTAAACCCTTACGCAGCATACAACCTGGTTAGCAATAGCACCCTCCCCCCAAACCTTTTGGGCACTCAGGACTGGTTGCATGGAGAGAGGTTCCATACATACGCGCCCCCCCCCCACATGTGCCCTGGCATGTGTGTGCAGCTCCCCCACATGTGACCCCCACGCATGCGTACACAGCCCTGCCCCCACACTCTCCACCCTCCCTCACATATGAGCTTTCTCTTTCTCTCTCTTTCCTCCCTCTTTCATTCTTTCTCTTTCCTTCCTCTTTCTTTCTCTTTTCTCCTTTCTCTCTTTCCTTCTTTCCTCCTTTCTTTCTCTACTCTTTCTTTCACTCTTTCCTCCATCTTTCTTTCTCTCCTCCCTCTTTCATTCTTTCTCTTTCCTTCCTCTTTCTTTCTCTTTCCTTCCTTCCTCCTTTCTTTTTCTTTCTTTCTTTCTTTCTTTCTTTCTTTCTTTCTTTCTCCCTTTACTCTTTCTTTCACTCTCTTTCCTCCATCTTTCTTTCTCTTTCCATCCTCCCTCCCCCTCTTTCTTTCTTTCTTTCTTTCTTTCTTTCTTTCTTTCTCCCTTTCTTTCTTTCTTTCTTTCTCTCTCTCTCTCTCTCTCTCTCTCTCTCTCTCTTTTTCTTTCTTTCTCCCTTTCTTTCTTTCTCTCTCTCTCCCCCTTTCTTTTTTCTTTCTTTCTTTATTTCTCTCTCTCTCTCTCTCTCTCTCTTTCTTTCTTTCTTTCTTTCTTTCCGTAATCTCTGTGCTGACTTCAACCAGAATTCAACCTGTCTAGAAATGGCCAAGTTGGAAAAAAACACTGCTGCTGTAGAGAGGAGTGGGGGGAGGTCTCCCAACTTGGCAGCTTTAAAAGTTGAGAACTTCAACTCCTCTGCTTGCGTATGCGCAGCAGACACCTGAACACTAGCTGGCTGGTGGGAGGTGGGCACACATGCCCAGTGGAGCTGAACTGGGGCAACGGCCTGCGTGCCCACAGAGAGAGCACTGCGTGCCATAGGTTTACCATCACGGGTGTAGGGTCTCCTGCTTGGGCAGGGGGTTGGCTAGATGACCTACAAGGTTCCTTCCAACTCATCTGTTCAACCTTTATCTAAGTTGCTTCTCTCCCTCCTGTTGCGCAAACCCATTTCAGTCCTGGCTGGTCTTGGGTTACGATAATTGGGACGAGTTTTATGTTTGCTTGTGGGTGTGGATATTGTTAGCAGGACTCGCCATAAATTCTTGTTCTTTATCACTTTTCTGTAATAGTTTTATTATGTTGCATTTTTCTTTGTTTCGTTTGACTTTATTACACACTATCCGGAATCAGTTTGGAGTCAGGCAGTGTCTAAATTGAAAAAAAAAAATCAAATATGGCGTTTATGGCCAATTTTATAGTGATATTTTCAATTTTTTTATCACTCAAGCCAATTTAATTTGATTTTACTGCTTTCTGACAGTAATTATTTTATTACATCGAGTGTTGCCAAGCTTCTTTGCAGCAGCGTTTAAAATTTATAGGGTGCTACTAGATAACAACACTTCTATTAGGATCTAAGTCCGTGATGGCAAACCTATGTATGGCATGTGCGCCAGCTGCTCTTCTGGTTTCCGGCGTGCACATGCACAGGTGGCCTTCACAGATGCTGGAGCGCCGGAAAATGGCCTGAAAACAGCCCCCAAAACAGCCCCCAAACCCCATTTTTGGGTCGTTTTCAGGCCAAAAACAGTCTGAAAAAAGGTCAAAAATGACCCCAAAACAGCAAAAAATTGGCCAAAAACAGACATCTGCGCACCCACCAACTGATCTATGGGTTTTTGGCGCTGAGGCACGCATGCACGTACATTCCGTTTTGGGCGCTTGGTGCCAAGAAGGTTCGCCATCACTGATATAGGTAGTAAACTCAATTATATTTATACAGCTGCTGTTAAAAACATCCTTCTTTGTTCTCTACTAATTGAAAGATGCAAGTTTTATTTAAGACGTTTTAATCCTAACTTTTATCTTTTTTACACGGAACAATGTAAATGAAGTTCTCAACGAGCAAAAGTTAAGAGGCCAATAAAATACAGGTAGTCCTTGACTTACAACAGTTCATTTAGTGAACATTCACAGTTACAACGGCATTGACAAAATGTGACTTACGACTGTTTCTCACACTTAATGATTGTTGCAGCATCCCCATGGTCACATGATCAAAATCATATTTATGACGGTTGCAGTGCCTGGGGGGGGTCATGTGATCACCTTTTTGGACTTCTGACAAGCAAAGGCAATGGGGGAAGCCAGATTCACTTAACAACTGTGTGATTAACTTAACAACCACAGCGATTCATGTAACAACTGTGGCAAGAAAGGTCGTAAAATGGGGTAAAACTCACTTAAGGAATGTCTTGCTTAGTCAATTGCGGTCATAAGTTGAGGACTACCTGTAGAATAAAATAAGTGATAAAATTAAAAAAATAGAAAGGTATTAGTTGCTACTGGTAAGTGTTTTGACGTGTTTTTAGGTTCATCCAGTGATTGCATCTTTTTAAATGTAAAGGTTTCTTCACTTGTTTTTTATCTATTACTAGCTGATAACCTGGCATTGCCTGGAACAAATCTCCCTTACCAGAGGGAGCCTCCTTGTGGAGTACTGTAAGCCGGTACCATGGCAACTCCACTGTGCTGTACAGTAGAAGCCAATTTAAGGCACAACAGGCTGTATCTTAACAAGCCTTTCATCCAAAATCCACACTATCACTGTCAAAAGTACTGTAATTTGACACTATAGATATAATTCATTCCTTTTCATTTCAGCGGCCCAGGCATTCCAGAGTTATGCTGGAACACAGACACACAGACATACCCACCCACACCGAGGGGTGTTAGGGATGTCTTACGTTTCCAGAGAGTAAGTCATCTGTGTACCAAGTTTGGCTGAAATTGCTTGAGGCATTCCAGAGTTATGCTGGAACACACACACGTACACACACACACACACACACACACACACACACACACACACACAGATTCCTATACATTACATTGTTTTACATTTGCATTATATTGAATTGTATTACTAGTTTCTCCTTGGCCTCTCTACCGTCTACTGTAATGAAATTTGTTTTGATGTTAACATATTGAGATTTCTTTCACTGAGGAGGTATGTTCTCCTCCCCCCCCCCTCTTCTGTCCTGCAGCTTTAAAGAAACATGCCAAGGAAACGGGCATTAGAAAAAGGTGACATTTTAAAAGCGAAACGGACAAAAGGTGAGATGCCCCTTGGTGGGAATATTGCTCAGATCCAAGCGCTTTCAGTGCTTCAGCAACAAACATTTCAATCTTACCATAAAGTTCTTGTTTACCAAATCCTTGTTAACGATGATTGATGTCAACATGTTTCTTGGATCCAGTGTTTCTCAATCTTAGCTGCTTGAAGGTGCATAGAGTTCAACTTCCAGAATTCCACAGCCAGCAATCTTATGTTCCACCCCCCCTTTATATCTTGCTCTTGAATATATACTTGTATATTTAGTATTTTCTTTTCTGTTTCCCCCCTCTTCGCCCTCTTTCTCATTTAATAGTGCATCATCTGGATTCTGTATCTTCTCCTTACTTTCTTTTCTAGCTTCCTTTCTCTAGCCAATCATAAAATCTTCCCCATGTCTTGAAGTACACCGATTCCTCTTTATCCTTTATTTTCAGTGTCAACCTGTTCATCTCTGCACAATCTAGTATTTTTTATATTATCTCTTCCTCTGTTGGTAACTTATTTAATTTCCAATTCTGGGCAAATACAATTCTCGCAGCGCCAAGTGACTGAATTTTTGATCATGTGGCCATGGGGATGCTGCAGTGGTTGTAAGGGTGAAGCCATAAGTCATAAGTCCCGTTTTTCAGTGCCGTTGTAACTTCCAACAGTCACTGAATGAACGGTCATAGGTTGAAGATGACCTGTTAGAAGATGCTGCTCTTGGCTTAGGAAACATCCGACTTAAATATCCAAATATCTGGAATTTTAAACTCTCCAATTGGAGAGGGAAGGAACCGAGGACTATCAAATTTGGAATGGATGTTATTCCTGGCTTGAGAGTAAATGTAAAACTTAGGGTATAAAATGTTAAAGTATAATATATAGAAAGTAAAAGATATAAGAAATATATGATACTGATTTGATATCATTATAATTTAAATAAGGATATAACTTAGGATAGTGAAATTGAGATAGATTTTTTTGTAAATAGGATTGTTACAAAAGATATGGATACCGATATGAAAAATGCTGTTATAAGTGTACATTTGTGTTTTGTCTTTTAAATGTTGGAAAATTCAATGCATACTATTTAAAAATAATTTAAAAAAACCCTCTCCAATTGGGTTATGATAGGTTGCTTTCTTTTTCATGTTCCTTCCTCCTGCTCTTATCCAGTTAGCCATTGCTCCCACCAAAGTGAGCCAGGATTGGTGTTGACCCTGGGACAAGGTGATCTCGGACAGCTGGGCCTTGGACCAGATGTGCTGGCACGGAAGAGGCCCGCCGTGGTGCAGCTCCCTGAGAAAATTATCCAAGCTGAGGCAGGCGGGGTTCATACAGTGTGTCTGAGCGAAACAGGCAAGGTGAGTCCAAGCATACCTTGGTTTCCTATAAAACGGAAGGCGTCAACCTTAAACACTCCAAAGAGCCAATTGGACCTATTTCCCATAGAAGAGAAAACACTGGGAGCCACAAAATCCTTCCTGTGCCTGGCTATTTCCTGAGCGGCCACAAAACCAGTATATGTAGTTGAATTAAACATTCTGTTTCCTTCTGAAACTTTACTTTTCTTGGATTTAACCATGGTTGGCCTACCGGTGGTTGAAAAGCTCAATAAATCACGTGCCAGCAGGTGTCACACATTCTTGGTTGTGAAGCATATTTTGAGCAACAAGGAGCCGCAGCAGAGGGACGAAAGAGCCACATGCAGCTCCAGAGCCGGGAGTTGCTGGCCCAATGCTGTGGAACATTGTGCTGTGTTTATAGAGTGCTTAAATTACACTTCTTCCAGATCTATACTTTTGGCTGCAATGACGAGGGGGCCCTGGGGAGGGACACTTCAGAGGAAGGGTCTGACGCTGTGCCGGGCTTGGTGGATCTGAAGGAGAAGGTGGTGCAGGTGTCAGCGGGGGACAGCCACACGGCAGCGTTGACAGAAGATGGACATGTCTTCATTTGGGGTGCTTTCCGGGTACGTTGTCTTGTTTTGCTTGGGAGAAAAGCTGTCGTGTTTGGCTTCCTTTTTTGGCTTCCCCCATTGGCTCTTTCTCTCATACGTCTGCATCTTCTTTAGGATGAAAATGGCGTCATTGGTTTACTAGCCCCTCTGAAAGGCGAAGAGAATTTGGAGTCTATCAATGGCAGCTTATTCCCAGTAGAACTACAGTTGGATGTCCCAGTTGTTAAAATTGCCTCTGGTGAGTGACGCTGGCTATAGTGGTGCTTCTCACCAAACAGGTTTTTGAAAACCCAGGTTTGCAAAGCAAGCAAGTCATGTTGGTCTGTCAGCTGCCCCTGGAGCTTCGTATAATCCCCGACCTCTGGTCCTTCCGATGCGCCCTAAAAAGTTGGCTTTTCCAGCAAGCCAGCCTGGCCTGAACAAAACAAAACAAATTATTGATCACTGTTAACTTTAATTCGATTTTTTTTAAAAAAAATGTCATTGTCAATTTTAATTGGGTTTGGGATATTCTATTTAATTTTTTAAAAAACTTTTGTATTATATGTTTTTTTAATGTTGTACGCCACCCTGAGTCCTTGGGAGAAGGGCGGCATATAAATCTAATAAACCTAAACCTAAACCTCTGTTTCACAGGCGATGTGCAACTCTCATGGGTGACTTAGCTTCAGCTAAATCAGCTGAATTCGCTTAGTAAATTCATGAACCTAGTCAATGGCTGATGCTTGGGTTGATAGTCTGTTGGATAACTGATAAACTGGATTTAACTTCCACCGAGCAAAGTTGTTTTTTTTTTTAAAGGCAGGATTTCCCCCATGCTTTGAATTCCAAAAAGGATAGAAATCTGTTATGACCTAAGCTTCTCAAAAGCACGGAGCCGACTCCTCTTCCCGATAAAACCCCTTTTATTTAGTTTAAAGGGAATTCCTCTCCAGCAAAGTCCCAGCCAACAGTTTTTCAAGAGATTTCACAACTACAGACCTTGGGCTTGGAGAGCTGCCAGGCCGATATCTTGTAAATGCCATGCAAGGTCAGAAACAGATCTTCACCCTAATGAATTGAACTCTCCTGCAAACTCCACTCCCCTTTCGCTCCTCTTTATTACCTATGGGAGGGGCCATTCACCATCCACCTGTGCCTTTACTCCGGAGTCGGCCCTGTTCCTTAGCTGTTCCCTTCTCCTGGCAGCTCTGCGCATGCGCACACTGGGAACAGGCTCCAGCTGTTCTTCTGCCCCACTGATGTCTGACTCTGAAGGCAGTTGATAATTGTCATATGGCCATCTCTGCCTCCAACACAGAGCCCTCCTCCGAGCCTTCCCCAGACTCCAGGACTGGCCCCTGCTCCTCTCCGACCTCCTCACTGTCCTGAATCTGCTCTCCAGATCCTCTGGCAGGCCAAAACTTTCTAACTCAGCATTGCCCCTTGACAGAAGTGGGGAGGGAAAGATATTTTTTTAAAAAAAAACAATTTTATTTATTAGTGCATGCAAAGATAGAAATAGCACAACAGTGGTAGTATTAGTAGTGAGAAAAAAGGTAGTCATAAATATATAAATAATAGTTATCAAAATCATCTTTGAAAAGAACCACTCCTATATTTTAAGCTATTATTAAGTCTACACCACGCGAAGCCATACTGCTCCAGCGTCTCATTTTTACAGTAAGAAAACGCTTGCAAAAATGATAGAAAACACATCTGAATCAATTCTTTAACTTCTGAAATGTAGATTTTCTTCCAATCCACCTGAGAAAGCTGTCTTTCTGAGTCATAATGGAGTTCTTCATGAAAAGTCAGATTCCATATCTACATATATGTGTGTGTGTGTGTGTGTATGTATGTATATGTGTGTATACATACATACATACATACATACATACATACATACATACATACATACATACATACATACATAATTCAGCATCTCATCTGAATTACATCCCCAGTCCTCAGAAATAGAACGTTTTTTGGGGGGGGGGATTTTTTGAGCCATCTGTGAAGCAACTTGTTCTCTTTTTAGGGAGCCATCACTTGGCTTTAGTGTCCAATACTGGCAACCTTTTTACCTGTGGATGTGGAGACAATGGTCAGCTGGGACGTGTGCCCCAAATTTTTGTGGTCCGAGGAGGAAGACGGGGCTTGGGTGAGTTCAGCATTGAATTTAATTTTAATTTTAATTCCTCTGATGTAGTGTTTGGTTCAGCAGCAGTTTATTTGATTGGATGGACCAGTTTTATCTACTGAATTTGTCCTGTTTGTTTTTGCCTTCGCTGAATGTGATTACAATACATATTTTTTGTGGTTAGCCATGCAAGTGGTATCTAAGCACCAGAAATCCATCCTTAATCAAATATAAAGGTAAAGGTTCCCCTCGCACATATGTGCTAGTCGTTCCTGACTCTAGGGGGCAGTGCTCATCTCTGTTTCAAAGCTGAAGAGCCAGCGCTGTCCGAAGACGTCTCCGTAGTCATGTAGCCAGCATAACTAAATGCCGAAGGCGCACGGAGCCCTGTTACTTTCCCACCAAAGGTGGCTCCTATTTTTCTACTTGCATTTTTTACATGCTTTCGAACTGCTAAGTTGGCAGAAGCTGGGACAAGTAATGGGAGCTCACTCTGTTACAGGGCGCTAGGAATTTGAACCGCCGAACTGCCAACCTTTCTGGGGCTTTTTTGTTGTTGTTGTTAAAATGTTTTTATTTTCCATTTTTCATTTTCATACAGTCACATATATACTGTGCATAACCAGGGCCATACAACATTAAACAATAATCACAGCCGTTCCTCTTGTCAACAATACCCCCAGAAATATAAATAAAATAAAACTCAAACTCAAATAGAAACCCAATATACCTCTTCTGCTCTCCATACACCTCTTTCTTCCGCCCCCCTCCAACTTACTATCTTCCCTCCATCACTCCCCTCTACCCTACTTCCCCTCCCCCTCTACCACTCCTCTCTCCCAGTCCAATCTCTCCCTTCCTTCTCACCCTCCCTCCCACCCTCTCTCCCACCCTCTCTACCCCTCTTCCGTCTATCCCACTCCTCCTCCCCTTGGTGTATTTCTACTATATGTCAATGTATTCAGCTTGTCCTATTTTTACGGAGAAATTAAAGAGAGACAGTATACATGTGAAATCGCATTACGTTGAAATCTAACATATAGTATATGTCCCCCCCTCCCCTCCCCTCCCCCCAAACACCCCACCTCCCTCCCCCCCCCCGACTTCCCAGAGTCCGTACACGGTATAGATTTTTAACAATCACAGTCTAAAATATATTGAGACAAAAGAAATAAAAAGGGGTTAATAAGATTACCTTTCTGATCAACAAGCTCAGCGTCTTAGCCGCTGAGCCACCCTGTCCCTTGTAATTAAATATAATGCATGCATATTGAGCTGATTCTTCCTAAATATCTTTCCATTCTTCCACCAGAGCGACTGTTGCTCCCCCAGGCGGTCACCATAAAGCAGAGAGGCTGTAAGACCAAAGGCAACATCAGAGACGTCTTTTGCGGCTCTTACTCCACCATTGCTATCACGCAGGAGGGACACGTGGTTGGGTTTGGCCTCTCCAATTATTACCAGTTGGGTGAGTTGATGTTCATCATAGGACTTGAGCTATAATCAGGGCCCTCAGGATAAGGTGGAGCTTTTGTTGTGGCCCACCGGCAAAGCTGGCAGCAGAGTCGGACAGCGAGGAGGTTGGGAAGCAACATGGGCCAGTCCTAGGGGTTGAGGAAAGCTCAGACGAGGGCTCTGCGTCGGATACAGAGAGGGTGTTAGACAGCAGTGAGGCAGAAGAACAGCTGGAGCCTGTTCCTAGTGTACGCATGCGCAGAGCTGCCAGAAGAAAAGAACAACTAAGAAAGCAGGAGTAAAGCTACACCTTGGAGGTGATTGCCCCCCCATTGCCCCGCCCCCAATAGGAAACAAAAGAGGAGGGAACAGGGAGTGGGCTTTTGCAGGGAACAATTCGTTCCTTCAGTCGTTTCAAGAGTGGAAAGTTCTGTTTGTGACTATAAGAGACTCTGTGCCAAGTTTTGCCTTGCTCTGCCTTTGGAAACTAGTTATCTGGCAGCTCTCCAAACGAGATAAGGTTCGTGTTGATAAATCTTCCTCTGAAAGACTGTTTGCTAAGCCTTGCTGACCGTGAATGAAAGGAATTCACAGTCGTGTAAATAAAAGAGGTTTTGCAGGGACCGAGACTTTGCTTCTAGGCTGCATAACAGGGATAGAATCAAGATCACGTGAAGTGTTAATACCACTTTATAATGCCTTGGTAAGGCCACACTTGGAACATTGCATCCAGTTTTGGTCATCACGATGTAGAAAAGATGCAGAGACTCTAGAAAGATTTCAGTGAAGCGCAACGAAGATGATTAGGGGACTGGAGACTAAAACATGAAGAAGGTTACAGGAACTGGGTATGTCTAGTTTAATGAAAAGAAGGATATGGGAAGACATGATAACAGTGTTCCAATATCTCAGGGGCTGCCACAAAGAAGAGGGAGTCAAACTATTCTACAAAGCAACAGGGTAGAACAAGAAGCAATGGGTGGAAACTAATTCAGGAGAGAAGCAACTTAGAACTGAGGAGAAATTTCCTGACAGTTAGAACAACTAATCAGTGGAACAACTTGCCTCCAGCAGTTGTGAATGCCCCAAACACTGGAAGACTTTAAGAAGATGTTGGATAGTCATTTGTCTAAAATGGTATAGGGTTTCCTGCCTAGGCGGGGTTGGACTAGAAGACCTCCAAGGTCCCTTCCAACTCTGCTATTGTATTTGTATATTTGTATTAAATCAGAACAGCAACATAAAAGAAATCATTCTTCCATTGTCTCTTGTCCGCCTCAATACTTTTAATTGCTATGCTTTAAGAGATACGATATGTAGTTTCTAATCACTTGTAGCAAAATGGCCTTAAAACGGTAATGTGCTGCTGTTACTGCATTCATCTCCATTAATCTACCATTTGCTTTTCTGTCCCTCCCAGGCTCCCAAGAAATTACCACTTATTATTCTCCAAAGATCCTGACAGCATTTAAGAATTCCACCCGGTCGTGGGTTGGATTCTCTGGTGGGCAGCATCACACTGTCTGTCTGGATTCCGAAGGTGGGTCACCTGGAAGAGTAGATTCATGGGAAGCAGTTGGTCATCGCTCTGCCCTGGTCAGGCACCACCGAGAAGAACAATAGCACTTACACTTATATATCGCTTTGTAGCGTTTTACAGCCCCCCCTCTTAGCGGCTAACGTCTGGGTTCTCATTTTACCCACCTGGGAAGGATGGGGGCTGAGTCAACCTTGAGCCCCATCAGGGTCGAACTCCAGACTGTGGGCAGAGTTGATTTCCTTGCGTTGGGTTGATTTCTTTCTTTACATGAATCTCTGTTCATTTGGGGTGGGTGGGGGTTGAAGGGATCTTATATACCAGTGATGGCAAACCTGTTCAGCGCCGTGTGCCCAAACCAGAACCCATGTGCTTGTACACACGCTGGAGCACCGGAAACCCAAAGACCAGCTGGCCGGCGTGCACATGCCAATTTTTAAGCTGGTTTTTGGGCCATTTTCAAGCCATTTTTCGTGCCATTTTCAGGCCGTTTTTGGCCCCCCCAAAATGGCTGGAAAACGGCCTGGAAACCAGCTTTTTTAACATCATTTTTTGGGCCATTTTCCGGCACTCCAGCGCTTGCGAACAGCAGCTGGCAATGGCATGCGTGCCCACAGAGAGGGCTCTGCGTGCCACCTCTGGCACATGTGCCATAGGTTGGCCATCGCAGTTATATACAAATCCGGATGCCGCGATTGCTGGTCATCGAGTCTTTAAAGAGTTTGTATCATAGAGACCTGTGTAACTCCTCTTTCTTTCTCTCTTCGATGGTTCCCTCCTTCCAACAGGCACTGTGTATAGTCTTGGGCGTGCAGACTATGGGATGTTGGGCCTGGGAAAAGAAGTTGACGAGAAGAGCTCTCCTACCACTGTCCCTGATTTGCCCAAATCAACTTCGGTGGCCTGCGGGGAACGAGTTGGCTTTGCCGTGACGGAAGATGGTGAGTCTGAGCAAATAAGGAGAGTGGGGGGGTTGCATCTGAAGCTTTGCACGGAAATTGTGTCTACTTTTTAGTCCCCTATGGCAGTGTTTTTCAACCTTTTTTGTGCAAAGGCACACTTTTTTCATGAAAAAAATCACGAGGCACACCACCATTAGAAAATGTTAAAGAAATTTAACTCTGTGCCTATATTGACTATATATAAAGTGTTTTTCCCACGGCACACCTTACACTATGTCACGGCACACTAGTGTGCCGCGGCACAGTGGTTGAAAAACACTGCCCTATGGCACGTATGCCGGAAGCAGCACACAGAACCATCCCACGTGGGACATGTGGCCTCGCTGGCTCCTCTTCCGTGTTTTTGGGTATGTGCGCGTGCTGGTCAGCTGGGCTTTGTGCACGCGAGAGTGTTGATAGCATTCCAGCGCACATGTGTGCTCCGGCACCCAAACGTCCGGGTTTCCCTTGTGCACATGCACGATGGCCAACTGTTCATCGGGTGCACGTCTGTGCTGGAAGCTGGAAATTTGGATGCCAGCGTGCGCATCTGCATCGGAATGCTGCTCTTCTGGGCTTCGGCATTCCCGTGTTTGCAAAGGCCAGCGAGGCCGTGTGGTTCAGGCAGGATGGTTTTGCGTGCTTTTTCCGGCACGCAGGTTGGCATGCAGTGATGTAAACGGTTACCCATCTCTGTTCTAGTCCATGCAATAAGACTTGGTTTATTTTAAGGGCTATATTTACCTCCTGCCTTTTCTCAAAGGCAAGTGTATACAGGTAGTCCTCGACTTACGACCACAATTAAACCCAAACTTCCTGTTGCTAAATAGATTAGATTAGATTAGTTTTATTGATTAGCCTGTAGGCCCTATCAAAGAACAAGGTTCAAACATGTATGACCCATAAAATCCAACACGAGCAATTTAAAATAAGTAGGGTAAAATACAGTAGTTGTAGGATAAAATATAATAATTTAATTCATCAATATGTAAAATGGGTGGCGTATCACCTCATTTCTGATTTATACGTAACAGCCGCGTTAGTGTCTTTCTGTCAGAGACCAACTCTCTGCTCCGTAGAGCAGGATAGAAAAGATGTAACATCTGACAAGCCTGATTTTCAATCTCTGATTTTCAATTTCTCACATGCAGGCAGGAATTACCTTATTTTTCAGAGTATAAGAAGCACCTTCTCCCCCCCCCCCCAAAAAGCGGGTGAAAATCTGGGGGCATTATACACTGAATACAACATTTTTGGCCTCCCAAAACCCCGCCCCTTCACAAAAATGGACATGCAGAGGGTTTGGGAGGCCCGTAAAGTGGGCCAGCACCCAGGATCACTCTCCAAGCCTAAAGGCTATGCATGCCGGGTTTTTTTGGTGAGAAACGGGCCGTTTTTAGCTCGTTTTTGTCCCAGCCCCCAGGAGCACTTTGCAGGCCTCTCAAACTCTGCATGCCCTGTTTTTCACAAAAAATGAGGCGTTCAGAGGGTTTGGGAGGTCTGCAGAGTGCAAAACCTTTTTTTTTTTTTAAATTTACCTCTTCAAAATCTTGGTGCATCTTATACTCCGGTGCGTCTTATACTCCGAAGAATACGGTAACCCCCCAAAAATCATCTCTGCGTGTCTTAGTTGGATAGGATATGGCTGCTCGGTGTTTTCGATCTTCATGCTCTACCTCTCCATAGGTCACGCCTTTGCCTGGGGCATGGGGTCAAACCTCCAGCTTGCCACAGGAGATGAAGAGGATGTCTGGAGCCCTGTTCAGATGTCCGGCCAGCAGCTGGAGAACCGCAGAGTTCTCTCCGTGACAGCCGGAGGGCAGCACACCGTCTTGCTTGTCAAGGACCAACAGAGCTGACAATTTTCTCCTGCGGTCCCAGCAGGAACCCTCTGGGGGCGCTTGCTGTCTGAAGCTTTTTGGGGGCCAGGTTTTGAAGACTGCCCTTCTGTGGGGGAAGGGGGAAAAAAAACTTTTCAAAGTTTCTTCCGAAAAGAAAATTAGCTGAGATAAAGATACTCTTTCTGAATGCTGGAATTTTGTTGAAATCCAAAGCATTGTATCGAACGGAGACCAGCCTTCCCACCCTTAAAAGAGGAAAAAGAATCAGTGTCTGCAAATCTGTTTAACTTACCCTTTTTGCTTTCGCTAGCTGTTTTTCCTTGCTTTTCTCGATCGTTGAAATCACTTGGAATTTTTAGCCGGTTCTGTGGGTTTTGGGACTTCACCTCGGTTGCATTCTTAGCTATTTATTCTTCCCTTTTAAAAGTTTTTATCCCTCGCTATGCGGGCCGTTAACCCTTGGGAAGCGAGGTCTCTTCAATTTAAGAGCCGCGGTGGCGCAGTGGTTAGAGTGCAGCACTGAAGGCTCCTTCAGCTGACTGCTAGCTGCAGTTCGTCAGTTCGAATCTCAGCAGGCTCAAGGTTGACTCAGCCTTCCATCCTTCCGAGGTGGGTAAAATGAGGACCCAGATTGTTGGGGGCAAGAGGCTGACTGTTAAACCGCTTGGAGAGGGCTGTAAAGCACTGCTAAGCGGTATATAAGTCTTAAGCGCTATTGCTATTAAGTGCAGCAAAGCCTGCTTTTCACCGTATGTCATCCTCTGCCTAAAGCATCAGAGCAAATTGGGATGGCACCAAGAGTCGTTTAGGTCATGGCTCTTGGTTGTTCTTCCCCAGATCTCATCGTCAAGATTCAGGGGTTATGTAGGCAGACTGCAGCCATCATCCCCTCCAGCCAGTGCACTCCAGGGAGAGGCTGCTTCAGGGGGAGGGACAGTGTCGATAAGCACATCATCCGAGTTGGGATGCTTTCAACAAAAAAACACCACTTGGTTCTACTTTCCCCTTATTCCAGGAAAAGAGTGCCTTTATCCTAGTAGGAACTCTGAACCTCTCCATTCTTGTAGTTGTGGTTGGGGGAGAAACACGGTTCCTGAGTGAAGAGGGGGTAAAAAGGTTTCTCCTTTTTTGGAGAAATGCTTGAGGGTCTCCTTATGGAACTCTTGCTGTAACTCCCACCGATGCAGCTGTTAATCTCCTGAACCACTAAACCTGAACAGAGATTTCCAGTCACACAGCACTGCCCGGGGCATCCAAAAATCCTATTTTTTCATATTTAAAGTAGCACCTCTGGTTATCCCCCCCCCCCCCTGGAAAAGTTAGGGCCTTGAATTTAGGAGACCAGCTTCCAAGTTCTCTCAGGTGTTCCTCCATTGGTTGCCTTGCATGAATAAGCAGAGTGATTCCCACCCACCCCCAACTTTTCCCAGGTGGGGGCCTGCTTTTAAACCATATTTTCAATTTAGTCTGACAGAGATAGCTAATTGCTTGTTCAAAGGAGCTGCTTGTCAGTTGATCCTCAACAAAGGGGAAGGAGCAGAACCAGCCCAAGGAAAACCAATGTTAGATCATGGGGAAAGTCAGCCAGACTCAGATGGAGACCATTTCGCTATGGCCTTTGTCAATGCCAGTCATGTTCTGTTACCTCCCACAGCCAGTGGTGGGATCCTCCTGGTTGAACAACCAATTCAGTGATCGGGCGATTTGCACGCTTGTGTGCTGATGTGCTTACGGGATTCTTCAAAGGAGTAATAGCTGATTCGCAGGGCAAATCAGCTGAGAACATGTAGGAAAATAGGGCGGGTGGGCCCGTCTGATCTTTGGAGCTACACATTTGCCCGAACTGGTAGAATCCCACCCCTGCCCACAGCTAAAGTTTCTTGCAATTCTAGAAAACGGTGTGTTTTTTAAAATACGGAGTTCCTGCAGCCTCAGGGAACCAGGGGAGGGGGGGTGGGAATTTGGAGAGGTAAAGAAAGCAAATATATATATATATATCTTTGGTAGCATTTGCCAAAGAGACGCAATAGATCTGTGAAATCCTAACGTTTGAAATAAATTTGAGTTTTGATAGTTCTGTATTCGTGTGTTGTATAGGGTAGCTGAAAGCGCATTGCCTAAAGTAGAAGTAAGGGAACCCATCACCCTGAAGACACCACACTACAGGTTCCATCATCTGACTTGGCTTAGACTGGAACAGGGGTTTCCAGCCTTCGCAACTTTTAAGCCTGGAGGACATCAACTTTGGGCTGGAGGATGTTTGAGTTCAGAAACCTCAGGAGGACTCCATTTTCTCATACCTTCTGTTGTGATGTGTGTGTGTGTGTGTGTGTGTGTGTATGTATACAATATATATATAATGCATTCATACACACACACATATATGAATGAATGCATTCTAAACAAAATGGGACAGCTCAATCAACAGTGTTGTGAAAAGCATCTGTATTTTTTGTTGTGTGTGTTTGTATGTCAGTGGTGGGATTCAAATTTTTTCACTACCAGTTCTGTGGTTGTGGCTCGGTGGGCGTGGCAGGGGAAGGATACTGTAAAACCTCCATTCCCTCCCCATTCCAGGGAAAGGGTATTGTAAAATCTCCATTCCCTCCCCACTCCAGGGAAAGGATACTGTAAAATACCCATTTCCTCCTGACTCGGGAGGAAGAGAGTAGTTGGGGGCGGGGCCAGTCAGAGGCGGTATTTACAGGTTCCCGCAAATACTCAAAATTTCCGCTACCGGTTCTCCAGAACTGGTCAGAACCTGCTGAATACCACCTCTGTGTGTGTGTGTGTGTGTGTATGTGTTTACAAGTACCTGTGTTGACTCCTGCCACATGCCTTGACAAATCTACACAGTTTGCTTGGCAAGATCGCAGAAATGGTTTGCCATTGCCTCCTTCCTAGGGCTGAGAGAAAATGACTGGCCCAAGATCACCCCCAATTGGCTTCATGTGTCAGGCAGGAATAGAATTTACGGTGATCTTAATCGGATGCTTTAACCACAACAACCAAACTGGCTGCTTTGTGTATTTTTTCCTCCCTCTCCTGGTTGTTATTTTGATGAAAGCATTTGCTTGCAGAATGTTACCCGATAACAAGATTACAGGGGGGGGGGGGGAATTGTTCGATGGGTGCTCCAAAGTGAACAAGGGATGCATACTAGGTCATCTCTGTCGCCTCCTTGTCTTCCTAGCTCCATTAACTCCCCAGGGAAGACATCAGGTGAGGCTAGTTGGGGAAGCATTTGTGAGATTGGGCAGCTGATAGCAGAGCAATGGCAGGATATGGGAGAGGAAAGGACTACCAGCAATAGCCTGTCCTACTATCCCCAAAGTTAAGCTTAAAAACAGAAATTCAAAAAACACTCAGGTGAGCTGAGGATACTCTAATGTAGAACTTTAAAAGCTGTTCTTGCAGGGGGGGGGGGAAAACAATGCAATTAAATTAGGGATGTGTGGGAAGAAATATCCATCTGGTTCAGTTCCAAGCTGGGAGAAAGACGCTGGAAACTTAAGAGGCTGATTGGAAAGATGGTTTAATGATGAAGCAGAACCACGTGGGTGATTCTGGTCAGCTGACCACATGGAATTGAGTGTGTGTATTATACCTTCTCTTGGGCTTTGCACTTGAACTTCCTATTCAAGAACATGTATTCTATTGGCTGTTGTCAGACTCCCATGGGGCCATGTAGGGTTTATCTGGGGGTCATAGCTGGCTCTATAAGGCAAAGTACAAAACCTAGTATTTGAGCTAATTCTGGTTGACGTTTCTGAGGGTGATGCAATGAAGGGGCTCGTGTTCTGATAGGGGTAATTCCTATTGTGGTTTAATGGCTTTTTCTTGTGTTGGATCTTAGGTGAAGTTATTTGCTTATGAATAGAACTATCTGTCTCTTACGTACTGACATCTGTGGGCTATTTAGAATAGAATAGAATAATAAGGAATAGAATAAAAATAAAATTAGAATAGAATAGAAAAATAAGGAATAGAATACAATAGAAGAATAGAATAGAATAATAAGGAATAAATATAAGGATAGAATAGAATAATAAGGAATAGAATGGAATAGAATAGAAAATAGACTAACTAGATTAGACTAAAGAATAGAATAGAATAGACTAGAACAGAACAATTCTTAATGGGCCAAGTGTAATGGGACACACAAGGAATTTGTCTTTGGTGCAGATGTTCTCAGTGTACATAAAAAGACAAGATACATTCATCAAGAATCATAAGGTACAACACTTAGTGATAGTCATAGGGTACAAATAAGCAACTAGGAAACAATATCAATATAAATCGTAAGGATACAAACCCCTAATACGAAAGGTGGGGGCTGCTTCCTCTAAAAAAGCATATTTCTCCATTTCTATCCAGGAAAATATAATATTCTGCCTTTTTAAAAAATATTCCTCAAAATATTTCATTCTAGGAGGGTGGGTGCTGACTTTCTACAGGCGAGAACAGCTGTCTCCATCAAACAAAACTATAAAAAGCAGGTGAATCTTCTAATTATCATGGGACGCCAATGTTCTAGATCTCTGAACTGCTCACTAGATGGCAGCAAAAATCAGATTATCAGCATTTTAGCAATTTTAGGGGAAAAATCCTTAAAAGAAATTGATGAAGATCCACAGAGACTAATAGAAACACTAATGCAAATCACTAAGCAGAAAGAAATGCAAGTGTGACTTTTCATAAGCCTGATGCAAACAACACACTACAGATGGAGATTTTCTGGAGGGTGGCTTTTTTTAATAAATATTTTTTTTTGTTCTCTCTATTCAATTATAGGTATATATTCACATAGTTATTATTCTTTTTTTACATTCATGGTTCTTATACATTTGTCATTCCATTTATAGATTTATGATATTCCATTTGGGATGCTTTGTTTACCATCCCTTGCCTATTTTGACACCACCTTCTTCTTCCTTTCTCTTCTTCCTCCCTTCTCTACTTTCTTCCTTCCTCCTTTCCCTTCCTTCTTCCCTTACCTCTCCCCTCCTCCTCTCTTCCTCTTCCCCTTCCTACCCTCTCTCCTTCTCTATTTCTCTCCTCCCTTCCATCTTCCTCTCCTCCTTTCTATTTTCCTTCCCTTCTCTTCCTCTCCTCTCTCCTCTCTTCCTTTCTCTCCCTCCCTCCCTTCTCTACTTTCTTCCTTCCTCCTTTCCCTTCCTTCTTCCCTTACCTCTCCCATACTTCTCTCTACCCCCTTCCCCTTACTACCCTCTCTCCTTCTCCCTTCCATCTTCCTCTCCTCACCTCTCTCTTCCTTCCAGAGGGTGACTTTTATTGATATAAACCAGTTTTGTTTTTTCCCCAAACTGGGCAACTTTAAGATGGGGTGACTGAAGCTCTCACAATCCCCCAGCCAGTGTGAATTCTGGGCATTGAAGTCCACACTGCTTTTCTGGTGATGATAGGGTGCCAGTGCTAGACCCTTAATTCAAGGGTGTCAACCTTGGTGACTTTTAAGTCTTGTAGGATTCATTTCCCAGAATTCCCCAGCCAGCATGGTGGTGCAAGGGTGGCTTCTGGCTTCTGTTACTGCCGGTTTGCTCAGGGATGTGCTTCACGCACAAGTGCTTGATGTGTGCTATGCACGCATACGCAGTAGTAAAAATCAAAATGGCGCCACAGAAGCCACTGATAGAACCAATTTAGGGGTGTGGCCGGCTGAGTTACTACCTGCTCGGCAAAATCGGTCCCAACCAGTAGGAACCCACCTCTGGGGTGGTGGCGTTTGAAGTCCAAGAGTCTTAAAAGTTATCAAAGTTGGACACCCTTGTTTTAATCACTAAGAAATAATTTAACAAAATAATCCCATCTGTAAAAAGAATATGGCTCCTTGTTATACAGGAGCTTTTCTAGAGCTATGAAGAAAATTTAAGGCAAGACTTGAAGTTGATGGTATTCACTGACTGTCCGTTATCGCCTTTTAATGACCCCACAATCCCTTGTGGGGTGGAGTCTGGACATCTGTATGGAGCTAAGTGTTTGCTGGCCAGATGCCCTTCCTGTCACCAATGAGGAGTTTTGTTCAGCACATATATTCTCAGTGTGCCCACTAGAGAGAAATAAATGCCTCTACCTAGGATTGAACTCACAGCCTCCTGATTGTGAGGCAAGAGCTCCACCTCCAGGCTATTGCACCACTCCACTGACTATCCATTAAGGCAGGGGTCAGCAAATTGCGACTCCGGAGCCGCATGTGGCTCTTTCCTCCCTCTGCTGCAGCTCCGTCACCAGTCGGTGCAACAATTTTGAGAGGACCTTCTGGTGGGGGGGGGGGGGAGAGAAGCACAGTGTGCCAAGAGAAGACTCTATGGCCAGGGGAGGGTTTTCCAGTTGTCTCCACAATTGATAGGGCTTTCGGTTATGACAGGTAGAGGAAAAAGTACGCTGCGCTAGGAGGAGGCTCTATGGTAGAGGAACTGAACTTCCAGTCAGCTTCAGAACTGAACAGGGGGCTGTTAGGTTAGGTTAGGACATTTGTGGCTCCTGGTGTTTTTGTTTCTGTGGGAAACGGGTCCAAATGGCTCTTTGAGTGTTTAAGTTTGCCCCCTGCATTGGTAAAGGTAAAGGTTCCCCTTGCTCATATGTTCTAGTCGTTCCCAGTGCTCATCTCCATTTCAAAGCTGAAGAGCCAGCGCTGTCCAAGGACGTCTCCGTGGTCATGCGGCCAGCATGAGTAAATGCCGAAGGTGTCCGGAACACTGTTACTTTCCCACCAAAGGTGTTCCCTATTTTTCTACCTGCATTTTTACATGCTTTAGAACTGTTAGGTTGGCAGAAGCTGGGACAAGTAATGAGAGCTCACTCCGTTACGCAGCACCAGGGATTCGAACCGCCGAACTGCCGACCTTTCTGATTGACAAACTCAGTGTCTTAGCCACTGAGCCACCGTGTCCCTATATCTATTATCCCTGTGCAAAAAGGGTTTTGTCAATTGCAGGAAGGACGCCTTGACTTGGATCCTTTATTGATGGAGCTTGGTTTAAAAGCTTTTAAACCAACAAGATGTTAGAAACCAATTGTCTCCTTTAGAGCTAGCAAGGTTCAGGTCCCTTCTGCCCTCATTTATTTAGTGAAAGCATCAGTGCCTGTTGAATTGTCATCCCAATTACTGGAGTGCACAACCTCCACACCTTGGTTGATGGTGAAAGCCTGAAGAGTCCTCAAGAAACAGCCTACTCGTGCTGGAGCTGCGCTTTGGCTGATCATCTCAGCAGGACATGCTACGTGGCGCTGATGTGCAAAGGAGAAGTAATAAGGAAGAAGGGCCTTTGCCATTCCACACCTCAAGGCTTGCCTTCCTGTTGTCTGACAGCTTTAATTGTACAACAGGGGTAAGATGTCAACATCACTGGCTGCCCTGCTCTGTTGGGGAGGGCTGGTAAACTTAGGAGAGGAAGTTAAAAGGGAGGGGGTAGAGATGGAGAAGAAGGAATTGGATTAAGAAAGGGCCTTTTTTGGTGGGCGATAGTCATGAAATAGGGGAAGAGCTTCAAATGAGGATCAAACTGAGCAAAAAGGAAGGTTGGTAGCATTAGAGCAGAAGTGGCAAACTATGGCTTGTGGACTTCAACTCCCAGAATTCCTGAGCCAGCATGAATCCTTGGAATTGAAGTCCACAAGAGCCGAGGTGGCGCAGTGGTTAGGGTGCAGTACTGCAGGCCACTTCAGCTGACTGCTATATGCAGTTCAGCGGTTCAAATCTCACCGGCTCAAGGTTGACTCAGCCTTCCATCCTTCCGAGGTGGGTGAAATGAGGACCCAGACTGTGGGGGGTGATATGCTGACTCTGTAAACCGCTTAGAGAGGGCTGAAAGCTTTTAAGAGGGCTGAAACCTCTCTAAGCTTTTACATTTTTTTCTTTTCATGATGGCAGGCAAGAGCAGAGTTGAAATCCTCTCTGAAACAGCTGGAAAAGGTACGTGTGGGTCAGAGGGAGGGGGAGGAATTCAAACTTCATCCTCCTGGTGTGGGGCTTTGGGCAAAGGCTGGAGGGAAGTGCTCTCCCTCCCCAAGTGTAGTTTGAGTGCAGGCAGAGCCATGTTGTCTTTTCAAACCTGTAATCAGTGAAGCTGGGCTGGATCCTTCCGGGGCTGGGGGAGTGTGTGTGTGTGTATGGCTCTTTGACTGGCTTCCTGCCTCCTCCTGTGGTCTCCCTGACTCCCTCCAATCCAACTTTGTGTGTGTGTGTGTGTGTTTGAGAGAGAGTTTGTTTGAATGAGAGAGGGAAGGGGGTAGGAGAGATTGTCCAATCCAACATTTGTGTGTGTGTATGTGTGTGTGTTTGAGATGGGGGAGGGAGGGAGAGAGGGAGGAAGGAGGGTAAGGGAGAAAAAAAAAGAAAAAGAATGAAGGAAACTTATTTAGCAAAGGAGAAAAACAAATGCTGTCACTTTAAATCGGAACTGAGCATGCCTGGCTGTGGAATTCTGGGAGTTGAAGTCCACAAGTCTAAAAAAATTGCTGCTTCACCAGCCATAAACCTCACCGCACGTCACTGCAACATACTGATTCTCTAAACCACTTAGAGAGCTTTGATAGCTATGCTCCTGAAAAAAAAACCAATAGCTTTGTTGCCATTGTTTAGTTTCATTTTGAGAAACTGAATTTGACAGGCTCAATATACACGGGCTTTAGAATTGTGCAAGCCTTCAATTCCAATGTGAATAAACAGAGTATTTAGATATCCCTTCAGGGACTCTGCCCCTCATTTCTTATTTCTTAAACACTTAGAATAACAGAGTTGGAAGGGACCTTGGAGGTCTTCTAGTCCAATCCTCTGGTTAGACTGAAAACCCTACACCACTTCAGACAAATGGTTATCTAATCTTTTCTTAAAAACTTCCAATGTTGGAGTATTAACGATTTCTGGAGGCAAGTTGTTCCACTGCTTAATTGTTGTAACTGTCAGAAATTTCTCCTTAGTTCTAGGTTGCTTCGCTCCTTTATTAGTTTCCACCCATTCCTTCTTGTCCTGCTTTCAGGTGCTTTGGAGAATAGCTTGACTCCCTCTTCTTTGTGGCAGCCCCTGAGATATTGGAACACTGTCATCATGTCTCTCCTAGTCCTTCAGGGCTGCCCCTGAAGAGTGTTCGAAGACTACAGCTGGTCCAGAACGCAGCTGCGCGAGCGATATGGGGTGTTTCTAGATACACCCATATTACACCTATCCTCTGCGAGCTGCACTGGTGTCCTATTGGTCTCCGGACATGCTTCAAGGTGCTAGTCGTTACTTTTAAAGCCTTTCATGGTTTAGGACCTGGCTACCTGAGAGACCGCCTCCTGCCACTTACCTCCCAACGACCAACAAGATCGCACAGGTTGGGCCTCCTCCGGGTGCTGTCAACCGGACAATGCCGGCTGGTGACTCCCCGGGGGAGGGCCTTCTCTGTTGCTGCGCCAGCCCTGTGGAACGATCTACCTGCTGAGATCCGGACCCTTACCACTCTCCCAGCCTTCCGTAAAGCCGTCAAGACCTGGCTGTTCCAGCAGACCTGGGGCTGTTGATTGATATCCAGCCCCGCTTAGATGAAATGTGTGATGTGAATTTTAATACTGTATTTTTTATTTTTTATTTCTATTTTTTAAATTTTAAATGTTTCTTGTCGGTTGTGAGCCGCCCAGAGTCCCTATGGGAGTGGGCGGCATACAAATTCTAATAAACTTTAAACTTGAAACTTTTTTTCATTAAACTAGACATACCCAGTTCCTGCAACCGTTCTTATGTTTTAGCCTCCAGTCCCCTAATCATCTTTGTTGCTCTTCTCTGCACTCTTTCTAGAGTCTCCACATCTTTTCTACATTGTGGCGACCAAAACTGAATGCAGTAAAACTAGAACCATCTTAAAACTAGACAACCATTTCCCCCACAATATGCATAACCAAGTCGGCTTCAACCGAGCAGCTGTATTTGCCCAAAAACCTAGGTGAAGGTTGGTTAGTTTTTTCTGTGGTTAATCTACAATGTGAATCCAGGCCACTTGTTTTTAGCGCTTGGTGTATTGTGCAAACCCAGGAAAAGAATTTACCTCCAAGATAAGTGCGCTATGTGAATGCAGCCAAAGTGGGAGTCACAAAACTAAGCGATTTTAAGACTTGTGGACTTTAATTCTCAGAATTTTCCAGCCACCATGGCTGACTGAGGAATTCTGGGAGTTGAAGCCCACCTGTCTTAAAGCTTCCAAGTTTGCAGATCCCTGTGTAAAAGATTTCCCAAAGTTTAAAAAGAAGTTGGATGAAAATGCTTATATTCCTGATATTTATTTATTAATTAGACTTATATACCGCTTCATAGGGCTTTCAGCCCTCTCTAAGTGGTTTACAGAGTCAGCATATCGCCCCCACAGTCTGGGTCCTCATTTCACCCACCTCGAAAGGATGGAAGGCTGAGTCGACCTTGAGCCGGTGAGATTTGAACCTCTGAACTGCAGATCACAGTCAGCTGAAGTGGCCTGCAGTACTGCACCCTAACCACTGTGCCACCTCGGCTCTTGGATATGTTTTCCATCTAAACCAGGGGTGTTTTAAAGTCGCAGCTTGCGGGCTGGTTGAGCCATGTGCTGGCCCTGTCCCCACCTAGTTTAACGAAGAGGGGGGAAATCCCAATACATCCCGTGACAACGCAAGTTTGACACCCCTGATCTAAACCATCCCCATGTTTTATTTATTTGTTTGTTTGTCAAACATGTACAAGATAGCAAGTATAAACATAAACATGAACAAGGGAAGTAAATACAGATAAATGGGGACAGTAAGACAAGGACTGTACGTAGGCACACTGGTGCGCTTATGCATGCCCCCTTCACGGACCTCTTAGGAAAGGGGTGAGGTAGACAGTTTAAGGTTGAAGCTGTAAACTCTGTTGCTGAAGTCGTATGATCTGCAATCGAGTTTGGAGTGGTTTACCTTGAGTTTGTATCGATTGCTTGCCCGTATATTATTGTGGTTGAAGCTGAAGAAATCATTGACAGGTAGGATGTCGTAGCAGACAATTTTGTGTACTATGCTTAGACTGGACCGCAGACGGCCCAGTCCCAGATTGTCCCAAGCCCAGAATTTCAAGTCTGGTGTCATAAGGGATAAATGTTGTCTAGGGAACTCTAGGAGTTGAAGACCACATGTCTTAAAGTTCCCAGGTTTGAGAACTACTGATCTAAAAAGCTTCAGCTGCCATCAGTCTTGTTATGTTAACGATTGGATGCCCTACTAGTTCTCAATTACAGGATCCAATGATATGTTTAATTAGGTTCAGTGCTTTCATTTATCCAATTACCAGAAGTGTTCCCAAGCTGGAGACTACCTATTCTACTTTAGGCAATGTACATCACTTTTCCTGAGCTGAGGACCAAACATTTGTATGCAAGGCCATCTGAAGCACAAACTTTCTGAAGTTATGTTTGAGCCAGGACAACTCTTATATAGAGTTTCATTTTATTTGGGTGCAAGGTAATTAAATCGAAGTAGAATAGAATATTTTATTGGCCAAATGTGATTAGGCACACAAGGAATTTGTCCCTGCTGCAGAAGTTCTCAGTGTACATTCAGCAAATATTCAGCAATATGTTGCAGCTGCCAAAAAAAAAAAAAGCCAGTGCAATCCTAGGCTGCATCAACTAGAGGGATAACATCAAGATCACAAGAAGTGATAATGCCACTTTAATACTGCACTAGTGAGAGTTGAAAACGGCACCCATTTCTGGTCCCCATGATACAAAAAAGATGCTGAGACCCTAGAAAGTGTGGAGGGAAGATTAACAAAGATGATAAAGGGTCTGAAGGTTGAATCATATGATGAATGGTTGAGGGAATGAAGTAGTGGTGGATTTCTATTGTGGCCCAGCAGAAGCCGTTGGAGCTGCAAACAGACACCGACAACGAGGGGCCCTATGAGTCATCTCTGGAAGATGTGGAGGACCCTGGACAGGGTTCTGACTCTGAGCAGGGATCAGAGAGGCTGGTTGGCCACCAGGAGGCGCCTGAGGCATGGAGCTGCGGTGAAAGCCAAAGGGAGTGTGCTCCTGACATCAGGCCTTGGAGCAATGGGGAGGAGACAAGGGAGTTGGTCCTGGACACCTGGCAACAGTGGGCAGATAGACGTAGAGAACAACTACGAAGATACAGAAGATAATTGGACCCAGGTGGTTGTAATTAGGCTCCTCTCAAGATAGTATATAAGGAGAGACTTTGTGAGGAGGCTGGTTGCAGGATTCAACTTAATTATCAATGCTGGAGAAGCTGTTATCTGTATCTGTCGGAGTCTGGGTTGCTTCCAAGGTTCTTTATCTGTTCGTTCGTGTTTGGGCTTTCAGCCATCAAGATTTATAGTCCTGCTAAATAAAGTGTTGTGGCATTCCAGCTAAGCTTGTCTTGGCATTTGTTACTGAACGGAGGAGGGGGTCAGAACAGGTTTCCATTTTTTTTACTATCGGTTAGCTCGTCCACTTGCGTGCATGCGCAGAAGCATCTGGGTGGGTGGGTGGAGCCTTCCACCACCTCCACTACCAGTTTGCCCATTCCGGACCAAACCAGCAAAAACCCACCTCTGGAATGACGTATGTCTAGCCTATCAAAGATGAAGGACTGGAGGGGACACGATAACTGTCTTCCTGTAGTTGAGAGGCTGTCAGAGAAAAGAGGGGGTTGACTTATTCTCCAGAGCACCAGAGGACAGGACAAGAAGTGATGGTTGAAAGCTTGTTAAGAAGTAAGGAGAAATGTTCTGACAGTGAGAACAATTGATCAATGGGACAGCTTGCCTCTTGTTGTCGGTGCTCCATCATTGGAGGTTTTCAAAAGCAGACAGGGCAACCATTTGCCTGGGATACTTGGATTAGAAGACCTCGGACTCTAGCCTCCTCTAGCCCTATGACTCTATGTTCTATCTAGGTAAACTGGTGTGTAGTTGAGATTATTTGCATATTGTCTAAAATGGCAGGTATGACCTCATAGCATGACCCATTGTACCTAACAGGGATAAGCAAGTTGGTTCCCTCCATATCAGTGACTTTCAACCTGTGGTCCGTGGACCCCTGGTGGGAGTGGCCTACAATATCACCACAGGGGGTCCACAAACATTTGATGCAGTTTAGTGCTTTAAATCTTGAGTTAAGTCTTGGTGGTCGGTGGCTGTTAAGTCTATCCCCGTTAGGAGACCAGAGTTGTACAGCAGAAGTTAGTAACAAGTGTGTCGCTGAACAATCAATCACGGCCACCGAAGGTAAAACAAAGAATATCTTTACTTGTGTAACAGAAATAGAATAGATAGTCTTCAAAAGCAGACTATAAGCAGTCTTGTAGTATATACACAGTCTATTTACAATACGTTGAAGTTACAGTTGCTCAACTCACAATTCACCATGTAGACAGGTAACTAACATACAGACTAGCCACCATCCAATACACGGTCTTCTCTCCCAATACTAAGCACATACAGTAACAGTTAGCAACTATCAGGAACAACAGTAGAATCAGTAGAATCAGTAAATTCAGGAAACATCAGGAACATCAGGGAGCATCAGGGAGAACTCCACATTAGTTCCTACTTCCTTATATGGCTGCTTAAAGCAATAGCATCCAATTACCTCTCTCTTACATTTAAAGTAACAGATACATTTGTTACAATCATGGCTTATACACATTGTCAAGACAAGACTAGGGTTACATTCCTAACAGTGGCCACGGTCTGGGGCCACAAAAGGTAGCCTATAGTGAAGAAACTTTGCAACTAACAACAAAACTTTGCCTAACTTTGGCATTTAATTTATCTTAACAGGAGTGGAGAGCATCTTCTTGGCATGGGGTCAGAATCAGGTCCAAAGACCACTATTAAATTTGACAGCTGATCCATGGCTTGCAATCTCCAGTCCTTAGGGGGGGGAGTTATGGGGAGTCACAGACAAAATACCATATGATTCTTGGCTCTTGGTCTCTTTGTCTCTTTTAACAAGCAGAATGTCTTCTATTAGGAGCACCTACTGTGCTTGTCTTATCTAGTCTCGAAACTCACCCACCCGGCATCTCCAAATGTCGGTCTTTCGTTAGATTTTTACCCCCTTTTTAGCTGTGCTAATGGTTATTTTATAGCTCCGTTTTGTAACGTCATTCAAGATGAAAATAATTTAATTCATTTTTTTAAAATCTCTCCAGGGAAGGTTATTATTTTTTCGCTTCTTGGCTCATGCAGAAATGCTTAAGGGGAGTTGGCACAATGGAAAATCAAGCGATGCGACTGAGAAATTGGGATCAGTTAAAAAAAATAAGATGAAAAAAGCCTGCAGTGTCAGAGAGACTTATTATATTCTCTCTCTCACAAACATCCTTTGATTTGTCTCCCATTCAGTGCCTGTATTTAAGATGTCATGCGAGGACTCAATGCTTTATTGCAGGTATGAATGGAAAACATCCCTGGGGAAGCTGTGAATGTGTGTATCAGTCTTTCCTTACCGACTGTTTACAGTTTCTGGACGATGGTGTCTCTCTTTGTACCTCTCCACTTCTTTCCTGCCCTTTTGCCCAAAAAGGTCACTTTTTTGAAGACATCAAAGTCCACATTCTGGACAGAGAGGACCACTGGTTTGAAAGAAGGGTCTAAGAGGCCATCCACATTAAGATTGAGCAGCTCTTACTCCACAGAGGACACCACCTATTGTTCTGACCTAGGCTTGCGGAGAAAGCATAAATCACAAACTTAGTTTCAAAAACCCTCTTTTATTTCTTTGGCTGTAAATTATGGTCATTCACAGTCCTCAAGGCTTCACAAACAGTCTGTGAAGAGTCCGACAGATGTCTGCTCGAGTTGCCACAGTCTTTCAGGGGAATGTTGATAAACACCCACCTTATATCCCTGGGAATGCTGCCATAAACCTAATTGCCAAATGCAGAGCAAGGCCATATTTAGCACTGAGTCAAACAGAACTTTTCAGAGCTTGAACCGACCAGATGAACTAATTGCTTCCTGCAAAAGCTCACGTCCTGTTTGCTCCTCTTTTATGTCTTATGGGAGGGGCCAATCATCTCCAAGCCTTACTCCCGAGTTGACCCTGTTTTCTTAATAGTTCTTGCCTTCTGGCAACTCTGCGCATGCACACACTGGGAACAGGCTCCAGCTGTTCGTCTGCCTCACAGATGTCTGCCTCCAAAGGCAGCTGATAACTGTCAGACGGCCTTAGCCCCCTCTGTGCCTCTGACACAGAGCCCTAATCCGAGCCTTCCCCAGACTCCAGGGCTGGCCCATGTTCCTCCCCAACCTCCTCACTGTCCGAATCTGTTGCCAGCTCTACTGGCTGCTGGCGGGCCACAATACCTATCTCCTTTTCACAACGCAGTCCTTTCAGCAGTTCCAAGAAGGTTACAAATCCATTTGCACTATTCAGGTGATGTGGAGGACACAGGTAAACCTCTAAGTGGCCTCAACAGCTCTCAGGAAGAATCATAACGACCAGGTGATTGCAAGGAATACAAATCCTTCCACCATTCAGTCAGAACTGAAGAAGCTTCTTTGGATGAGAAGTGAAACGTCTTCAAGGAAAAACAAAATCCATTTGCCTTTTGAAAAAGTACCTTTGGGGCAAACATGTCCTGGATGACTGAGAATCTCCATAGACATTTTGTCAAAAACAGATCCATTAGGGCAGTGTTTCTCAACCTTGGCAACTTGAAGATGTCTGGACTTCAACTCCTAGAATTCCCCAGCCAGCATTAGGGTAACAAGGGACATAACTTCTTAGTGCTCTGATTCATACAACGTGTCACGGTTTAGCATGTTTCCGTGCTTTGAATGCTTACCAGCTATTTATTTTTATTTTACTTATTTATTAAGTTAACGTGACACCCATCTCTTCGGAGATGACTCTCGGCAGCACATAATTTGCTAGCTGTTGTTGTTTTGTTCACGGCTCAGAATAATGCAAGCGCCAGATATGGTGGTCCTATTCGATAAATCATGATTAAGCAATCACTGATTTAATGTGGTGGAACCATGTCGGTGCTTTTTGAGTTGTGCTGCTAGGAGTTTTTTTTGTGTCACACTGTTATTAGTTAGCGTTGTTTTATTTATTGTAAAACAGGATTCCACTCCCTTCATGTTTAACCATGGAAAATTGATGATTTGTTAACAGCGGGATTCTTGAGCTATCAATAGTAAGGAAAAGTCTTTGATGTTCCAGAAAAACAAAGGTGTTTTGTTCTTCTTGTTTTCAGCTTCTCTTTCCAACCTTTCATCTGGGGCCAAGTTAGCCAAGAGAGAAGACAGGGAATGCTGGTCCTTGGCTAACAGTGTTGTGAGGTTGCCCACTTTTGGGACTTGTTAAAGTGCCTGTCAGCCTTGGAGGCCATCTTTTACTTTGGATCTTCAGGGCTGCCAACCTTAGTGGATGGGCATTCTGTGGGGAAAGGCGAGAGGGGTTGGGTAGAGTTGGAGTGAAATGAATAGCCATAACAACATTCTTTTCATCTGGGGCCAAGTTAGCCAAGAGAGACGACAGGGAATGCTGGTCCTTGGCTAACAGTGTTGTGAGGTTGCCCACTTTTGGGACTTGTTAAAGTGCCTGTCAGCCTTGGAGGCCATCTTTTACTTTGGATCTTCAGGGCTGCCAACCTTAGTGGATGGGCATTCTGTGGGGAAAGGCGAGAGGGGTTGGGTAGAGTTGGAGTGAGATGAATAGCCATAACAACATTCTTTTCTCTGGAAGTCAAGGACGTTCAGCCTTGTTGTGGCCCGCCAGCATGGCTGGCAGCAGATTCGGACAGTGAGAAGGTTGGGAAGAAACATGGGCCAGTCCTGGAGTCTGGGGAAGGCTCTGATGAGGGCTCTGTGTCGGAGGCCGAGAGGGGGCCAGGGCCGTCCGGCAGTTCTCAGCTGCCTTTGGAGTCAGACATCAGTGAGGCAGAAGAACAGCTGGAGCCTGTTGCCAGTGTGCGAATGCACAGAGTTGCCAGATGAAGGAAAACAATTAAGGAACAAGGGTCAACCTGGGAGTAAGGCCACAGGTGGAGGGTGAATGGCCCCTCCCATAGGGAATAAAAGGGGACAGAAAGGGGAGGGATGTTTGCAGGAGATAATTAGTTCATTCCTGCATTGTTGCCAAGTATTGTGGTGTCTGAAAGATATCGGCCTGGCCACTCTCCAAGCCTGATAAAAGTCGGTAATTGTGAACTATCTTGAAAGACTGTGGGAGACGAAAGACTTTGTTGGAGAGGAATTCACTGTAAATTAAATAAAAGGGGTTTATCGGGACGAGGAGTCAGCTTCGTGCTGCTGGGGAAGCCTAATGCTGAGATAAGCCTGTACCTAGAGATGCGTGACTGGGAGACATCTCCTGTTGGGACGATGGACTCATTGGACCATGTGATGGACATGTGGGTGCAGGGGAAGGGGCTTTGACTTTCCTTTGGGTGGGGGAAAACCCGGGGGCTTTCAGATTTTACCAGATGTGCCAATATGACATCTTTAATAAAATGGAACTTTGAGGAAATGCTTCCCTCAGAGTCTTACTTGGTTGGGGGTTATTAGGTAAGCTCCCCATTGGGAGAGCAAGTGCGTTCAGAGAAGCGTTGTGAGAGTTGTGTTGGAGAATGCACAAACCAGCATCTAGATGGACCAGCAGTTTAAATAGGCTTTTAGTTTCGTGGAAACAGAGGTATCAGAGTCCATCAAACAGTCCAAGTCATACATGGATAAGACAGTCAGTCATCAATGTCTTTCAGTTAAGGGATAATCCAAATAACAGTCCATAATCATACAAACAGTCCGGTACTCAAAGTTTGCTAGCAGTTGCAAAACTTATAATAGCTCAGGGCACTTTCTAACAGCCAGCTTCCAAAACACTCAGATCAGATCAGATCAGCATCTAACAAATAGAGAGCTAACAGTCCTTCTGGCTCCCTCTTATGGCCAATTGAGGAAAACAGCAACCAATCACATTTTACAGTATGATTTAAAGAAACAGGTACAGCACTGTTACATGATTTATATATTGCCAACCCAACCGTTAGATTATATTACTAATAGGGGGTGTTACTTGGAACCCTGTCAGTGCCCTTAGCTCATCCCACCTCACTCCTTATGAGAGTCACTTGGTCTTGTTACTTTACTGCTGAAGACAGTCATGTGGGAGTATATTTGTTTTTGCTGTCCACCTTCACCTTCCATAGTTGCTATACTAAATTTTACAAACTCGGTCTTAAAAAAAAAATGAGTAAGCATTGTTGCTACTTTCTCCTGCTGTTGCCTGTAGTCAGTCTCTGTGATCTTCTTGCAGCAGCTCACCAGGTAGTCCACTGTTTCTTCAGATTCTTTTGCAGAGGCGGCACTTACTGTCTCTTGCTGTATGGTCATATCCAACCATTTGAGAAGGGGCTCCCAAGAGGGCCTGTTAGTCCTCCCCAGCCTCCTCCTCTTCCTCCCCTACCCAATTTGGGTTCCACCACAAAACCACGCTCGACTAAACCGCGTCCGACTAAACTGCGTAGCTGACGTCATCAACAGGGCAACAACAGCATGGAGACAGAAGCACGCTGTAAACCCTAAACCTAAAATTAACCCCTAAACCTAAACCTAACCCCCCTAAACCTAACCCTAAACCTAACCCTAAACCTAACCCTAAACCTAACCCTAAACCTAACCCTAAACCTAACCCTAAACCTAACCCTTAACCTAACCCTAAACCTAACCCTAACCCTTAACCTAATCCTAAAGCTAACCCTAAACTTAACCCTAAACCTAACCCTTACCTTAAGTTGAATTGGCTTGCTTTCAAAGCGCTATTTAAAGCCCCCTTCTTTCTCTGCGCTGGCTGTTGTCGCCCTGTTGATGACATCAGCAACGCGGTTTAATCGGGCGTGGCTTAGTCGAACGCGGTTTTGACGGGTCACGCCCAATTTGTACCTCTCTCTAAAATGAGAATTCCTCTAGGTGTTGGTTGCTAAAAACCAACGCCTCTTGGCCTACGTGCAGCAACGAAATGAGAGGTCTGTAGACTTAAAGGATTTGCAAAGGATCTGAATTCAGTCTTCTGCCATACCGAAGTCGTGGCACATGGCAGTGCCAAGATATTTCCGTAAGCGGATCTGTCTTAACAATCATCTTCCTAAGCTCACAATTCGGCTTCCCGTGAATGTGCATCAGTGGTTGTTAATTCAGGATGCTTCGGACTTCAGTCCCGTCACGGTGATATCATCGGGCACCAGCCAGCTGCACTGTGTAAATTTGAGCTGTTAAATTATATAAAAGAAGCTAGAGCCTTCTTAGGAATCGGATCAAGACTGAAAAAATCTCTGGATTCTTCTCCCACGTTTGTTCAGATTCTGTAGCTCATTGTAGTCCTGATGCTACATGGAGAGTGCATGGATCAGCCAGCTTATGAAGAACTTTATGCAATAGGACAGCTGGACAGTGTGTGTGTGTGTGTGTGTGTGTGTGTGTGTGTGTGTGTGTGTGTGTGTGTGTGTCTTTCTTAATCATAAGTATTCTTTCAATATATGGTAAGCCAGATCTGTTACATCTGAAGGCCTGTTTTTCCATTCTGCTGAATAGGACTGTCTCTATTGACATTATTCATGATGACTACACTGGACTTTATTTTATTTCTTTAAAAAAAATTGCATTTGATCGCAGAGTTTAAAAAATGCAAATAGCTGACAAAATATTGCAAGTGCTCTGGGGATAAATGAGGAAATGAATCATTTTAATCTGTCCCTCTAATATTGGTAGAAATTGACCTCTGACCTCTTCATCAGAAAAAAAGGGAAGGAAGTCTTCCCTTTTCCTTTTGCTAAATCTTACGGCACAAGATCTCGGTTAGGTAATGTCTTGGACTGTTTCTTGAAAATATTCAAGGTTCATTATATAAGATCTCATTGGGAAGGACTAGAAGACCTTCAAGGCCCTTCTAGCTCTATTATTCTATTCCCATCCCCATTCCAAATCCCATCCCCATTCCCATTCCCATCCTCATCCCAACCTATTCCACTCCACTCCACTCCACCCTTTGACAAATGTAATTTTGTAGCAGAGAAGGAGCACAAGCATAGGTTTGCATAACCTGTCCCCCATCAATGAAGGGGATGCAACTTCCATCATCCACACCTAAAGAAGTTAAATGAAAGAGAAATCAAAACCATCTTCATTTTGCAAAACAACAACAACACGATTCCTAGAATGACAAGTGCAAATTTGTGTTACAATTTTTACAATGGACTGCCTGGGCGACCTGTAATGTGATGTTGATTATTAAGGCATCAATGTTGGGAAAATATTGGTCTCTCTTTTTTTAAAATCCTGCCTCTTCTCCTGTATGGCCTGTATGGGAGAAGAATCTTGGCACACTCTGTGTTTGAGTTCTACTCTGTTGCAAGCCTTGGCATGAAAAGAGAAGCCTCTGGGTCTTGGAAACTCAGTTTATCTAAGGCACAATTGGAGTTTGTTGGCTGCTGTTCCTCCTGCATGGTCTTCTTGAACGCTCTCTAGTTGGCAGAGAGACAGAAACTGTTCAAGCCATGATGGCGCAGTGGTTAGAGTGCAGTACTGCAGGCTACTTCTGCTGCCTGCCGGCTGCTTGCAATTTGGCAGTTCGAATCTCACCAGGTTCAAGGTTGACTCAGACTTCCATCCTTGCAAGGTTGGTGAAATGAAGACCCAGATTGTTGGGGGACAATATGCTGACTCTGTAAACCACTTAGAGAGGGCTGTAAAGCATCGGGAAGTGGTATATAAGTCTAAGTTCATTCATCTTGGCTAAAACACAATATTGAATCAATGTTGAACTTTCTTCTTTGGGCAAATCCTGTGTGAAAGGAAGGGTCCATAGAGTTTTACTAAGGGACATCATGTGATATGATGATCTTGAAATAGATGTGATAGACATTGAGAGCACTTGCTGAGCATACCTTGGCTGTATAAGCTGTTTGACAAGAAGCGAGTTCACATGTTGTATTCAACAAGAGTATGATTTGTTTGTTGCAGTGTAAAGCCAGACATTGTAGTTTCTAAGAGATTTACTATGCAGTGGGTTTTTCAACCTTGGCAATTTTAAGATGTGTGGCCTTCAACTCCCAGAATTCCCCAGCCACCATAGGCTAGACTGAGAAATTAAAGGAAAAATTTCTCCAAAAAAGGCAATGTAAAAAATTTCCCTATTTTCCAGAAATTTGTACAGTCATGCAGAAGATGAACTCAGTCTGTAAATTCTGTCAGGATGGGGAAGACAAGGAAAGCATCAAATCAAATAAAAGAGCTCTTTGAGTCTGTTAATAACAAAACACAAGAATTTCCAACTTGGATTCCTTCTGATCCTTCGTCCCGTAGTTTGCACCACCTGAAAAATAATTGACTAGAGATGAAAGGCTTGTTAGATTAGATCCTACTGCTTCTTAAGGAGAAGGATAGAATGGAATGGAATAGAATAGAATAGAATAGAATAGATTTTTTTATTGGCCAAGTATGATTGGACATATAAGGACTTTATCTTTGGTGCACATGCTCTCAGTATATATAAGGAAAAATAAAATAGAATACATTCATCAAGAATCATAAGATACAACACTTAGTGATAGTCGTAGGTTACTAATAACCAATCATATTATACTGGGAAACAAATAAAACAATATGAATTGTAAAGATACAAACAACATGGTTATAGTCATAAGTGGGAAGAGATAGGTACTAGGAAGGAAGAGAGTAAATAATTTGACAGTGTTGTGGGAATTAGTTTTTAGCAGAGTGATGGCATTCAGGAAGAAATTGTCTTTGTGTCTAGTTGTTCTGGTGTGCAGTGCTCTATAGTGTCATTTTGAGGGTAGAAGTTGAAACAATTTATGTCCAGAGTGTGAGGGTTCTGTAGTTATTTTCACAGCCCTCTTTTTGACTCGTGCAGTATACAGGCCCTCAAGGGAAGGCAAGTTGATAGTAATTGTTTTTTCTGCAGTTCTAATTATCCGTTGAAGTCCGTATCTGTCTTGTTGGGTTGCAGAGCCAAACCAGACAGTTATGGAGGTGCAGATGACAGACTCAATAATTCCTCTGTAGAACTGTATCAGCAGCTCCTTGGGCAGTTTGAGCTTTCTGAGTTGCGGCCGAAAGAACATTCTTTGTTGTGCTTTTTTGATGACATTTTTGATGTTAGGCGTCCATTAGAAATCTTCAAGGAGGTTCTTCGGAAAGATATCAGACCCAAAAGGCGAGGATGGGTGTGCTTTCCTCATGATCTTCTTTGAATCTCTGATGCTGTCCTGGTTGTACTTGCCTGTCAAGGTGACATGTGCAAGAAGGAAAAAAAGAAGAGTTTGCACAATAACCAAGAGATGACTATCGCTTCCAAATTATAATAAGCAGTTTTAATCCGTTTGGCACACCATTGTTCTGTACAGCTGCAGACTGCTGGTGATTGAAGGCTTTGCATTCTGCTCCCCTCCTGTCTCTACCCCCAAACCCCATAATTTCATTTCTGACATTCCAGTCTTTGTCAACACTCACAATGGCTGTGCATCTCTGAATGACAAACAGGGGAACGCCTGGATGTGGCAAGAAAAGAAAACCAACTGAAATATCTAATGTTGACAATGCTCTCCTTGGCAGCTGCTTCTAGTCTGGCATCAACAGTTGGCACCTTTGGGCAACTGCCAGAAGGCTTAGCATGGCCTACTGTTACAAGGTGTTCTGAGTAACCTTAAAACAACAACAATAAATCTTGGAGCAGAAAATGGATGAAACTCACTAGAAACATCTCCTCCTCCTCCTCCTCCTCCTCCTCCTCCTCCTCCTCCTCCTC
Organism: Thamnophis sirtalis; assembly: GCF_051295495.1. Classification (NCBI taxonomy): domain Eukaryota; kingdom Metazoa; phylum Chordata; class Lepidosauria; order Squamata; family Natricidae; genus Thamnophis; species Thamnophis sirtalis. The sequence goes on along the minus strand of NW_028261393.1, from coordinate 16,679,719 downwards.
CTCCTCCTCCTCCTCCTCTTCTTCCTCCTCCTAGCGTATTTCTGCAAGTGCAGGGTCCACTTTTCGGATCATTGAAGGCCACTTTGCATGGTCATCTCCAGGGCGCAGGCCCGTGGCTGCATATCTTTGTTGATGGTGGCTTGCCATCTCTGCTTTGGGCACCCGCAAGGTTGCCAGCCATTGACTTCTAGTTGGTAGGCAGTCTTGGCAACAGTGGAAGGTGCTGCTCTCAGCATATGTCCATACCAGCGGAGTCATCCTTCTCTCATCATCTCTATAATTGGCGTCACACCAAAATGTTGTCCAATGGTTCCATTCGTGATGCGGTCAAGAAGGGAGATGCCTGACACCCAACAGAGCATTCGCATTTCCATGGCATGGAGAGAGCTTTCGGTCCCTGTTGTGGCTGCCCAGCATTCAGTGCCACACAGTGCAACAGGGTGGATGGTTGTCTTGTAAATCTTAGATAAACCCGCTAGAAGCATCACACTGTTGGAGAAACCAAGTCCTAATTGTTATAGTCCCAAAGGAGAACTTTGCCCAGGTTAGAAGAGAGCCTATCCAAGACCCTTCCCATTTCACTTAGGAAAGCAAAAGCAAATGCACAGATACAGAATGGGGAATAACTGACTTGAGAAGAAGGCATATGACAAGAGTCTTTTTTATAGGAGCACCATCGGTGAGTCATCAGAGTTACGAGACTGCCAAAAAGACAGCTAAGTTTTAGGCAGCATCAAGAGCCCTGTGCCCTGCAAAATTAGGCTGTTACGGATTCCACCCCTGGCTAGTATAGGTAATGGCAATGTCAGTGTTCCAAATAGCATCCAAAAGTAAATCAGAGTCCAAGGCAAAGTATTGCTCAAAGTTCCAATTTATTAGGAGAGCCATGTTGGCACATCTGGGAAAACCCAAATCTGAAAGCTTCCTGGTTTTCCCCACCTAGCTGAAAGTTCAAGATCTTGCCCTCACATCCATAAGTCCATTGCATGGTCCACTCTCCCACTGCCATGTTGGCAGTTCCACCCATCCAATTCTGGCCAGGTACAGAGACAAAGGATGACCTTGGCTTTCTAGAAATAATTTTGTTATGGCTACATATCACCTTACTCCGTATAATCCCCCCTCCCGTTTTCCCAAAATAGAAAATGCATAGTAGATATATTATACTTTAACCTTTTATACTCTTAAATTTTATATTTACTCTCAAGCCAGGAAGTATAATATATACAATGTAAAAGGTATAAGAAATATACAATATTGATTTGATGTTATTATAACATAAATAAAGATATAGCTTAGGATAGTGAAATTGAGATAGAATTTTTGTAAATAGGATTGCTACAAAAGACATTGATACCAATATGTTATAAGTGTAAATTTGTCTTTTGTCTTTTAAATGTTGGAAAATTCAGTAAATACTATTTTAAAAAAGCAAAGCAAAGCAAATGCATAGTAGAATAATAGAAAGTATGGCAGGCCTGAGATCTGAAAGAAAAGATGGCTGCAGGCTTGATAGGCAATGGGCTTGAGGGAGTATAGCAGTGGTGGGTTTCAAAAATTGTTTGAATTGTGTGGCCTCCTTTGTGGGAGTGGCTTGTCACCCATGTGACCGGATGGGAGTGGCTTTCCACCCATGTGACCGGATATGAAGATGCCGACGACACTTGTCAGAACCACCTTAAATTATCTCACACACAGCACTGGCCTGCATAAGAATATGATGTCAACTTGTTTTTTAAAAGGCATCTTTGGTTTGCGTTAAAACAACTTCAACACACGCAATGTTCTGATTGCACCACAAACGCAGTAGTCATCCTTACCTTTCACAGAGGCACTGAGTTTTATAAATATGAGCTTGATAGTGTAGAATAATCCTATCCAAGGACCAGTGGTGGGTTTCAAAAAAATTTGGAACCTCTTCTGTAGGTGTGGCCTGCTTTCTGGGTCCACTGGTGGAACATCTTCTAACCGGTTCGGTAGATTTGACGAACCGGTTTTACCAAATAGGTGCGAACTGGTAGGAACCCATCTCTGGAGTATAGTCCAAAATATCTGTAGTAAATTAGAGATTTTTTTGTTGGACCTAGTTTTTGTTAGATTTTGTTGTATCCCGCCTTAATTATTCTCATAAAAAACTCATGCTGGCAAACATACTGAATACTCCTTCCTATTTATGACTTGCTTTCTTGATAGGCAGCTGTTTATGATCAAAGTTCTGTTTTTTGCTAAGGGATGTATCATAGGAGAAAAGTCATCCATCCCCCTTGAGAAAGAGGCAGATGTATGTGATATTTTAAATTTATTTTTAAATTTTATTTATATCCCTCCTTTATTAATTTTATAAACAACTTTATAAAGTAGCAGCAGTAACTAATATTCCTTCCTCCCCCTCTTTTCCCCATAACCACAACCCTGTGAGGTGAGTTGGCTGAGAGAGAAGGACTCGCCCCAAATCTCCCATCCAGTTTTCATGCCTAAGGCAGGACTTGAACTCATCGTCTCCTAGCGATTGGCCCATAGTCACCTAGCTCAGCGGGCACCAACTGGTAGTCCGTGAATCACTGGCGGCTTCGCAAGAACATTTTGGTGGTCCGCAGAAACATTTATTTGCATTTTTATATTGCACTAAATCAGGGGTCCTCAAACTACGGCCCCTGGACGGATACATGCAATGGATGTTTGTGTTGCTGCAGAGAGTTTCCCCCTTTGGGGTCTTTTTGTGTGGGTCAGAAATTCCGACTTGGGGTCTGCTTCAGCCTTCTGGTGTGGTGCTTTGAGCAAAGACCGAAGGGAGGTGCCGCTAGTGGCGAAGAGCCTGAAGACCTTGTTCCAGTGGGACTGCATCATGGCCTGGAACTGGCTGACCATCTCAACGTGCTGAGCCTCCAGGTGCCAGTATCTGGCCTTGAACTTCCGCAGGTCTTCCCTCTGCTTGGAAAGCCTATGCTCGTAGTCCTCAGTGGAGGTGCTTTTGCTGAGCCTCCTCCTCCTCAGTCAGATACAATCTGAACTGAGCTGTTTTGCTAACTCTTTCTCTTGGTGGCTGCTTAGCTCCAACAACTGCTTCCTATTGGCCCCTGAGGAGCCTTGGGGGCAAGGAGTGGCTGGGAGAGGAGGGGAGGGGTGAGTAGAGGCCGGCGAAGCATCCCTCCACATAGCAATAGCAATAGCAGTTAGACTTATATACCACTTCATAGGGCTTTCAGCCCTCTCTAAGCGGTTTACAGAGTCAGCATATTGCCCCTCATTGGTCCTCATTTTACCCACCTCGGAAGGATGGAAGGCTGAGTCAACCCTGAGCCGGTGAGATTTGAACAGCCGAACTGCAGAACTGCAGTCAGCTGAAGTAGCCTGCAGTGCTGCATTTAACCACTGTGCCACCTCGGCCTCTCTAATGATGTCACATGAGTGACATCAAGTTGGCCACACTCACCCAGCCACATGACCACATAGCCACGCCCACCCAGTGATTAGTCAGATCATATTAGTGGTCTGCAGAATTTAAAATTATGAATTTAGTGGTCCAGAGGTCCAATAGATTGGGGACCCCTGACCTAGCTGGCTTCATGCATAACTAGAACTCAGGAGCTCCTGCTTTCTAGCCTGATGCCTTAACCACTGGACCAATTTTACTCTCACTCATTTGGATTTCTACATGGTGTAATTCCTAAACAATACATCTGAAGAATAAAGGAGCACATTACATACATTAGCACCACGCTGTGCCCTTGAGGGAAACTCCCTTTGGTCTCTCAGATCATGTGGGGAGGGGAAATCAGGCTGCTCAATAGCCTAAATGCTGAAGCTTTGCAGGGCATCATCCTTCTAAATACAGGAACATAATTAATAAAGACAGCAAGAATCCCAGAGCCCGGAGCTCAGGAGAAGGGAGAGAAAGCGTTGAGTTCTTTATGTTGCTGCTGATGACGTTTGTGAAGAGATAATTATGGATAGGCAATGTGCGAAAACACAGAAGCTGTAGTAATGGCCTATAGAAAATCTTTGAAGCTCCCCATCTGCTGGGGAGCTTGATTGCTTTGAGTGATGGAGAACAATATCATCATCCTGTGCCGATAGTGGCATTTAGGAACCTGTTTGTCTCCAGCGGATCTTTTTGTGAATGGCTGTCTTAGCTTACACAAGGCTATTTAATTTCATCAAAAGCTGTTGTGGGCCACCAGTGGCCACCAGAGCTGGCAGCAGATTCGGACAGTGAGGAGATTGGGGAGGAACATGGGCCAGTCCTGGAGTCTGGGGAAAGCTCGGATGACGGCTCTGTGTCAGAGGCAGAGAAGGGGCCAGGGCTGTTTGCCAATTATCAGCTGCCTTCAGAGTCAGACATCAGTGAGGCAGATGAACAGCTGGAGCCTGTTCCCAGTGTGCGCATGCACAGAGTTGCTAGACGAAGGGAACAGCTAAAGAACAAGGGTCAACTTCGGAATAAGGCCACAGGTGGGCAATGAATGGCCCCTCCCAGAGGAAATAAAAGAGGAGCAAAAGGGGAGTGGAGTTTGCAGGAGACAATTAGTTTGCTTAATTGATTTGAGATTCTCCAAGACTCCTTGCCAAGTTTTGCAGATATCAGCCTGTCAGCTCTCCAAGCCAGATAAGGTCTATGACTGTAAATCCTCCCTTGAAAGACTTTGCTGGATGTGAATGAGAAGAAGTCACAGTAAATTAATAAAAGGGTTTTTTGTTGGGACAAGGAGTTTGCTTCATGTTCTTGGGAAGCCACGGTCCGAACAGAAGCCAACATTTTGCAGTATTGCTTGGAAAATCCTTGACTTACAACCATTCATTCATTTAGTGATTTGTTCAAAATCACAACAGTGACTTACACCCGATTCTGGTACTTATAGCTGTCACATCATCCCCATAGTCACCTGATCAAAATTCTGATGCTTCAAAAACCAACACGTATTTGTGATGGTTGCATCGTCTTTCCCTTCTTGATTGTTCTCCACCTTGCCATGCACCACCCTTGGCTTCCTATTTTGCCCATGCGCTGCCTTCCACAAAACATCCTTGCAATCAGAGAATACAAATGAGAGGGAAGAAAATAAAAGCGTGCAATAAAACCACTGTTCCACCATCCTATTAATTTCATCACGAATTAATTGGATTCTCTGGCCAGATGGAGCTGTGTGAACTGCCACCAGGCAGACAATTTAGAAGAGGGATCTACGGGGCTTTGAACTCTCAAGTGTCTTAAATGGAGGCTCAGCCACTTTCCAACTAACATCAATAGATGTTTGTCTCAGAAGGGGACAATTTGGTGCAGCCAACCCACTGCAGCCCATTCACCACGGCCAACTCGCTGTGGGCAACTTGCCCTGGCCAACCTGCTGTAGGACAATTCAACAGTTCAATTCAAGCATTTAAAATAATTTTCATATTTTTTTAAAAAAATCATGTCATTCACATTTCATTTTGTCCCTCCTTTTGCATCCTTTCCAAAAATGATTTTTTTAAAAAATGATTCTATTCCTCCATTTCTTTGATATTACTGTAGCTCCTACTCCAGGGGAGAAATACACTCACCTTTCTTACCGGCTCAGTAGCAATGTGAGCGTGAGGCAAATTTGTATTAGCTTCTCTGTCTAATGCTTGAGTTGGAACTCAGCTTTCCCATGGTTCACACCGGTCCCTGGATGCTGCCATGCAGTGGGTGAGGAACAGTTTGCATGCAACACCGTATAACTATTGGAGAAAATGGGTATCTGGGCATGTATGTTTCATATGTAAAACCCATAGTCCAGGGATGGCTAGCCTTTTTGCCATTGCGTGCCAAAAGTGGGGGGAATGCAGGGGGGGTCCTATGTGGGTGTGCCCACACCCAAAATTCTATGCACGTGATCCCCACCCTCCCCCTGCTTTTGGTGCATGATGGACCCATTTTTCGACCTCCCCGGGTTCCAGAGGCTTTCTAGGATCCTGGGGAGGGTGAAAATGCTCTCCCCCATCCTCCCGGAGGTCCTCTGGAGGCTTCAGAGGGCTTTCCCTGAAGCCTCCGAAGGGTGAAAAATTTCCCTGAACTTCCGGGTTGCCCATAGGGACGTTTTACTCCCTCTGGAGGCTTCAGGGAAGACTCCTGAAGCCTCAGGAGGACGAAAAACAGCCCTATGGGCAACCCAGAAGTCTGTTCCCAAACTTCCAGTTTGTGTGTTGGGTTGTTTTTCACCCTCTGGAGGCTTCAGGGAATTGGCACATTGGATATGACCGGAAGGGTCGTTGGATTTATTAAATTTGGATTTCATTCCCCAATGCCACATTATATTGAGAAGGCAATCATTCCTTTTCAACCGGTTTTCTCTATCTCCAGTGGGTCTGAGATTGCTAATCCTACTGGTCACAGATCAGCAAAATGGAAATGAAGGGGAACAGTTCTTTTACATCCCTCTGGATTATGCGTGGCATACACTTACCTACCAGTTCGCAAATGTGAGCCTTCCGCGCATTCGCTTTTGGCAAAAAAAAGGGCGTAAATGGGATGCCATAGATGCCAGGGCAGGTGGGCAGAGCCACTCGCAATTTCCGCTACCAGTTTAGGTGAATGGGTCCTGTTAGGAATGTAGCCTAACAGTTGGGTTAGCAATATATAAGCCATGATAGTAATACTGTAACTTTAAGTACTGCTGTAAATATGATTGGTTGCTGTTACCTCAAGCGGCCATAAGATGGAGCCAGAATGACTGTTAACTCTCTGTTTGATAGATGCCGAGCGTCATGAATTACTGTGAGTTTTGCTACTGTTTGTGACTTTGTGTGCTGAACTGATTATATGATATTGGACCACCCCTTAACTGAGAACATTGATGACTGACTGTCTTAACTGACTCTGAATACCTCTATTTCCACAGAAGTAAAGTACTATTTATTTTTACAAACTCAGTGTCTCCGTATGCTGGTTTATGCATTCTTCCAAACCACTCCCACTACGCTGCTCTGCGCACACTCGTTCTCCTAACGGGGAGCTTACCTAACAGGTCCGAACCAGTAGAATACTACCTCTGCTTTGGGTAGAACAGGGGTTTCCAAAGTTGGCAACTTTAAGACTTGTGGGCTATATATGGAGCCAGTCTGAATCCTTCCCTTCCATCGCTTGCAATGAGTAGAAATCTGATTATTCTAGAGCAGGGGTCTCCAAACTTGGCAACTTTAAGACTTGTGGACTTCAACTCCCAGAATTCCCTATCCAGCATGTATTCATGATGGTTGCAGTTTCCTGGGGTGATTGGCTGGGGAATTCTGGGAGTTGAAGTCTACAAGTCTTAAAGACCCCTGCTCTAGAATAATCAGATTTCTACTTATTGCAAGCGATGGAAGGGAAGGATTCAGACTGGCTCCATATATAAGCTTGAATAAAATCAGATTAAGGGACCTTATAGGTCATCTGATCCAACCCCGCACTCAAGCAGGAGATCCTACACTATTTCTGATAAATGGCAGTCCAATCTCTTCTTGAAAGTCTCAAGTGATGAAGCTCCCACAACTTCCGAAGGCAACTTCTGTTCCATGGGTTGACTGTTCTCACTGTCAGAAAGTTCCTCCTTATTTCTAGGTGGATTCTCTCCTTGGTCAGTTTCCATCCATTATTCCTTGTCTGGCCTTCAGGTGCTTTGGAAAATAGCTTGACCCCTCCTCTCTGTGGCAGCCCCTCAAATATTGGAAGACTGCTTTCATGTCTCCCCTGGTCCTTCTCTTCACTAGACTGGCCATGCCCAGTTTCTGCAACCATTCATTGTATATTTTAGCCTCCAATCCCATCATCATCCTAGTTGCTCTTCTCTGCACTTTTTCTAGCATCTCAACATCTTTTTTATAATGTGGTGACCAAAACTGGATGCAGTACTTTAGGTGTGGCCTTACTAAGGCTTTATAGAGTGGTAACTTAGGGTTCTTTAGCTGAGATATTGTAGGAAGACCAAAACCTTTCACCATTTGCCTAGGGTGGATCCCCAATCTTCCCCTTCTCCAATGGGAGAGATGCTTTGCATTTCACACCCTGAAGTCCTTATTCCCAGATTGGAATCCTAGTAGCAAAAATGCAGGTAGAATAACAGAGAGGCTGCCAGTCCTAGAATGCAAAAGCAGACAAAGAAAGAATGTTTTTTTTTAAATCCAGTTGAACAAGCCACTTACCTCTTTTTGCAGAGTAGAAAAATGCCATCCCCCAAATTTTAAATGCTGAGATTTCTGGCCCATTATAAAGACTCATTTTCCTTTTCCAGGAACTTGAGCCAGAATGGTGGTAGGGGATTGATGTAGGATGACAGCAATTCCACTGGGATACAATAACCAGATAATAGCCTCATCCTGGCCATTTCAACTTGGTTCCTATATGTTTGCTGTGTCTTTTCCTTCCAACAACGTCTCCATCTGCCAGGGGAATTTTCCTTCAGTCTCTGCATGCTGCGAAGCTGTGTATGAGTCCCTTTATTGTTGAGGGTCCACCCAGCTTCCCAAAAGAACAGAGCGTGATGATGGAGTTGAATAATGATAAGAGTGTCAGTGTTTCAAGTAACACACCCATAGAAAGCAGAACTCCAAGGCAGGTAGATTCCTCAAGAAACAATTTATTGGATATATCATATTGGCACAACTGGTGAAACCCAACTCTGAAAGTGCCCACAATGTTTGCCTAATTTTTTAAAAAAATGCACTTTATACAGTATGTAAAAACGGAGGATTCTTTGTGTTGTGTCTGTTTTGAAAATAAAAAATTAAAAAAATATATTAAATTTTTTTTTTGCACCCACCGAACCATCAGTAATGCCAGCAGCAACCCACCCCCTGGTTGATAGTGTCCAGACCTTCTTTTCATTGCCAAGGGAAGAGAGGAATAAAAACAGCACCACGTCACAGACGCTCCTCAACTTACAACAGTTTGTTTTGTGACCCTTCGAAGATAGAACAGCACTGGAAAAAAAGGCACTTATTACTGTTTTTCACACTTACAACCCTTGCAGTATCTCCATGGTTACATGGCCAAAATTTAAACACTTGGCAACTGACTCCTATTTATGATGGTTGCAGTGTCCTGGGGGGGGTGTCATTTGATCCCCTTTTGCGACTGTCTGGAAAGCACAGTCCATGGGAAAGTCAGGTTCACTCAACAACTGTGCTCCTAATTCAACTACCGCAGCGATTCACTTACCAGCTGTGGGAAGAAACGTTGTAAAACGGGGCAAAACTCACTTGAACAACTTTCTCTCTTAGCAACAGAAATTGTAGGGCCAATTGTGGTTGTAAGTCGAGGACTACCTGTATTGCCAGGAGGGAGACTTGTGCTTGAGAAATCAGTGAATGATTTTGCTTTCATTGGAAAAACTCAAATTTATCTCTCTCAAATCTGTTGTCTGATATTAATTGAAATCGAACCTCCCTCTTTAACACACAGTCCCTGACTTGCAACCACTCATTTAGTGAACGTTCAATGTTACAGTGCTATTCTTAAAAAGAGATGGGTCCTCGCCCTTATGACCATCGCTGAATCCCCATGGACACATGATCAAAACATGAAGGTTTGGCAACTGGCTTGTATTTATGGTGATTACAGCATCCTGGGCTCATGTGATTGCTATTTGCAACCTTCCCAGCTGGGTTCCAGCAAACAAAGACAATGTGGGTGGGGGGAGGGGGAAGCCAGATTCACTTAATGACCACACGATTCACTTAACAACTGTAGTGATCGCAAAGATCGTAAAATCGTTTGCTTGCGATCAAAAAGATGGTAAAATTGGGGGTGGGGTGGGGGCTCACTAAACAACTGTTCTACTTAGCAACAGAAAATTTGGTCCCAATTGCGGTTGTAAGACAAGGACTACCCCTTCTAGTTTCAACCAACCCTTTTTAAAGCTCCTCACTGCATTTGGAAGACTTATTATTCAATCGGTATCACCAACAGACATGGAAAGGAAGCAATCAGCTTCTGCCCCGGAGGAATTTACAGCTGACATTTAGATTATGAAGATATAAAGACAATGGTAGAAAGGGGAGGGGGGGAGAGAGAGATGTGATTGTGAAGGAAATAAATGTAAGCTAAATACAATTATGGCAGTTATTTCAACTGCCTCGAGTTATGAAAGTTTAAGTGCTCTAAGACAATGCATTTGTATTGCACATCAAGTTGAAGCATTCTGAATGTATGTAAACACATACAGGAATGCAGTTTTTTCCTTCTCATCTTCTGGTCCTAAGCCCAGATGTTTAAGCAAGAGGCTGCTAATGTATTCAGCAGCTGGCAGGTGGAAGGTCTGTGAATACAGGACATTTTGCATTATAGGTAGTCCTCGGCTTACAACAACTCTGTTCAACATTTCTGTCGCTGATGAGCCACGGTGGCACAGTGGTTAGAGTCAGTGGTGAAATTCATTTTTTTTTACTACCGGTTCTGCGGCTTGATGGGCATGGCAGGGGAAGGATACTGCAAAATCTCCATTCCCACCTCACACTGGGGCCAGCCAGAGGTGGCATTTGCCGTTTCTCCAAACTACTCAAAATTTCAGAACCTGCTGAATTTCACCCCTGGTTAGAGTGCAGTACTGTAGGCTACTTCTGCTACCTGTCGACTACCTGAAATTTGGCAGTTCAAATCTCACCAGGCTCAAGGTTGACTCAGCCTTCCATCCTTCCGAGGTGGGTGAAATGAGGAGCCAGATTATTGGGGGCAAATATGCTGACTATGTCAACTGCTTAGAGAGGGCTGTAAAAGCACCGTGAAGCGGTATATAAATCTAAGTGCTATTGCTATTGCTAAGTGAGACAGTTATTCAGTGAATTTTGCCCCATGTCATGACATTTCTTGACACGGTTGTTAAGTCGATCGCTATATTAAGTCAATCCCAGGTTTGTTAGTGAATCTGGCTTCCCCATCAACTCTACTTCTCAGAAGGTCGCGGAAGAGGATTACATGACCCCAGGACACTGCAACCGTCATAAATATGAGCCAGTTACCAAGTGTCCAAATATTGATCATCTGACTCAGGGGATATTGTAATGGTCCTAAATGTGAGAAACAGCCATGAATCATTTTTTTCCCCAGTGTCACTGTAACTGGTCACTAAAGAAAAGGTTGTAAATTGAGGACTACCTGTATTGTCCTGCACAGAGTCCTTCTAGGTCAGTGGCCCCTAACCTTTTGGTGGCCAGAGAGGTTTTTTAGTGGATCAGAGGGGGTGTGGTTTCACATGCTGCCTGCATCTCACCCATGAATGGATGGGGCTTCACCCAATTGGGTGGCCCGGATTTTTATTTTATTTTATTTTATTTATTATTTTATTTTATTTTATTTTATTTTATTTTATTTTATTTTATTTTATTTTATTTTATTTTATTTTATTTTATTTTATTTTATTTTATTTTATTTTATTTTATTTTATTTTATTTTATTTTATTTATTATTTTATTTTATTTTATTTTATTTTATTTTATTTTATTTTATTTATTATTTTATTTTATTTTATTTTATTTTATTTTATTTTATTTTATTTTATTTTATTTTATTTATTTTATTTTATTTTATTTTATTTTATTTTATTTTATTTTATTATTTTATTTTATTTTATTTTATTTTATTTTATTTTATTTTATTTTATTTTATTTTATTTTATTTTATTTTATTATTTTATTTTATATATATACATAACTTAAAACAACACAGGAACTAAAAGTTCTATCACACAGCAGTTCCATATCGATGTATCTTTACAGTTAATGTTTCCCCTCCTATACATTCCAATTTTACTTTCGTGGTCCCCTTGTTTCTTACTCCTTTTCATGTACTATTCTTTAGAAACTTATACTTAGTGGTTTATATCAGACTATCGTTTTGCCTACATTATATTATACATACTTTTCTTCCGTTGGTGTATCTTGTCTTATCTTTCCTATCCCCTATCCTATTGCAATATCCTCATTCTTCTACTATGTCTTAATTTTACATTTCCCTATTTCTTGTTTCTGGCATCTCACCATTTATACCATTTCCCCCAAACTAAATAGTATTCTGATTCCTCCTTTCCTTGTATTTCCTTCGTCAATTTGTCCATCTCCACGCATTCTAAGATCTTCCTTATTGCCTCTTCTTCCTTTGGTCTTCCACTTTTTGGGCGGTCCAGGTTTTGGTATGCCACAGACCAGTCTCAGTCCGTGGCCCCACAATTGGGGACCCCTGTTCTAGGTCTATGAATGATATGATGCTGCAATCTTGCATATTTGTTGAAGAAAGAACCCAATTCTTAATGGATGGAATCACATTAGAAAAAATGTTAACCGCTTTGTGTTGGATGTGAATCAAGCAGTGCATGGAGACTGAAGTTTAGTTTCTCCAAATAAAAAACCCCAGATCATTTTTTCTAGGACCTTGGAAAGAAAAGAAATATAGTATTTGTCTTCTAGTTGGTCGAGTCTGGATCAGTGGTGGGATTCAATTTTTTTTTTTTAAAAAAAAGTAGCCGAGGTGGCGCAGTGGTTAAATGCAGCACTGCCGGCTACTTCAGCTGACTGCAGTTCAGCAGTTTGGCTCTTCAAATCTCACCGGCTCAGGGTTGACTCAGCCTTCCATCCTTCCGAGGTGGGTAAAATGAGGACCCGGATTGTTGTTGGGGGCAATATGCTGACTCTGTAAACCGCTTAGAGAGGGCTGAAAGCCCTATGAAACGGTATATGTCTAACTGCTATTGCTGTTTATTGAACATTTTTACTTTAAAAAAACAGAAACACACACACACACACACACTCAAAGAAAAAACAAGAGAAACATAACAATATAAAATAGTTATACAGCCTTCTGTATTGGCATTCATGTTTAGCCTTTGAAATTCTCCATTCTCCATTGTCTTCCTACCGATTTTAACTTCTGTAATAGTGTAACAAACAGTTGTACTAACACTTGTAATAATATTAATTGTTCATATCACCATTTTATTTGCATTGTGGTCAATATTTTAAGTTTGATAGTAATTTGTAACTTTGGTTAGTTTTTATTCAATACTAGTTTAGAGAGAAAAAAATCACAAACAAAGACTTCTATTTCCTGTCTTGGCTTCTGTTTTCTAGTCACCTATAAATTCTATTTCATATTTTATAGAAATCTGATTCAATTTTTTTTACTACCGGTTCTGTGGGCGTGGCTTGGTGGGTATGGCTTGGCTCGGTGGGCGTGGCAGCGGAAGGATACTGTAAAATCTCCATTTTCACCCCACCCCACTTACCTGCTTTCCAGGTCTGTTCTCGTGTGCAGGGCAACAGAAGACCCAGCCGATCAGTTGGGACTCGGGAGGCAGTGAATAGATGTGGGGTGGAGCCAGCCAGAGGTGGTATTTGCTGGTTCTCCGAACTACTCAAAATTTCCGCTACCGGTTTGCTAGAACTGGCTGAATACCACCTCTGGTCTGGATGATCCTGGAAAAGCAGAGAACATTTCCTCATTTGGGTTCGTTTATATTTCTGTGCAGGTTTCCCTTGTCTTTTCCACTAGAACAATTGCTTTTCTCTCTCTCTCTGTGGGTTTACAGACTGTAATTCTTATCATAAGGTTTGTAGGCTTGGAAAGATTTCAAACTAGATCAGTTGTAATCCAGTTAACAATATGGTTGTTACGCTATGACAGAATGTCCCACTGTAGGGATTAACCTGAGCCTTTGCAATGTTTGTTTTTGAGCTATTCTTCCCAAAGCAGAATTATGTGTGCCTTCAAATCTCCCCCCCACTTTTGTTTTTGGTCTGGTTAGAATTGGTTTCACCAAATTTATGTTTCATGATACCATTTTCTGGTCTCCTTTCACCAGGGTTACATTGGATTTGTGAGAGCCAGTTTAGTATAGTGTTGAAGACATCAGGCTGGAAACTGGGAGATGCTGAATTCTAGTCCTGCCTTAGTGTCAGACCTGCCAACACTTAAAGCTCTAATAGCAATAGCAGCTAGACTTATATACCGCTTCATAGGGCTTTCAGCCCTCTCTAAGCGGTTTACAGAGCCAGCATATTGCCCCCACAATCTGGGTCCTTTTTTCACCCACCTCGAAAGGATGGAAGGCTGAGTCAACCTTGAGCCGGTGAGATTAGAACCGCTGAACTGCAGATAAAAGTCAGCTGAAGTGGCCTGCAGTACTGCACCCTAACCACTGCACCACCTTGGCTCTAAATCTGATGTGATGGTGAACCTATGGTACGAGTGCCACAGGTGGCAGGAAGAGCCATCTCTGCAGGCACATGAGCCGTCACCCAGGTCAGTTCCAATGTGCATGAGCATGCACCTGCTGCTGGCCAGGTGAGTTTTGGGTCTCTGCTGGGAGAAGTGCATGCATACGCAGGTGGGGTTGGTCACATGCGCATGCATAGTGGTGTAAGGGGGGTGCGGCACCCCCCATGCCCCATTTTTGGTCCTAGGAGGCTTCAGAGAGGCCTGCTAGCACCAACATGGGGCTTGCAAGTGCATGCACGGGAGGGCGCTGCGGAGGGCATTGGATTATGGGTGTTAGCACGCACGCAACTTTTGGCACCCAAGTGAAATCTAAATAGTAATGTTCCTTGGCGCCATTTATTGAGAAAGGTATACTTTTATGAGAAGTCAAGTGTATTGCAGTAATGCATAGCCAGAACTGAGAATCATGTGACAAAATCCCCAAGTTCAACTTTTCTCTACCTTAACTGGTTCCCATCACTGATCTCCCTGCCCTCCATGACCCACCAGGTTCAAGCAAGATGTTTTCAGATTTCAAACATAGGTTGGTATGTAGCTGCTTCTTCTCCCAGTTGCGTGCCCTTGAAGCAGCATCTTGGGGAGATACAGAAGTTACTTTTGCTTTCCCCCAAGCATCCACCCTCCCCAGAGTTCTTGGAAGACTGTCATTGCATGGTAGCAAAGCATACAAACAAGGGTAAAATGGCAACTGGGTGAATTGTGTGATCTTGGGCCAGTCCCACTCTCTCAGCCTTAGGAAGAAGGAAATGACAAACTTTGCCAAAGAAGACTGCAATCAGTAGTCTTCTTCTCTGATTCTCCAGGACTATCCAGACTTGACCAACTAGAAGATAAATACTACTGTGTTTTCCCGAAAATAAGATAGGACCTTATTTTCTTTTGACCCGCGAAATAAGCACTTGGCCTTATTTTCGGGCAGGTCTTATTATTTTTGAGGTGCAGGAGGTAAAGCTGGGATTGCTGAAATGCCACCCTGAGAACCACCAGAGAAAGTAAATAAGCAAGGGCAACTACGGAAAGGAGAGGGGATGAGGAGGGAAAAGAATAAATGGTTAAGCAGAGAAAGTAAGGGTGGGGAATTAAGAATAGGAGAGAGGGTAAGAAAAAGGAGAAGGAAGGAGGAGAGGGGAACAAGAGGGGAAGAAGGAAGGAAGGAAGGAGAGAAGAGAACTTAGGAAGATGGAAGGACAAAAGTGTTGCAAAATAAAATGGAGGCACGGAGTGGCAAGAAAGTGATCCAAACTATATTATATATGTGTGTGTGTAAAAATGAATATAGAGACTATGATGAATAGACAAATGTTAAATAGCAATTAAAAGAATGTATATCTAATGAATTTGAAAGGGAAAAATAAAAAAAACTTTTTATTAAAAAAAATAGAATAACACGGGCATAGTTGAGGCAGAGTAACCGTTTCGAACAAATTGGAATGAATAGATTAGGGTTTGATATTTGGGTTTGGAGTAGGAATCCGATCTGTTGGAATGTCATGTTTTCTGTACTGCCAGAGGACAAAGAGGAATAATTAACATCTATCTCCATGCCAAGCGTTGCCGCGCATTTCCCAGTGGAGCAGCGGACTGACAAGCCAGAAGCTCAGCTGACAACATGGGAAAGGCTCAGATGCAATTTGCAAGTTGGGGACGGATTGTGTTGTTTTTGTGACACCCAGAGTCCCAAGGGAGTGGGCGGCATACAAATCTTATTAAAGTTGAAAGTTAAAAGTTGACACAACGCCATCGAGGAGACGGAGAGGCTGAGATTCGCTATCTTGATTTCTTGCTAATTCAATGGTCTTGTCAGGTGGGCAGCCCACCTCCTAAAGGTGACCTTTGCCCTGTTCTTGTTTAAATAAGGAAGACGTGCCACACTGGAAGCTGTGACAGCAAGACAGAAAAAAAGCTGAGGTCGGACGAGTAGTTGCCCGTGACGGCAATTAGAGAATTGAGCAGGTCAGAGTCCAAGCCTTGGGGCTTCGGGTGCAAAATAGGCAGGCATTTTAACTGCAATTAGATATGCGGGGCAGAAATAAGAAATAGGGATATATTTAATCTTAGGCAGAATTTCAGATCTAAAAAGCAGCATTTAGCAGAATCCTTACTGGGGAAGCAAATTGCTTGGAATAAGAAATGGAAGACCTCTGGCAGAATAGCTTTCTGTTAGCGTTGGTGTCCCCCACCCCAAGGATCCTGCTGGACAGACTGATAGAATAACTGGGTATTGCAATAGGGGTGAATATCTATAGCTCGGGTGTAGGATGGTGAAGATTCTTTCTCCGAGCTTGTGGGTTGGTTACCGAATGTTTCATTACCAGGTAACATCTTCAGTGGAGTTTAGGGGATGTCAATGTTCTTCTGTTTATAAGGGGTTCCAGTGTGAGTGTGTCAAGTGTGGGTCTTGTGATGGGTGAGCTGTGGGTCATCAATGAGTCTTGTGATGGGTCTTGTGATAAGGAGATTACCGCAGGTCAGGGTCATTGGAGGTGGACACTGTTGGTAGAGGGAATAGCATGGGCTGGTTGAGGGTCAGTGCTACCACTGGTTGGCTGTGCGGTTGATTTGGATTCTGAGGTTCGTAGGCTGATTGTAGATCAATGTGTTGATGGAATTGTTTATGGAGTGCCCGGCTTCAATAAGCTCACGAGCCTGGCAGGTGGTAGCGTGGCTGCTGAAGATGTTACCTAGCCTGGTAACAAAATGTTCAGAAACCAACCCACAAGCTCATAGAACGAACCTTCAACTTCATAAATGGGTATGTTAGGTGAGATGATGGACATCAAGCAACTGAGCCATTTGCTAGAGCTATGGAAGGAAAATTACAGCATGTAGAGACTGTGGTTTTAGAGCTGGACTACAGATGCCCTCGACTTACCACCACAATTGAGTCCAAAATTTCTATTGCCAAGTGATACAGTTAGAGCCGAGTTGGTGCAGTGGTTAGGGTGCAGTACTGCAGGCCACTTCAGCTGACTGCTATCTGCAGTTCAGGGGTTCAAATCTCACCGGCTCAGGGTTGACTCAGCCTTCCATCCTTCCGAGGTGGGTAAAATGAGGACCCAGACTGTGGGGGCGATATGCTGACTCTGTAAAGCGCTTAGAGAGGGCTGAAAGCCCTATGAAGCAGTATATAAGTCTAACTGCTATTGCTATTGCTATACAGTTGTTAAGTGAAACACTGCAGTTGTTAAGTTAGTAGCACAGTTGTTAAATGAATCTGCTTTCCCATTGGCTGTCGTTAAAGCACTCGGAGGTTTATCTGGGTCCTCAGGGTCACCTGAGTGATGCAAATGGTTCCTGTAGTCTGCAATTTTCTTCCTCTGGAAATCCCTTCCTACTCCCACACCATTCCAAGCGTGTTCATCCCAAATTGTATAGCTAAAAGTCTAAAAGTGACTCTGAAAACACAGATAAACCTCCAAGGGCTTCAAGGACCCTCTAAAAGGATGCAAATAACCAGCTGTCTGCAAGGAATATAAACCCTTCTATTCCCCACTATCCTGTCAGAGCTGAAGAAGCTTCTTGGATGAGAAGCGAAACGTCTTCAAAAGAAAAAAACAAGGAAGCCCAGTTGCCTCCTGAAAAAAAGCACCTTTGGGATAATGTGTTGTAGTTTATTGTATTGCAGGTTGTCTTCCCAGCTGAACCGAAGAGGATCTGAGTTTTTTCTTCCCTCCGGATCTAGAAGAGAAGGAAACATGGTGTAGTTGAGTAGCCAGCCCAGTGTGGTGCCAACTGCCAGCTGAGCTTCCTTATGTTGACAGAGGTGCTTTAAGAGCTGTGGGAAACAAAAGCTATTAGTTGCATTACTCAAGAGAATGGGAAATGGATTCAAGGTGTGAAACCTTTAATCCTTTGTTTGACGGTGCCTCTGGCTTGGAAGCTTTAGTGGGGAAAAAACCAAGGAGATGATGCTTGAGGAGGGGAGATGAATTAAGTATGCATGGCCAGGAGTGCTGTGATGAATTCATATTACCACAAACTTGAAGAAGCAATTGAAAGCATGGCTGTTTTTTTTTTTAAAATTACATGCTTGGAAGAACTGGATTCATAAGCGCTGCTGTTAAAGCTGTTATTTACAATGTTAAAGGGGAAATATGCAGGGAGCTTTGGCTATAGTCCTGGCAAATAATAGTTACCTGCCTTTGCAAGGCATGGATTTGTCGGTACCGAAGGATTTTCACTGTCAGTGAGCAAATCTTTTAAGCCTACCATCAGCCTCTTTTTATGATGTTGTAGTAAATGGCCATTCACATGGACGCCCTCCCTAAATTTCTTATTTGCCTGGATTAAACAATGGTAATATGGGTTTCTACCGTTTTCTTTGGGTCGAGGAAAAAATATGTGCAAAGTCTTTATTTTTACTTAGTTTGATCGAGCGGTTAAGGTATGAGGTTAGAAACCAGCAGACTGTGAATTCTAGTCCTGCCTTAGACGTGAAGGTTGGCTGGGTGACTTTGGGCCAATTGCTAGGAGACTGTGAGTTCTAGTCTTGCCTTAAGCATGAAAGCTGACTGGGCGATTTTGGGCCAATCGCCAGGAGACTGTGAGTTCTATTCCCGCCTTAGGCATGAAAGCTGACTGGATGACTTTGGGCCAGCCCCCCTCTCTCAGCCCCAATCACCTCACAGGATTGTTGTGGGGAAAATAGGAGGAGAAAGGAGCATTAGGTATGTTTGCTACCTTAAGTTGTTTATAACACTAATAATGGAGGGATCATAAATACAATTAAAATTAAAAATAAAAATGTCACAAAAGCCCTGCCTCTTTCTCAAAGGGGATGACTTTTCTCCTACACCTCTTAGCAACGAACAGAATTTTGGCCATAAACAGCTGCCTGTCAAGAAAGCAAGTCACAAATAGGGGATTGTGCCTATCATCACCCAAAACACTGGGAGCATATTACCTAAGGTTCCCTCCCTGCTCTGTTTTAGAGATGCTGGGCGCAGAATTGAACAGGGTCCCTGGAGCTCAAATGGAGAGCTTGAACGATCCATGGTTGCTTCAGAAATACAGCATCCTTCTCCAAATGGCCATTTAAAATCCCAAAGGTTTTTCCTTAGTTTTGCATCTTAACCTTGCAAACCCAGAAAAAAAAATCGCAGCATGTTACTGACAATAGAGATTTATCACTAACCCCTACAAAAGTCATTTAAAGCCACTACTTCTCCAGGAAAAGGTGATGATGTGTGAATGCAAAGCAAAAACCACTACTCGGAACTCCGTACATCTTAGGAAGGTCCTTGGTTGATACCTAGGACGCTGGCAGCAACCCGTATCAACCATTAACGCATCAGTCAATGGTATTTGTGATGTGTTTTTGAAGGTTCAGTTGACTGAGTTTCATGTTTAAAGAAGAAAGTGTATTATAATTATGATGATGATAATAATAATGCAAAATAGTTGGATTATTGATGCATAATTGAGCTGAGGTGGCGTAGTGGTTAGAATACAGCATTGAAGGCTGACTGCCCAGTGCCAAGAGTTCGATCCTGACTGGCTCAAAGTTAACTCAGCCCTCCATCCTTCCAAGGTCGGTAAAATGAAGACCCAGATTGTTGGGGGAAGCAATATGCTGACTCTGTAAACTGCTTAGAAAGGACTGTAAAGCACTGTGAAGCAATATTCTATTATGAGAGTATGCTATTATGAGATCCTTTGGTTAGAGTCTGTCACAGTGGTTTCTTTGCAAAGTGCCATGAATTTCAATGGTACAGTTTCCTTTTATACTATGAATAATAAGCCCTAACTTGATGCAAGAAACCCGGAGACACTTGCTAAATAGGATTTGTTTGCTGTTTCTGTAAAAGCTAGCTGTAAAGTGGCAAGCTTCCCTACGAGGGGCTATTTTTCATATCTCGGAACCTGCTTTTTATGATAAGCTTGCTACATTAAAGGCCTAATCTCTGCATCTAAGGATACGTTTCATAAAAAGATTGGCTCGGTTGGCACTGGCAGTTCAATCATAATTGCATCCATTTATCTTTGCCACCTACAGAAATAAGGGGACTGTTATTTTGTTTCCAGAGCAGTAAGATTTTTGGATTGTTGGACTGCAAATGAATGGTTTTCCTTTCTGGTTCTGTCTCTGATAAATCTTAGCTTCTATTTACACCACTGTCTCCTTTTCCTTCTCTCTGCTTGATGGGGTAGCAGTCTAGGGCAGAAAGGTTGAGTCATTTATGAAAGAGGCTTAGCCTTCTTGGGAACGAAGGGAGTTTGCGGAGATGGGCTAATAAATCTGATTGCCCCATTTTGCTCCCTGGAAGCCTTCTATGATGCTCTTTCTCGTTTGTTCAATTGCTCTTGAGAAAGGGTAAGTCAAGAAAGTGACGTCTGCAATCAAAACTCTGAGTGCTTCTTACAATTCAGTCCAAGGAGAGAACTGGGTTGTTACTCCATTATTACTGTAATCTATGTCGCAAAAACTTCGCCCAAGTTTTACTCATAGTATTCTGACCTAGACCTCACCAATTCATGAAGCAGACTCTTTGTCCCGACAAAACCCCTTTTTATTAAGCTAATGTGAATTCCTCTCATTGACATCCAACAAAGTCCTGGCAAACGGTCTTGCAAGGGTGAATTTGCAACCACAGACCTTATCAGGCTTGGAGAGCTGCCAGACTGATATCTTACAAACGCAAGGCTGTACAAAAAAATACTTGGCAAGGAGTCTCTGAGAGTCACGAACAAATCTTCACACTAATTAAGTGAACAAATTGTCTCTTGCAAACTCCATTCCCCTTTTGCTCCTCTTCATTCCCTATGGGGAGGGAATTCACTGTTGGGAGGGATTCACTGTTCACCTGTGCCTTTACTCTTGAGTCGGCCCTAGTTCCTTAGCTGTTCCCTTCTTTTGGCAGCTCTGCGCATGCACACATCAGGAACAGGCTGATCTCTCCTTAGTTCTAGGTTGAGCCAAGGTGGCGCAGTGGTTAAATGCAGCACTGCAGGCTACTGCTAGATCAGCAGTTCAGCGGTTCAAATCTCACCGGCTCAGGGTTGACTCAGCCTTCCATCCTTCCGAGGTGGGTAAAATGAGGACCCAGATTGTTGGGGGCAATATGCTGACTCTCTGTAAACCGCTTAGAGAGGGCTGTAAGCCCTATGAAGCGGTATATAAGTCTACTGCTATTGCTATTGCTATTGCTTCCCTCCTTGATTAATTTCTATCTGTTGTTTCTTGTCCTATTTTCAGGTGTTTTGGAGAATAGCCTGACCCCCCTTCTTTGTGCCAGCCCCTCAAGTATTAGAACACTGTTATCATGTCATCCAGAGGTGGATTCCTACCAGTTTGCACCAGTTCAGTAGAACCAGTTTGTCAAATCTACCGAACCGGTTAGAAGAGGTTCCACCAGTGGCCACGGAAAGCAGGCCACACCTACAGAGGAGGTTCCAAATTTTTTTGAAACCCACCACTGAATTGTCATCCCTACTTCTTTTCACATACCCAATTCCTGCAACCATTCTTCTTAAGTTTTAGCCTCTAGCCCCCTAATCTGTATACATTTGGCAAAATGTTTTTCCTGCACCATTCTTTTTTTTTTTAAAAAAAACCCACCAGGTGCAGAAGTAGCTTCAAAAGGGCACATTTTCATGACGTCTGGGAGACTCTCTTCTTGGATTGACTGATTTATACTTCATGCAAGATATGGATTACTTAGCCATAGTTAATTAGAGAAGCCAGAGTGTCTGCATACGTATTTTGTAAGCCAGGCCTATTCCAGCTCAGTGGTTTTTGTTTATGCAACATGCCCTTATATTAAATTAAACAAACCCTATCACAGCATAGCGTATGATCTGAAACTAGCTGTTGATTGGCATGTTTATAAACTAGCTCAATTAACTTGCATCCTCCCTAGTATATTAACATTGTCTCTTTCCCAGAATTAACACTGTATTATATCCGTGCCTTCTATTAATGCGTTTGCTTTAATTAGTTTTCATGGTATCACCAATGATTCATTAATGCTGTCAGTTTCATGCCCATTTAATAGAGCGGACTGAGATTAATAGTTGAGTCAATGGTTTTCTAAAATATGGGAAATGGCAACCTTCCAGTTTTAAAAAGTTTTTTTTTAATGTTTTGTTGGCTGGGATCTACATTTGCAATTATAAAGATATGGCATTCTGTTCTCTCTGTCTCTTGGGCATACATGATGAAGTTGTACATCAATATTAAATTCAGCATAGGTAGTCTTCAACTTACAACTACAATAGAGCCCAAAATTTTAATTGCTAAGCAAGATAGTTGTTAAGTGAGTGTAAGGCCTCCATTGGTGCCTGAATCGGTGGGGGAAGACGAGCCACAACTGGAGCAGACGGAGATTGAGGGGACATCTTCATTGGCTTGGGAGGAAAATGTGGAGGAGCAGTCCCAGTCAGGCCAGGGCCTTTCAGGATTTGGATGGTTTGTAGGCAGGGAGGAAGGGGGCAGGATGACCAGGAGAGGCTAAGCAGTGAACATGAGAGACAGAGCTCAGGCGATGAGAGAGGACCACCTCCTCCTGATCCTTGAGCACTGAGAGTGGAGAGAAGGCGAGAACAGCGCAGATTGAACCTAGTCTGGCTGGGGAATTCTGAGAGTTGAAGTCCTCCACGCTTAAAGTTGCCAAGGTTGGACATCCCTCCACTAGATGAAAAAGCTAGCTGGGAAGAAGTAAGCATAAATGGCTGTCATTTATGAGTCAATAACTTGCAAGAGTATCCTGAGAATGTCCTTATAAACAATATGGAAAATGGGCAGTTCCTTGAAGTAAAAAGCTATTTCATGGAGGCATGTGTGGATAACTGCATGCTTACTTCATTTTATTTATCCTATTTATATGCTGCCCATCTTATAGAAATACGACTCTGGGCGGCATACAATAAAACCATAAAAACAGTAATTACAAAAGCACTCTAAAATTAAAACACAAATACTGTTTTTATATCGAAAAACTAAATGGCCAGGGAGAACATTAGATGTTACTTGCAATATAGCCACCTCGTTAGATCCACATTTCTGTGGAGATATCTTTTGGAGTTCAATTTCGTGCAGGTTTTTCTAGACTCTTTAAAAATATGATCTCAATGTACTCCAGCATTTTTCCTCAATGAAAATATGGACGATAAACCATTGGGATTAAGCCACCCCCCCCACCCCCGTCAGAGCCTGAATCTGCAGAAGAAAATGAACTGAGAACTGGAGCAAGCGGAGATTGAGGGGGGGGGGCTTATTTGGCTTGGGAGGAAAATGGGGAGGAGCAGACCCAGTCAGGCCAGGGCCTTTCAGGATTGGGGTGGCCTGTAGGCAGGGAGGAAGGGGGCAGGATAACCATAGGAGCCTAAGCAGTGAACATGAGAGGCAGAGCTCAGGCTATGAGTAAGGACCTCCTGATCCTTGAGCACTGAGAGTGGAGAGAAGGTGAGAATAGCAATAGCAATAGCAAAAGCAGTTAGACTTATATACCGCTTCATAGGGCTTTCAGCCCTCTCTAAGCGGTTTGCAGAGTCAGCATATTGCCCCCACAGTCTGGGTCCTCATTTCACCCACCTCGGAAGGATGGAAGGCTGAGCCGGTGAGATTTGAAGCGCCGAACTGCAGATAGCAGTCAGCTGAAGTGGCCTGCAGTACTGCACCCTAACCACTGCGCCATCTCGGCGAACAGTGCAGACTGGGCTGACTCCTCGGGAGGAGAGCGCCCTGCCCCTTTTCACAAGGAATATGTGGGGACTGAGACTTAAGGAGATGCTGTGGGGAGGGGCATTTGTAGGGAAGAAATTCAGGGAGTGTTGAGTGCTTTGAATTTCCCTGGATTCCTTGCATTCTTTCTGGATTTCCGGAGTACTTGCCATGCTCCCTTGCTCCCTGGACTCATCGGTTGGCCTTGCTGGATTTCTTGCTTTGCAGCCATGGTGCTCACAGTGTTGGGCTGGACTATTTGCTGTCAGAGGCTGCTTGAGGTGGTGTGGGTGTGAGAGAGGGGGGGAGAGGAGGAGGAGGGGGAGAGGGGGAGAGGGAGGGAAGGATAGATAGATAGATAGATAGGTAGATAGATAGATAGATAGATAGATAGATAGATAGATAGATAGATAGATCACTTTGCTCTGGGACTTGCCAGAAACGTGGGACTGTTTGGGGAAGTTTGGAGCAATAAAGGGGCAGTTTGAACTGCCATCTGCCTGTGTTATCTCTGTGCCGTGCCCCAGGTCATCACCCACTGAGTTACAGTACCAGATTCAGAAAGCAAGCGAGCAAGAGTGGGCTCAATCATTTCTCCCTGACCCACCCCCCCACCTCTCAGCACTTAGTTCTCAGTGGATGTAACGGTGGTGGGCTTAATCCTAACTCAACAGGGAAATTATAAAAAATAAAATGGGTTCAAAACATTGAGCTTTGGGGAAAAGATACTTGCAATGAAGACAGGCGCAGGAGGTTTTGATAGAACAAAATCTTCTGCATCTCTTCTTCCATTCCAGATGTTCCCATTCTGTGACACTCTCCCTCTCCCCATTGGTCATTGGTCATAAATGGGGGGATATTAATGACCTGAAATCTTTGTAGCAGCTCTCTTTCTACAAGTAGTCCTCAACTTTCAACAGTTCATTTAGTGACTGTTCAGAGTACAATGGGCACTGAAAAAAAGTGATTTATGGTAGTTTATCATACTTGCAGCCTTCCCGTGGTCACATGATCAAAATCCCCATGCTCGGCAACTGGTTCATATTTATGACGTTTTCAGAGTCCCAGAGTCATGTGAATGCCTTTTGTGACTGTCAAGGTTCCAAGTAATATATCCCATTCAATAAGAACTCCAAGGCAAGCATATTTGTCAAAGAACATTTTTTTGGGACATATCAAATTGACATTTTCGTGGTAGAAAACCGGCTCTCAGTTCCAGTCGGTTTTACACCCTATTAAAAGTAAAACTTTGCCACTCCCCCCCCAAGTCATCAGTCACATGGTCCAATCAGCATGCAGTCCAGTTGCTAAGTGACCCCCCCAGCCTCCACCTTTCGAACACCTGCACCAACGTCCTTGATTCCCAGGGGAAAGAATCTGATTTTGGTGACAGCATTCCAGCTATCTCTACATTCCCCTCCTTGGTCCCTTCGCTCCAGGCTGTGTCAACCCTGAAACAGTGCAAAGAGAAAACTCTCTAGAGAAAAACTACAAAAAGAAAATGGCCACAGTTCAGCCAGTTTCAAGGTTGACAGGGACATTCTGATGAACAAAGTCAATGGGGAAGCCAGATTTACTTAATAACCATGTTACTGAATTTTTTTTAAAAATTTTTTTATTAGATAAACATTTGAAGGGGAATAGTAATAAGGATACAAACTTGTTGGTTTTCTGTAACACACATATATTATGCCTTATATTTGTAACGTATGTGCTTGCATGCTGTAAGGGCCTTTTGTTTCCTGCAACTGACTTCCTGTGGCAATGTTATTAGGGTCTGTAGAATATCTGGCAAATGTCAAAACTTGTGGTCCTTGCCATTTGAACTCTTATCCATCTATGGGCATAGAACTTATCCCGGAATGGAGCTGCAAAGAGCTGTAAAACTTACACCTTTGATATTTTCCCCTCAGTGGTGGGTTTCAAAATGTTTTAGAACCTCTTCTGTAGGTGTGGCCTGCTTTGTGGGGGTGGCTTGCCAGCCATGTGACTGGGTGGGAGTGTCTTGGCAGTCATGTGACTGGGTGGGCGTGGCCAACATGTAAAATGTGGTGAAACTCACTTAACAACGCTCTTGCTTAGCAACCAAAATGTTGGCTCAGAAACTCTGGCATTTGAAGCGTGCAAGTCTTAAAGCTGTCAAGTTACAAGACCCTAACCCTTTAGAAAAAACCCCCAGGGGTGTTCAAACTTGACAGCTTTAAGACTTGTGGACTTCAACTCCCAGAATTCCTCCTCTCACTCTTCATCTTGATGATGTGCGGACGGGTGGGGGGAGGGAGCTGGAACCGGTTCTAAATGGCACTGTAGGTTTGTGGAACCTCTTCTATAGAAGAGGTTAGAACTGGTAGGAACCAACCCCTGGTCCCACTTGTGCCTGAGAAGGTATCTCACCTTTGATCTGTGCTCTTCACAACAGGGGGCCAAATGGCCAATCCTGGGAACAAAAGGAAAGAGATAATGCTGATAAGGCTAGTGAGGAGTATTGTAAAGCCAGGATGTTATTCTATGATGTCTCTAACTGTATAAAAAGGAGCTACACCTTCTCTGGAGCTTAGTTCTTCCCTGCATATCCTTTGGGTATGTTGGGAACAACTGACCATCATGTCTTTAAACTTTGGTCAAAGATTAAACACTGATTGTTATTCAAGCCTCCGTTTAAGTCTCATGTTTGGCTCATTGTGACTTGGATGTTTTCTCAAACTTCTATGGGTCTCAACGTATTCTCAAACCTTACACATTAAAAACATTGGACATAGTGCGACATTTCTGGCATAAATGTTTCCATATAGTGATTAGATCTTACAACAGTGTTTCTCAACCTTGGCCACTTGAAGATGTCTGGACTTCAATTCCCAGAATTCCCCAGCCAGCGAATGCTGGCTGGGGAATTCTGGGAGTTGAAGTCCAGACATCTTCAAGTGACCAAGGTTGAGAAACACTGTCTTACAACAATTACATTTTATATCCATTACATAGGTGTATGTAGCCAGTCAGATTACCTGTCCGTTGATCCTTTCTTTTATATAATTACTAATCATACAAATACATATCTGATTCCTACCTATCACACATTCTTAATACCATATTTTTCCATTCTTAACTTGTCTGTGTTTTTCTGTCCCGGCCTTTCCCCCTCATTTCTAACCATCGGTGCCATTTGTCCCCAGAGTTCGTGATATTCCGTCTCACTCTTGTCTTTGAGTTCTAGAGTCAGTCTGTCCATCTTGCGCATGTCAGTATTGATTATTTCTTGTTTCGAGGGGGTCTCCTTATTTTTCCATTTTTGTGCAAAAAAACAGCCTTGCCGCTGTTAAAATATGCAGCATTAAATACACCTTTGCCATGTTTTTCTTTTGTGATTTTCTTTTGTGTTTTTCTTTTGTAGAAATAATTCTGGCCTCAACTCCATCCTTTGATTTAGCATCTCTTGCAAATACTTTCTTATCTGGTGCCAAAAAGCCGTAGCTTTCATGCACTCCCACCACATATGGTAGAAGGTCCCTAGTGCAGCATTACATTTCCAACATCGTGGCAATAAACTTTTGTTAATTTTAGCTAATCTTGTGGGTGGGATTTGCCACCTGCAGAACATCTTGTATAAGTTTTCCTTATATGAGGTGGCTAAAGTTAACTTTCTGTTTCTTTCCCATAAGTCTTGCCAATTGTCCAAATCTATGCTGTAGCCAAAGTTCTTACTCCATGCTAACATGGTTTCCTTTACCTGCTCTTCCGCCATTGCATAATCCAATAGATATTGATATAATTTTTTAATTAGGTTACTGACTTAACAACTGCAGGGTTAGCTAAACCACTGTGGCAAGAAAGATCATAAAACCAGGCAAAGCTCGATACTTAACACATTTCTCACTTAACAACAGTGGTCATAAGTCGAGGACTACCCATATTGCCCTATCCCACCCTTCACGAGACAGCCATCTGCCTTCTGTCAGGGAGCTGCCTTCAGTAAGTCTCAGCCAAAGCCAATTAGCAGAACTCTTGAGACCAAAGTACCAAGCAAGCATCTCTAAATTCCCTGAAATGGAGAAAATTGATTGCTAGGTTGTCATCCTTCTCTCTATCTGGCTCACTCTTTTAACCACTTGTCCTTTTCAATTAACGGGGAAAAATATTTTAATTGGGTTGTTTTGCGAGCGAAGATTGCTCTGCTACTTGCTTGTTTATTAACTCCTGTGCCTGAAAATCGGTTGGAAAAAATCAAAGCAGTGGTTGAAAAAGAGAACGTTTTTCAGAGGGCTGTTACAATTCAAACACATTAAAACTCCAGGCTGCATGCAGTTCATGAAAGTCCTGGGTATGACCCCTGTAAGACTATCCAAACAGTCTTAAGAAAGAAAGGAATAATAAATAAGACTATCCAAATAGTCTTAAGTGTTCTGACCTAAGCTTCCCCAGCAGTACAAAGCCGAGTCCTCGTTTCAAAGCCGAAGAGCCAGCACTGTCCGAAGACATCTCCGTGGTCATGTGGCCAGCATGACTAAATGCTGAAAGCGCACGGAACGCTGTTACCTTCCCACCAAAGGTGGTTCCTCTTTTTCTACTTGCATTTTTACATACTTTCGAACTGTTAGGTTGGCCGAAGCTGGGACAAGTAACGGGAGCTCACTCCCGTTACTAGGGATTCGAACCGCTGAACTGCCGACCTTCCTGATTGACAAGTTCAGCATCCTAGCCACTGAGCCACTGCTTTCCTAAGACAACTTACTAAGTTGAAAACTTAGTTATAGACAATTTCGCAAAGTCATCAAGAATCAAACCAGTGAAGTCTTTGTCTACATCGATACAGAATTGTTCTTCTTTAGGGAGAAGCTCTGACTGGTTTTTAGTATTTGCTTTGAAAGCAATCTTAATTAACCAACAAAAGTTCATTTTCAAAAAGAGAAGCCATGTAACACAGAGTGTAAGAGGTCATCTGATCCAGATTGTTAATTATCCACCAAAGGACTTGTTTGAACTGTATTGTCTAAAAGAAGAGAGTCCGATGAAGTTTTCTAACTAATGACCATGGACTCTATTTTACTAATAATGTCCTAAGGTCATTGCTACCAAAGCGAGACGTACAAAAATGATGCTAGATCTCAAAACAGAATATCCTAAACTACGTTACAGCCTGTACCCGATGAATTTCACACGTGTGTGATTTGCTTAAATAGGTAGGAACTTACATAGATGACTTACAAAATGATTAGGTGACCAAGTTAATTTTAAAAAGGCGTTTTTAGTGGTTTCTATTGTAAACATCACACCATCTTCTAGAAACCATCTCTGATTATCTGCCCTTTGAAGCAAAGGTGCTTAAATCCAAGGTGTTGAAATTTCAGTGTGGACGGAGGCAGTGGTGGGATTCAATTTTTTTTACTACCGGTTCTGTGGGTGTGATGTGGGTGTGGTGTGGTAGGCGTGGCGTGGCAGGTGTGGCAGGGAAAGGATACTGTAAAATCTCTATTCCCTCCCCACTCCAGGGAAAGGTTACTGCAAAATCCCAATTTCCTCCCAATCAGCTGGGACTCGGGAGGCAGAGAATAGATGGGGGCGAGGCCAGTCACAGGTGGTATTTACCGGTTCTCTAAACTACTCAAAATTTCCGCTACCGGTTCTCCAGAACTGGTCAGAACCTGCTGAATACCAGCTTTGGAAAAGAAGTGGGGAGGAACTCTACTAGTATTTTGGAGCCCCAAAGGTGCAATTGCCTCTTGAAAAAAGCACCTTTGGGACCACCATAACTTGGATGACTGAGATTCTCCATAGACGTTTAATATTCTGGAGCAACATGTGAGCACAAATTTGGAATAGAATAGAATGTTCTTCCTTGAAAGAAGGAGACATTTTAAAATACATTAGAGATGGCTATCTCGATTTGCAATAAAGTAAGGCACTTGCTTATCTAAAAAGAGATTTAAAAGTCATGTAACTGTATTTTAGCTGATACATTTATTTAGCTTGTAGGCAGGGATGGACTGGAAGACCTCTGAGGTCCCTCCCAATCTGTTACTCTGTCTTTGTTGAAGTGGGGGAAGGTGGGCCCATCTTACTGTAATTCATAACCTGTAAAAAAAATATTCCACGAATATCATGCTGAATGTTTTTATCTGAGTAGTCCATGGAAACTTCAGGGAATTCGAACAAACCTTACAATAATGTTTTTTTTTTTAATTTAACATATCTTATTGCATCGGTTTTCTTAGCAGCATATGGTGATTTCTTGGCAGTATTTCTTTTGCTGGAAAAGTTTGATGCCATTTCTGGTCAACATAACTTTTTCCTTCTGATGAGATTTTTAACTGCCTCACTGTGCTTTAATCCAGTATTGATTGTAAAGCCAGAGGCCTCCTCTGGCAGAAAAACCCACTCTGTCAAAATGAGTGATCAATGCAATCTTGGAGAATACAAATACCTGGTTTCTTAAACACATTTTGAAGCTCTTCTGAAAAGGTCACATCCTTCTTTCCTACATTAAAGGCAGATGTGCAGAGGGAAAAAGGAAGACTAGGGGGGTGCTAAGCCTTCGTGTCAGCTCTCAGCAAATCTCCGAAGAAAGCTGAAGGTATGAGCCACAGATCATCTCACTTGTGGCTAACCTTGGACAGCCCATTATATAGGTAAACAGAATTAAAGTTATGGTGGCACAATGGTTAGAATCAGAGGTGGTAGGTAGGCTGCCGGTTCTCACTGGTTCAGGCAAACCGGTAGTGGCGGTGGCGCGAGGCTCCACCCACCCACCCTGATGTCATCATGGACCTTCTTGCACATGCGCAGAAGGTTCTACACATGCCCAGACGTGCTCCCGCTACCGAACCGGTAGTGAACAGAATAGAATACCATTACTAGTTAGAATGCAGTATTGCAGACTAACTCTGCCAATAGTCAGGAGTTTGATCCTGACCAGCTCAAGGTTGACTCCTTCCAAGCAGGGGTGGGTTGCTGCAAGTTTTACTACCGGTTCTTAACCCGGGCGTGCATGCGCAGAACAATTTACTGTGAACTGCGCACACGCAGTCACTAAAAACCAAAATGGTGGCAACCCAGGGGTGGCGAGAGAACTGGTGGCAGGCCTGGGTCGCTGCCGGTTCTACGACCGAGGCCTGAATTCCACTACCAGTTTGGCCAACCGGGCCGAACCGGGAGCAACCCACCTCTGCTTCCAAGGTCAGTAAAATAAAGACCGCTTAGAGAGTGCTGTAAAGCTCTATAAAGTGGTATATGTCTAAATTCCATTACTATTGCTAATTTCCCTGCAGTAAGATGGGTGGCCAATAAATTTGATAAATAAAGTAAAATAATAGAATGGAATAAAATAAATACTATATCTGTGTGTGTGTTGTATTTGTGCTGATAAATAAATAAAGGGAGACTAGTATAGATTTATTTCAAGCTATTTAGCTCTCATCAGCTAGCCATACCCTTACTGGGATTTGAACCTGGGCTGTATTACATATTATTACACACACACACACACACACACACACAAACACACACACACAAACACACACATATATATATGTGTATAATATGTGTGTGTGTATGTATATATATATATATATCTCCTTACTGGGAATCACAGGCTCTCCTCCTTTTATCAGCTAAGCCAGGCTATATATATATCTTCTTAGTTTCACTGTGTTACATAAGCAGGCAACACGGTTCATAGATAAGGTTTACCTGTATTGCCCAAGACAATGAACACATGCTCAGTTGTGGTATTAAGCCTTCACAAGGACTTCACAAGTCTAGTGACCTGCTCTGTTATTTCAACATATGGATCTAAATCATTTCAAACCAATGATCAGAATCCTGATTAACAAGTCCATTGGCTATTTAAACCTGCTCTTATTCAAAGTACTCGTGAAGGTTGATAAAGTCCAGGATCCTGAGTCCATTCCGGAATAATTCTCAGAATACTTCTCAGATGTGATTAGGGGACTGGAGGACAAAACATATGAGGAACGGTTGCAGGAACTGGGTATGTCTAGTCTGATGAAAAGAAGGACTAGAGGAGACATGATAGCAGTGTTCCAATATCTCAGGGGCTGCCACAAAGAAGAGGGAGTCAAACTATTCTCCAAAGCAGGAGGGCAGGAGAAGAAGCAATGGGTGGAAACTAATCAAGGAGAGAAGCAACTTAGAACTAAGGAGAAATTTCCTGACAGTGAAAACAATTAATCAGTGAAATAACTTTCCTTCATAAGTTGTGAATGCTCCAAAACTGGAAGTTTTAAAAAAGAGATTGGATACCATTTGTCTGAAGTGGTGTAGGGCTTCCTGCCTAAGCAGGGGGTTGGACTAGAAGACCTCCAAGGTCCCTTCCAACTCTGTTATTCTATGAAAGGCTGGAGAAGGGAAGAAAGCTGTAAAGTGGGAGGAAGATGTTACTTTTAAATCCTGGTTTAGACATTTAACTGGTTTAAATGTGGCTTGACTCCTAAATACCACAATGGCTAATTATCTTTGCTATTATTTGTGGCAAGCTTTAATAAAAGCAACCTCTCTGCCAGACTTAGGCCACCTCAATGTAGCCAGCACTTAAACACTTTCCCCTCCTCCAACAAGCAATTATGGGTTTTTGGACCGTACTCTCGTGCCTGTCCCCACAAATTATATTTCTAGATGAATGTGACTTGGCTCAGAGCCTCACGATAATCTCTCTGTGTTCCCACAGTGCTGGCCCAAGAGATGATGCCATCTGCAAAAAACCATCCTTGGTAAACAACAACATCAAAAAAAGGTATTTTTTTGGAATATCAAAAGCGTGACTTGTATCTCCCCCCCCCCCCCCCGTAGCAACTGCTTTGTGTTTCTTTGTGTTTGTCACAAACAGCCTCCTTCTTCAATTTAAGCGTGATTATGAATTCACACTGGTGTGGGGGCTGCCGTGGGCATTCTCAACATTTTCATCTCCTGATCCACTGTCTTACATTCTGGCAACCTATTTGTCACCGTATATTTAAAAAAAATAAACTCCTGGTTTGAGACAATCAGTGAAGTTGGAGGTTCAGTGAGTTTGTTGCCCTCTTCCTTTCTCCTCCATCCCAAGATTAAGCAATAGGGTGAAATCTGCCACTTTTCTTTTATTCCACATGCAGCAATTGTATCTTTCTCCACACCTCATTTATATTTCTTGATTTTGGTAAATTCTTTTTTAAAAAAAATAAAGTTAATTTATACATTTTCACATACATATGTGCTTTGTGAACAGTGCAATGTCTGGGTCAATTGCTTACATAATAATGTATATCTATCTATCTATCTATCTATCTATCTATCTATCTATCTCTATCTATCTATCTATCTATCTATCTATCTATCTATCTATCTATCTATCTATATCTCTCTCTATCAAATCTATATACATATACATATACATACATATACATATACATATACATATACATACACATACACATACACATACACATACACATACACATACATATATAAAAGTAAAATACCCACTCACTCATCATCACAAAATTTCCAGAACAGAACCAAACTTGAAATTTGGCACATATTTTCCTCTTGGCTTCTAGGTTCTCGCTAAGAAAAGATTTTTCGAAATGACCATCAGATCATTCTGATACAGTAATTAACATGCTCTGATGCTAAGGAGTTGTACTCTCCCTCCCCACCTGAAAAGAACTCTGTTCCAACTGCCATTTGCCTCACATTCCATTACCTCAGTTCAAACTGGCAGACGTTCCACTCCTTCACTCAGGAAGGGTCTGGGGCTCCTTACAGTACTATACATCACCAAAATGTCTACACCTTCCATCTATGGAACTGCTTCCGGACTCAAGGCAACGGGAGCGATATTCCCTTATGCGTTTCAATCACCTACCACCACTGAGCCAATTTCTCCTACATAGCCCGATCACACCGTCTCATCGCAAAGCACGGTTATCCAGCTAGTATAACACATAATAACAATAATAATATTGATAATAATAATGAATAATAATAATTATTCATTAAACATGAAACTCAGCCAACTGAAAATTTAAAAATATTTGTGATACATTTTTAAATGTTCAGTGATTGAGTTCCATGTTTAATGAACAAAAGAATAACAACAACAGCAATCACAACATAATATTTTCCCAGCTCCTAATTTCTACTTTTATCCAACCATTACTATTGGACTATTGGACTACTATTGGACTATTATCCAACCATTTATAATACAAATACAAATATATACAAATCCAACCATTTATAATACAAATCCCATATTTGAAAATATTCTGTATCTTACTTCTTTTTTATCTTTAATGTCAGTCTATCCATTTCTGAGCAATCTAATATTTTTTTTAATTACATTTTCTTATCTCGGAGTTTCCTCATTTTTCCAATATTCTGCAAATACAATTCTTGCTGCTATTAAAACATGAGTGATTTTTTTGATTTTGGTAACTCCTTAGGGCAGGGGGTCAGCAAACTTAAACATTCAAAGAGCCATTTGGACCCCTTTCCCACAGAAAAGAAAACACTGGGAGCCACCGGGAGCTGACCGGAAGTTAGTTCCCCCACCATAGAGTCTCCTCCTAGCGCGGCATACTTTTTCCTCTACCTGTGATAACTGAAAGCCCTATCAATTGTGGAGGCAACTGGAAAACCCTCCCCTGACCATAGAGTCTTCTCTTGGTGCACTGTGCTTCTCCCCCCTGGAAGCTCCTCTCAAAATTGTGGTGCCAACCAGTGACGGAGCTGCAGGAGAGGGAGGAAAGAGCCACATGCGGCTCCAGAGCCGCAGTTTGCTGACCCTTGCCTTAGGGGAAAAAAACTACACTGAACCTAGGATGGCCAGTTTCAATAGCTAGAGCTATTCCTTGCAAGGAAAGGATCATAGAGGTATAGTTAGTCCTTGACTTACAACAGTTCATTTAGTGACCATTCAAGGTTACAACATTCCTGAAAAAAGTGACTTATGACCATTTTTCACACGTACAACCGTTGCAGCAGCTTATTGTCACATGATCAAAATTCAGACTCTTGGCAACTGACTCGCATTTATGACAATTGTAATGTCCTAAAATCATGTGATCCCCTTTTTGTGACTTTCTGACTAGGAAAGTCCACGAAGAAGCCAGATTCACTTAGCAACTGTGTTACTAACTTAACAGCTGCAGTGATTTGCTTAACAACGGTGTGAAGAAAAGTCTTAAAATGGGGCAAAACTCACTTAACAAATGTCTCGCCTAGCAACGTAAATTTTGGGCTCAATTGCGGTCGTACTTTGAAGACTAGGTGTAGTCCTCCCCTTACCACAGTTCATTTAGTGACTATTTGAAGTGACACAAAAGTGACATGACCAGTTTTCACACAACCATTGCAGCATCCGCAGTTAGTCCTTGACTTACAACAGTTCATTTAGTGACCATTCAAGGTTACAACATTCCTGGAAAAAAAGGTGATTTCTGACCATTTTTCAGGCGGACAACCGCCCTATTGTCACGTGATCAAAATCCAGCTATTTGGCAATTGACTCATATTCATGATGACCGCAGTGTCCCAGGGTCATGTGATCACCTTTTGTGACCTTCTCACAAGCAAAGTCGCTGGGGAAGTGAGATGCCTTTAACAACTGTTTTACTAACTTAACAGCTGTGGCAAGAAAGGTCATAAATTGGGGCCAAATTAGCAACGGTCTCACTTAGCAGCAGAAATTTGGGGCTCCATTGTGGTCCTACGTTAAGGACGACCATATCCTGCTTCTCATTATGGCGCTTAAGGAAAGCCCCCAAAATGAGACATCACAGCAAGTTGTTCATTCAACCAGCTGCCTTTGTACCTATGGATGACACTCAGGCTGCCGGCTGACTGCAATTTGGCAGTTCGAATCTCAGCAGGCTCAAGGTTGACTCAGCCTTCCATCCTTCCGAGGTGGGTAAAATGAGGACCCAGATTGTTGGGGGCAAGAGGCTGACTCTGTAAACCGCTTAGAGGGGGCTGTAAAAGCACTGTGAAACGGTATATAAGTGAGTGCTATTGCTGTTAGAAAAAAAGAGTGTTTCTAATGTTCAGATTAGTTAATATTTAATTCTGATCATTAAAAATGACTGCTTACATTATCACAAAGGAACACAAACACCCAGCATGACTCTGGTATCAGCCTCCATTGCTGCTTCTCCTGCACAAGTCTTTTAAAGTCTCACAGTACTGCTTCTAGAGATTTCACAGCACTGTTGTGATTAGATGTCCATCACCAAAGCATCACTTAGTTCGTTGCTCTGAGCTTCATATTTTGTCACCATCTCAGATGGTCCTTCTCCAGGTTGGCAACTTTCGGATGTGTGGATTTCAACTGCCAGAATTCCCCAGGCAACCAACAACAGGTGATCTAAAGCTCACCTTTTCTCTGTTTGGAATTTTCCGTTTCCTCATTTCCTTCCAGGTTTGTGTGTTATAAAAATAAGAGAAAATTCCACCCACCTACACTGTCTGTATAACGAATACTAGAACTCACAGTCACCTGGTTTCTAGTCTGCCACCTTAACCACTAGACCAAACTGGCTTTCTAAATGTTAGGTCTGAAAAATATATATTGTTATGTTGTTATGTTATGTTATGTTATGTTATGTTATGTTATGTTATGTTATGTTATGTCATGTTATGTTATGATGTTATGTCATGTCATGTCATGTCATGTTATGTTATGTTATGTTATGTTATTATGTTTTCTATATTCTATATTCTACATTCTACATTCTACATTCTACATTCTATATTCTATTCCATTCCATTCTTACAGACCTAACACTTAAAGAGCCAGTTTGGGCCAGTGGTTCAGGTGCCAGACTAGAAACCAGGCGCCTTGTGAGTTCTAGTCCTGAGTTAGGACTAGAAAGCCGGCTCGCTGACTTTGGGCCACTCTCTCTTTGTCAGCCCAACCCCACTTCAAAGACTAGTTGTATGGTTATTGTTCTGGGGAAAATAGAAAAAGGAAGGCTTATTAGGTATGTTCACTGTCTTGAGTTAAAATCATAAAGGTGGGCTATGAGTAAATAAATTGGAACACGACTCACTGTCTTTCCTCCCAAGCACTCATTTATTTTAAAGCTGAAAACCTTCAAATTCTTTCCCTTTAATAATGCATCATGTCAACCGGTAGATGCCATTAAGTATTTGACACTGATTAGGTTGCTGTGTATGTGTTGCACTGTTGAAATGTCATCGCTGCTCGTTGAGATCTGCAACACATAAATAGAAGGATTGTTTTTTTCAGTGCCGCACTGAAATATCTAACTATGCCTATTATTCTAATCTAACCCCACCACACAATGTTCTGCAGACACCCAGCATTCTCCCTCATCGTGAATCATTCCCTCCCACCTCAAAACAAAATAAAATAAATCTGCAAATGTCATGTTTTGGAATTCCTCATATATGTGGGTGGTGCTGTGTGTTCACTATATAAGTATTGGCACATCAGAAAATTGGTACCGTATGATTAGAGACGCGGTGGCTCAGTGGCTAAGACACTGAGTTTATCGATCAGAAGGTTGGCAGTTTGAATCCCTAGCGCCACGTTACGGAGTGAGCTCCCGTTACTTGTCCCAGCTTCTGCCAACCTAGCAGTTCGAAAGCATGTAAAAAATGCAAGTAGAAAAATAGGAACCACCTTTGGTGGAAAACAGGGGTGGGTTCTGGCAATCCCTACTGCCGGTTTGCTCGTGGGCGTGTATGTGCTTGATATGCATAGCATGCGCATGCGCAGTATGATAAAAATTGTTCTACGCAGAAGCAAAAAACAAGATGCCACCAAACTACTACTAGTTCAGCCGAACCGGTCTGAACCAGTAGGAACTCACCATTGGTGGTAAGGTAACAGCGTTCTGTGTGCCTTCATGCCGGTCACATGACCACAGAGATGTCTTTGGACAGCGCTGGCTCTTTGGCTTTGAAACGGAGATGAACACCGCCCCCTGGAGTCGGGAACGACTAGCACATACTTTATGTACGAGGGGACCCTTTCCCTTTATTTAAGATGATTATTCAAATGAAACGAGGCCAAGGATTTCAAAAAAAAAGTCCAAACTGTCATTCTTTTAGAAAGATGAAATAAAATGTCTTGCATAAGCAACGAAACATATTTTGCAGTGTTAGGCTTCTCCTGCAAATAAACCCTCTGCTCAATATTGAGTTTTTAATTTAAAAAAAGCCATACTGTTTTTCAATCTGAACTAAAGGCATCGATCCTTGTTCTATTTTTCTTGGCTATTGGCATCAACAAGGTGGTAGTTTCCTCAGAAGTGAAGCAATTTGAGCATGGATTTCTTTTAGAATTCTAAGCAGGCTCTGTAATTGGGTGGCATGGACACATGGGGTCTTATTGGAAAGATAATGAAACGGAATTATGTCGAGTTAAAATGAACATGGCTGATGAATTGGCTGCATCTCTTGTTTTTAATTGCACAAATAAATAAAGGAACTGTGAGGATGAGAAACACTTTGTGGTACCCAAAGAAAATTGGGGTGAAAAAAAATGCTACCTAATTGGAGAAGGGAAACAATTCCTTGTATTTTTTAAAATTATGGTTAATTGTTTTTAACACTTTTGTTTGTAATGCTGGCCTGTGATTCTAATAAAAGAATGATTCATTGACTATCTTGTTTTTTCTTTTCTTTTTATGACCCTGTAATCCTTGCTTTGAAGTGGGGTCGGGTCAACGGAATGGAGCTAAGCGTTTACTGGCTGGCTGCCCTTCCTGACACCTACACGGGGTTCAGAGCATATACTTTCTCTTTGTGCCCTGATAAACATCAGTCTGACAAACTTCTGTCACTGCCTGGGATTGAACTCTCAACCTTTTGAGTGAGAGGCGAATGTTCATCTCTAGGCCACTGCACCGATCTGGCTAACTATCTGATAAATAGTCATTAATAGAAAGTATTTTGAAATAAAGGAAATTTTGCGGGAGGAGACAATGGGGTGGTTGCCTGCTTTCAAGAGATTGTAAGGTGGTGATTCTTCATGAAAATTTGAAGCCTTCTCTGAGCAATTCCGTTAGCTAGAAGAGGTATTTGTCTATGCAAGGTACAGAAATCTCTGTAGGAGAAGAGCAAGCAGAGCTGGGGGTGGAGTTAAGTGCATCATCACCTTAGAATCATTATGTTGCCACAAACAATCCAAGTCCAACCTCCTTGAATTCCATTAATGCTTATCTGGTGTCAATTTAGTGTTGATGTTTAGTTGATCAGGTTCTTCTATATAAGCTAAGAAATAAGTCCTTTTTGAGCTGCATGTTAAGGTATGGTCCTGATTCTTTGTGCCTGTCAATCTGGGTTCACTACCCCATTGGGCATGGGTGGGCATGGCCATAGTGGACATGGCCTAGTTGGTCTCCTGCACCATGGTGGGGGGATTTTTGCCCTGGCCAAGCTCTGGAGGCTTCTCTTGAGCCTCCGGGAGGAGGGAAACTGCTTCCCCCAGGCTCTGGAGGCCCTTCTGAGGCTGGAAATGGGCCCATTTCCAGACTTCCCAAACTTCCGGTAGGCCCATTTTTCACCCTCCCAAGTCTCCACTCCAGTTGTGGGATACTACTGGTATGCCCCAGTACAGGCGTACTGGTGCCTGCTGGGAGCACCAGGTACAATTCCAGTATGATGCTTCGGAGGGCCCACCCGCCTGCCCGCCATTCTTACTTGTATTTGAGTTGATTGTGGCTTCCGCGCACAGAGCGTACGGCGCCTGCACAATGCTCCGCCGAGCAGCTGGAGCGTCGCGGAACCGTCGTGGAGCATCACAGACAGTAAGTACCCATGCGCGTGCTGCATGTGGTGGACGCCCGGCCCCATTGCACCGTAGCGGTTGCAACGGGATCTAGAACCCATCACAGCTGCACGCGGGCCCTACACTTACCTGGCATGATAAACGAGCCACATGAAGATTCCTGGGAGGGGCAGGGTGATGTGGGTGGGGCCAGCCAGGGGTGGCATTTGTGGATTTGCCAAACTGGGCAGAATCCTAGCTAGAGGATCGCCTGAACTTGTGCGAATCCCAGGCAGCCCACCCCTCAGGGGTGGGGTCCGGCTGCTGCTGCTACTGCCGG
The DNA here is from genome assembly GCF_051295495.1 of Thamnophis sirtalis. Lineage (NCBI taxonomy): Eukaryota > Metazoa > Chordata > Lepidosauria > Squamata > Natricidae > Thamnophis > Thamnophis sirtalis. The sequence goes on along the minus strand of NW_028261393.1, from coordinate 16,639,788 downwards.
TTCTCTCAGGGACACACGCGAACGGACTTGAGTACTAAAAAAAGAAATGAAAGAACCAGTTCAGGGGCGTGGCAGGCCAAGTTACTACCTACTCAGCCGAACTGGTAGGAACCCACCTCTGCCACCCCTGCTTTAAGGGTTCAAAGGGAGGTTTGTTGAGCTGCTTGAAGCCGTTGGCTGAATTTTATGAACTGGTCTTCAGGCAGACCTTTGATAGAATCCAGCAGGCCTCGTTCAATGTCTGTTGTGAGATGAGGGGAGTGTGTAAATTTGCCACACTTTGCTTATGACTCAACACTTTTGATCCAAACAGGGTTTGTGACATTTTATCTCTCTGGTTCTTTCTATAAAAGGCAACCCATCTTTCCTCAGGCGGCAATAGAAACACTTCCCCCCACCGGCTTCCACCTGCACCATTATTCTTAAAATCTTGATGCCTAATAATCATCATCCATTTTCCATTCTGTCCCCTCGGCTGTTTTGCTTTGTGAACCAAGTGGCTTTAATGAAGCTGGCGGGAACTTTTTAAAACACACCAAATGTCCCATAATGACAAATATCTGGAATTCGAAAAGGTGGTTCAGGATTTGAGCTGGAGGGATGGAAAAGCCAAGATATGGGGGGGGGGGGGGGCGGATAAATGAAGTAATTGTTTTTAAGAGGCAGCATTACAAGTGATGAATCATTAAGGGTGATAATTACTTACTGAATTAGGCTCTCTGTAGATGAACACGAGTATGCACAGAATTAAATTATTTTCATCTGTTCCCTGATGCTGTTTTCCAAATGACTTTTCAAAGGCAAATGTGTGATATTTTTCCTCCAAGGGGGTGGGGGGACATTATTCTTGGATCCCTAACCTACTTTAACTTGGCAAACTGCACGCAGCAAGGATCTTACCCAAAAGTGGACACTGATCAGAAAAAAAGCAGTCAGTGTTTGAAAAAATAATAATGCTCTGTTGAGCTGTGGTTTCCAAAGATGTATTGCATGGCAGGAGTAGTGTGGTGGCCTAGAGGTGGAGTTCTCGCCTCACAATCAGGAGGCTGTGAGTTTGATCCTAGGTAGAGGCAGATATTTCTCTCTCTGGGCACACTGAGAATATATCTGCCGAACAAAACTCCGCCTTGGTGACAGGAAAGGCATCCGGCCATTAAACACAAATAGGGTATATGTAGAGCAGAAGAGCCGATAATTGTTTTTGGGAGTTGATGGTAAGACGAATTGATGTAAACAGTTAATAATATAATACGATGTTGGTTATGTAATAACATACATGTGGCTATATGTTATGAAAATGAAAAAATAAAAAACTCCACACTTGAACTCTCATTTCTTATCTATTTACTTCCAGGCAGAGGAGGCCGTTGGTTTGAGGATGATATAAAAAAAGTAATAAATAATTTATTCTTGCTATTGGTTTCCTTTTCACTCCAGGAGAAAAGCGCTTAGGAAGATTTTTTTGCCTTAAGAAGCAGAATCTGTGCTATGACCTAGAGAGAAATTGAGGTTGCTATTTGCAACCTGCAGGCAAGAAATTCATCGTAAATAGTGTGGCTTGCTTTTCTGGGCCTATGAAAGACAGAGCAACCCAAATGGCTAATCGAATAAATAAACAAATTAACCATTGGTGGGCCAATGCTTGAATTGAAATCTCTGGGTGGGATGTGGGGAGGCTTGCTGGAGAAACAGAAGGAAGTTGTAGGAAGTAAGCACCCACCTCTCTCCTAGGAAAATGAGATATTTTAGGAAACATTAAAAGGGCAGAACATTTCCCGTAAAAGGGAGGCAGAAATTCAGCCCCGCCCTCCCACCTTTGTTAATGGGCCATTAAGGCCTGAGCCAGTCTATTCTACATAACAAAGATCTATCCAGTGGTGGGATTCAGCCAGTTCGCACTTATTCAGGAGAACCAGTTGTTAACTTTCTAAGCAGTTCAGAGAACTGGTTGTTGGAAGAAATCTCCTTTTGTTTTTTTCTCCCACTTTGCAGGGCTAATCCTGTAAGGAAGGCAAGAAGGAAACGTTCTGGTGTTGTTTCTAGCCTAATCTTTATTGCCCTGCTTACAGAAATCACCTCTCTGTTAACCAATCACATGACCCCCAAGCCCCACCTACCCAGCTGGTCATTAGGGCAGAGAACCGGTTGTTAAATTATTTGAATCCCACCACTGGATCTGCCCCCCCCCCTTCAGCTCCAGGGTGATGAGATTAAGACATGGCCCTCAGGACATGATAGGATCAGCCCTCTACCCATCTAGCAACAGAACTCAACACAGGGCACCTGGGGAGATAACATCACCCAGCAAGACTCAACCAAGCCTATGACACAGACAGCCTGCAAAGTTAGCTAAGACCCCTGCACCCTGGGAGTCTGACAGCCAATGGGATACACTTCTTGGACAGGAATAGGAAATTTCAAGGCGGGGCCTAAGAGAGGGTATAAAACTCAGACTCTCTCAGCATCTCTGCCCTTTTTTCTTCAAGATCTTCAAGGCATGTTATTCCCTCTTTTTCCCCAGGACCTCAAACCATGTGGTCCTGTCCATCATTAAAACCATCTTTCCAAACAGCCACCATTGTTTCCAGTGTCTTTTTCCCCACTTGGAACTGAACCCAGATGAACATGTCTCCCAACAAAGTAAAAAAAAAAAAAAAAAAAAGGAAGTGATGAGAAAGGAAGAAGGGGAAAGAGGAAGGAGAAAGCAAAGGAAGGAACCACTGTAGCTCCGTTTTGAAATGTTGCTTTCCACTGGTGATTTTGATTCTTGTATCTGCAAGTGGCTTTTAACAGATCTTCTTGAATTCAGATTTTTTTCCCCCAGGCTTGGGCTCAGAACTTCTTTCCTTAAGAGGATACTCCTTATGATTTTATCAAGGCCACCTTTAAGAACGGCTATGGCTATTCAGAAGGCTGGTGCATTCAATCACTCCTTGTTGTGCACAATGGCTTTCCAGGTGCTTCTAGAAAATTTACACCGGAGATTGACGGCAATAATGTCCACTTTGCTGCTGTCGCTGTTTCCCAGCAATTGGCATTCAATGGGATATTGTCTTAGAACCTAGAGACTCCATTAAGAATCCTATGAATAGAGGCCAATTTTTGTCCATTGGCACATTTTATGGCAAGAAAGAAACACAACTTTGCCTTTCTTCTCTGGAAGAAGGCTAAACATACCTTTTCATATTCAGTGGTGTGTGTTTGTTTTGATGGTATTTATGGTATAAATCTTTAACAAAAACATTTTAGAATATATTTTTAAAAAGAATAGAAAATTGATAACATCTTTAAATTGAACTTAGCTCCTCCTTGCTAGGCTAACTTTAAACAATTTATATCATTCCTGATCTAAATCATAAGCTATCTGGAATTTCTTAGTCCCATATTTATTTTGTATATAATCCCATATTTATTTTGTATATAACCATTTTTTCCAGTCTCGTTTATATCTCTCGTTTGAGTAGTCCTTAAGATATGCAGATATTTTAGCCATCTCAGCTAAATTCTATTCTATTATAAATGACTGTCCAGTCTCTTCTTACAAACCTTCAGCGATGAAGCACCCACAACTTTTGAAGGCAAGCTGTTCCATTGGTTAATGGTTCTCACTGTTAGGAAGCTCCTCCTTAATTCCAGGTTGCTTCTCTCCTTGATTAGTTCCTATCCATTGTTTCTTGTCTTGCCTTTGGAAAACAAGTTCATCTCTTCTTCTCTATGACAGTCCCTCAAATACTGGAATGATGTCACCCCTAGTCCTTCTTTTCTCTAGACTAGCCATACCCCGTTCCTGCAACCATTCTTCATATGAACGGTTAGTATAAGAAGGCAACTTGCCATTGCCCTCTTCCTAGGGTTGAAAGTGGGACCAGCTACCCTAGTTGGCTTTATGCTGTAGGAAGTCAGCACCCCCCCCCCTCTCCTAGAAAAATGAAATATTTTAGGAAATATTAAAAGGGCAAAATGTTTCCCCTAAAAGGGAGGAAGAAACTCAGCCCCCCCCTTTGTCAATGGGCCATTAAGGCCTGAGCCAGTCTATTCTACATAACAAAGATCTACCTCCTTCAGGCAGAGCCATAGAAGGAATTGTCCAAAACCCTCTACCCATCTCACCACATGGCACGTGGGAAGATTACATCATCCAGCAAGGCTCAACCCAGCTTGGGACTCAGGACAGCCTACAGAGTTGCCCCTGCATGGCCCCATGGGAGTCTGACAACCAATCAGAATACAAGCTCAAATTCAAAAGCCTAGAGAGATTGCATAAAACCAGGGCACTCTCAGCATATCTTCCCCTTCCCCCCTCAGGACCTCAAACCATGTGGTCCTGCCCACCATTAAAAACCATCTTTCCAAGCAGTCTCCATGTTTCCAGGGTCTTTTTCCCCACTTGGAAATGGACCCAGGTGGACATTTCTTCCAACAATGCCCAAAACAGGATTGTAACTGTTGTTCTCCTGATTCCTAATCCAGGGTCTTTAAAATTGCTCATATTTGTCTATGGAGATTCTCCATCATCCAGGTCATAGTTGTGGCAAATGTGCTTTTCCTTTTTTTAAAAAAAGTTTTATTTTCATATATATATATATATATATATATATATATATATATATATATATATATATATATATATATATATATATATATATATATATATATATATATATATATATATATATATATATATAATATGTTTTTATTTGTGCTGATAAATAAATAAAGGGAGACTAGTATAGATCTATTTCAAGCTATTTAGCTCTCATCAGCTAGCCATACCCTTACTGGGACCCTTACTGATGAGAGCTAAATAGCTTGAAATAGATCTATACTAGTCTCCCTTTATTTATTTATCAGCACAAATAAAAAACACAAATATAACAAAGGCAACAGTAAAAATATTGGGTTTCTGTCGTGATGGACTCTTGTGACGAGCCGATTGACAGATGATGGAAGCAGTTAGCTTCCTCCCATAATTGGGGCTTACCAGGGGTTGTAAAAATCCAATAAATTATATATATATATATATATATATATATATATATATATATATATATATATATATATATATATATATATATATATATATATATATATATATATATATATATATATATATATATATATATATAGACAGAAGTAGTAGTAGGGTTGTTGTAAAATAAGATGGATGTGCGGGATGGCAGGAAAGCAACCCCGATTATATTTTTAATTTATATATAAATTAAAAATATAATCGGGGTCGCTTTCCTGCCATCCCGCACATCCATCTTATTTTACAACAACCCTACTACTACTTCTGTCCTCCTAACCTCCCTTCTCTACCTACTTCTTTCCTCCTCTCCTTTCTCTTTTCTTCTTCCCCTCTCTCTCCCCCACTCCTCCTCTCTTTTTCCCATTCCTACCCTCTCTCCTACTCTTACTACATCTCCCTTACTTTCTCTCCTTTTTCCTTTCTTCTTTCCCTCTCCGCAAAGGTGCTTTTCCTAAAGGGAACTGGATTGAGACACTCTCACACTCTCACATTTGTGCCTGAAAATGTCCACCAGGGAGTTGTGCCTGCCTCCACCTTCCATATCTCCCAATCTGTGAAGATGTACCTTCAGTTATCATTGTCTCAGGGGTGAAATCCAGCAGGTTCTGACAGGTTCTGGAGAACTGGTAGGGGAAATTTTGAGTAGTTCGGAGAATCGGTAAGATAAATTTTGAGTAGTTCGGGGAACCGGTAGGAGAAAGTTTGAGTAGTTCGGAGAACCGGCAAATGCCACCTCTGGCTGGCCCCAGAGTGGGGAGGGAATGGAGATTTTACAGTATCTTCCCCCTGCCATGCCCACCAAACAACACCCACAGAACCAATAGTAAACAAAAATGAATTTCCCCACTGCTTTATCCCTATTTCAAATTCTCAACTGTGAAGCAAAAGAAGGGATTAAACAAGCATTTTCTGTGGCATTGGTAGCCAGACATTGAACTACAAATATATTTTTTTTAATTCATGTAAGGTCCTTCTTACTTGGCTGCCTTGGAAATTCCTATTCTTGGCCATCTGGCTAATTTTGTTCCTGGAAAACTGCCATGGGGAGGTTGTTGTTTCATGGTCAGAGCTAACAATGTTGTAGTGAACATCTGAACATATTTTAGTGCCAAAGGGGGGGGGGGGGGAAGGAGAGCATGGCAGCCTTCTTCTTTTTAATCATATAAACAACATTGCCCACTCTCGGTTTCTTTCCTCCCAGAAAGGCGTATATTAAATTCTGTACTGGAGGTATTTAGTTCTTATTGAAGGATATACCTGGTGGGTAAAATGCAATATAGAACCAAGTACCTTTTAAGGTGTGCTGCACGAGAGGATGAGAATTGCAAAGACAAATAAGATTGCCAGAAGAAGCGACAATGAAGCCTAACTGGAGCAAGGTTTTAATAAAGGCACTGAAGATTGTTAGTGCTGCTGCCAATGACTAAGATAACATTGCTAAAATGATTTCTTGGCTAGGATGTGTTGTGGCCCAACAGTGGAGCTGGTAACACATTCAACAGTGAGGAGGTTGGGAAGGAACATGGGCCAGTTCTGGAGTCCCCCAAGTATTCCTCTCACTACCAGCCCCACGCCCAGGAAGAAATATGATTCCCTCATTGGATGCACATCCAACTTTTCCTCTCCTTTGAAGTGGACGTTGGAGAAATGCCAACCAAGCTAAAGGCACTGCTTCCCTTGGTAAAAGAGATTGATCGTGGTAGTGGTGATTATCATTGTTATGGTTCTTCGCATAGTCAACCAGATGTTTAAACTGGACATGGCATTTTAATCCACCTATTGAGTCCTTCCAAGGACTTGGGGTAGGCAAATGTTCTTGTTCAATGGTGTTAAAGATATCATCACAGGACATAAGCTGTTCCAATTAAAGCTGCCCTTTGCATTATTATAATTACTGTTATCAAAGAGCAGAGAAGGTATCGCTGGGGTATGCATGGACTAGCATTAGAATGTCCAATGTTAGTTTCTAATTAATTTTCTTATTAATCTTTTTAATGGCTAACATTAAGTCCTTCCATCCCTGCAGGATAGAAAAGAAAAATGATCTTAAGTAGCTCCGTTACTTAGCAAGTTTATTATAATATGGACATAGACTAAGCACACGTAAATTAAAAAATACCTTACGCTGCATCCAGTTAAAAAAGAGAACAGCCATAACCACAATCCTTCTCCTTCTCCTTCTCCTTCTCCTTCTCCTTCTCCTTCTCCTTCTCCTTCTCCTTCTCCTTCTCCTTCTCCTTCTCCTTCTCCTTCTCCTTCTCCTTCTCCTCCTCCTCCTCCTCCTCCTCCTCCTCCTCCTCCTCCTCCTCCTCCTCCTCCACCACCACCACCACCACCACCACCACCTCCACCACCACCACCACCACAGCCAACTCGCTGTGGGACAATTTAACAAGTCAGTTGAATTATTTAAAATAAATAAAAAATATTTTAATTTTTGTCATTCACATTTCATTCGGTCCCTCCTTTTTGCCCCCTTTCTTTAATGAATCTAGTCCACCGTTTCTTTGATATTAGTGTAACTCTTGCCCTGTAGTAAATTGTCTCATGGTGAGTTGGCCATGGCAAATTGGCCATGGCAAGTGGGCTGTGGTGAGTTGGCTGTGGCAAATTGTCATCGTCCCTGCCTTAAAGGTTTCCATGGGATGCATGATTCTTTGTAGAGACTACTGTGCTCAAATGCAGAGGTTACAGACAGATGATCTCAATGGCTGCTTCCCTCTCTATGCTTAAAGCTTTCCCATGCTCCAAAATTCCCTTTGTCTGTCTGCGCCTTCAGCAAACCCAAGGGCCTTTCAAGCTTCTATATACAAAAGATGCTGCAAACCTCTGGCTGGAGCTTTATTGTCTGGAGCAGGATGAAGACATAAACAACAGAGGACAGTGAGCTGCTGTTTATACCTGAATACTTGCTGGAAAGGCAGGTGGTTGTAGTAGCAATGTGGAATGCCATTGCATGTTGAGGAGTTTAATGACATATTCTTTATTTCTTCTCTAAGAGCCAAGGTGGCGCGGTGGTTAAATGCAGCACTGCAGGCTACTTCAGCTGACTGCTAGATCAGCAGTTCAGCGGTTCAAATCTCACTGGCTCAGGGTTGACTCAGCCTTCCATCCTTCCGAGGTGGGTAAAATGAGGACCCGGATTGTTGTTGGGGGTGATATGCTGACTCTGTAAACCGCTTAGAGAGGGCTGAAAGCCCTATGAAGCGGTATATAAGTCTACTGCTATTGCTATAGCTATAGCTATAGCTATCTATCTATCTATCTATCTATCTATCTATCTATCTATCTATCTATCATCTAACTATCTATTTATCTATCAATCATCTATCTATTATCTATCTATTATCTATCTATCTATATCTATCTATCTATCTATCATCTATCATCTATCATCTATCATCTATCATCTATCATCTATCATCTATCATCTATCATCTATCATCTATCATCTATCATCTATCATCTATCATCTATCATCTATCATCTATCATCTATCATCTATCATCTATCATCTATCATCTATCTATCTATCTATCTATCTATCTATCTATCTATCAATCATCTATCTATTATCTATCTATCTATCTATCATCTATCTATCAATCATCTATCATCTATCTATCTATCTATCATCTATCTATCTATCTATCTATCTATCTATCTATCTATCTATCTATCTATCTATCATCTATCTATCATCTATCTATCATCTATCTAAGGGAAGAAATCTTCATGTACCTGAAAATCAGTGAAAATCATAGACTTTCAGTTCCCATCCCAGATTCATATACCACCTCCAGACTTGGGGGCTGTTGACTCTCCATCTGAGGGCTGACGGACAGTCCAGGCACCACCTCTGTCTCTCTCTCTCTGATAGCTCCATCCCCTCTTCCCCCTTGGTGCTCTCAGGTTGCCTTGATGCTGACCCTGAGTCCCACACTTCCTCCTCCTCTGATTTGGTTGTTGGAGGGGCCGACAAGGTGTCCTATTTTTGGGCTGTGGTTATTTTTCTATTTGCATTTATCATGGCTGCCCAACCTCTGTGGCCACTAGGTGGCATTCAAAACAAAGTGCCCCCTCCCATCAAAAACCAGGCAAACCCAAAAACTTTACAGTCCACACTAAATGATCTAAAAATGACACCGACAAAATATAGCAGCTTCCTCCCAAACAGTGACGCATTAATCTTATTCGCACAATTAGATGTAAATTGCCCACGTCACCTTTCCATGGGAACCTTTTCCATCTGCTGGTACGTTTAAGCTTCAACAATTTCCCCAGTTCTTCTAGTCTTAATTTGTTTTAAAGGTCAGAAATAACTGTTTTGTTATTTTTTCACCACCACCCCAAATGTATTTTGCTTGCAATCTAGCTCTGCATGATGGAATTCAGATAGACGGAGATTGTCTATGTCAAAGGACAAGTAACAGCTTTTTATTGTGGTTCAGTTGCTAAGTTGTGTCTGACCCTTTGCGACTCCATGGACCACAGCATACCAGCCCCCGTCCTCTACTTCTCCTGGAGTTTGCCCAAATTCATATTTGTTGCGTCGATGGCACTATCTAATAAGCTCATCCTTTACTGTCCCCTTCTCCTTCTGCCTTCCATCTTTCCCAACATCAGGGACTTTTCCAATGAGTCCTCTCTTCTCATTAGCCGTGGTGACATAGTGGTTAGAGTGCAATACTGCAGGCTCCTTCTGCTGACTGCCGGCTGCCTACAATTTGGCAGTTCGAATCTCACCAGTTCAAAATTGGCCCAGTCTTTCATCCATCCGAGGTGGGTAAAATGAGGAACCAGATTATTGGGGGCAATAGGTTAGCTCTGTAAACTGCTGAGAAAGGGCTGTAAAGCATTGTAACGTGGTATAGAAGTCTAAGTGCTATTGCTATTGCTAAATCTCCATAATAATTTGAGCTCCAGTTTATGTAGCTAGAGATGCCAGCTACATAAGAGTAGAGCGAATTCCATGAGGGCAAAACAATTGCAAGTTGCCAGATTATTCTCTTTCTCTAAACAAGGCACAATATCTCTTGCTCGCACCTTCCTCTCCTGTAGTATAATAAACATATCCAATCCCTTCTGCCTTTACACAAAACCTCACTCTGATCTCACTCTGCAGTCCTCCGGTTGGCAACAGAAAACCTGGACAATCAAACATCTGACAATAACCTTTCAGTTTGCCCAAAGCTGCTATACATTTTAAGTAGCTTGTAAATTACACACCACATTAATACCCATCAACCATTCCGTTAAACGGCAGGGAAAGCAATAAGATGATATGACTGGTGTCCTAAAATCAAATAGACCATATTGCAAATAGTGTGTAGGAACAGAGAGAAAGGGGGGAGGGAAGCTTGTGAGTTCCATTGATATAGTGTTGACATTTCCTCCTGCTGCAGATTTATCTCTGCACCTGCATCTCACATACTGCATTATGAGCAATTCTGGGTGAATCACTTGGGTCAGCTAAGGGCAGAGGTGGGCAGGAGAACCCATAGCTAACATTATGGCCAGTTCAGAGAACTTCCAAATCCCAACCCTGGCTGGCCCTGCCCATCCCTCACCTCCCAGGAGTCTCCGTGCGGCCCGTTTTGATGCAAGGTAAGTACAAGGCCTGCGTGGAGGCTCGGAGAAGGGGGAAAACGGGTTTCCCGTAAGTTCTGGAAGGCCGTAAATGAGCTTGTTTCTGGCCTCCAGAAGGCCTTTTTGTCATGGTTGTTAAGCGAATTGCCAGAGTTGTTAAATAAACCGTGCAATCGTTAAGCGAGTCTAGTTCCCCAATTGACTTTTGCTTGTCAGAAGCTCCCTAGAAAGATTGCAATTGACAAAGCAGTTGTTAAATGAGTCACATCCCATTTTATGACATTTTTGACATGGCCTTGCGAATGAATGTCAGAATAGAATCTGTATACCTTTAGAGATTCAAACATACAATGAATGTTAGGCATTTTTCTTTTATTGCTTTTAGGATTCCCCCCCCCCCTAATTGCAGTAGGCTAATTGTTAGATTGCAAACTCTATTAATTTAATTGACGAGAGCTTTAAAAATGGTGTGCTTGTGGCAGTTTTCGTCCTCCCAGAGGCTTGAGGAAAGCGCCCCCCCCCCCGCTGTGGTGCAGTAGCTGACTAGGCCACGCCCACCATGGCCACGCCCACCCAGCAACCAGGCAGTGAATCCGTTGCTGAAATTTTTGAAGCCCACCCCTGTCTAAGGGGAACAAAATTGACGGGGGAAAGATTTTGAACCCATTTCTCTTTTTCATCATCTCTTTTGTCTTTGTCTCCCTCCATCTGGAGTTATTTGATAGAAATAACCCTGCTGTATTGAGTGCTACATTGTCATTTCTCCTGCAAAATATTTTTTTTTTAAAAAACCTGTGGGAATAGCAATAGCAATAGCAATAACAGTAGACTTATATACCGCTTCATAGGCCTTTCAGGCCTCTCTAAGCGGTTTACAGAGTCAGCATATTGCCCCCAACAACAATCCGGGTCCTCATTTTACCCACCTCGGAAGGATGGAAGGCTGAGTCAACCCTGAGCCGGTGAGATTTGAACCGCTGAACTGCTGATCTAGCAGTAGCCTGCAGTGCTGCATTTAACCACTGCGCCACCTTGGCTCCTCAAACTCTATAGAAGCTTTAGCCTGGTAGCCAACCTTTGAAGATTATAATCAACTCACCTGTATCTCATGAGCAAACCCACAGACAAACATGAACAAGCAGACCCCCACACAAAGAGTTAAAGCTAACTACTTTATTATATGCTGCCTATAATACAGGAATCTCCCTAGACTGGCAGCCTTCTCTTGGGAACAAATAGAAACAGCTCCAAGGAACTTAAGGGGTGTCGGTCCTGGCATTTTTGCAGTTGTGCAGTCACTGCGGGCTAAGTTTGTGGATATCAGACATGTGGATCCACAGACATGGATCCAACTTATTGTTTCTTTCTGTAAAAAGCTATTGGTCCACCAACGGGAGCAAATCAGCATTGATTTAGGGAGAGTTTTCAAATGTTATGAATTCAGCTATTGTTTCACTATTAGGAATCAGCTCTATGCTCCTGAACGAAGCTGTAACATCGAATAAAAAGAGAGAAGCAAATATTTTACTCCTATTAATTGGAAACAACAATTTCAAGCTGCGAAGGACAGAAGTACAATACAATACAATAGCAGAGTTGGAGGGGACCTTGGAGGTCTTCTAGTCCAACCCCTTGCTTAGGCAGGAAACCCTATACCGTTTCAGACAAATGGCTATCCAACATCTTCTTAAAGACTTCCAGTGTTGGAGCATTCACACCTTCTGGAGGCAAGCTGTTCCACTGATTAATTGTTCTAACTGTCAGGAAATTTCTCCTCAGTTCTAAGTTGCTTCTCTCCTTGATTAATTTCCATCCATTGCTTCTTGTTCTACCCTCAGGTGTTTTGGAGAATAGCTTGATTCCCTCTTCTTTGTGGCAACCCCTGAGATATTGGAATACTGCTATCACATCTCCCCTAGTCCTTCTTTTCATTAAAGTGCCACCTTCTTTTGGAGGGGCCATGCACTTTAACTTTTAGGACAGCCTGGCCAGAAACAGTTGGGAAGATTTAACAGATTTAACTGATTAACAGAGTTGGAAGGGGCCTTGTAGGTCATCTAGTCCAACCCCCTGCCCAAGCAGGAGACCTTACACCCATGATGGCAAACATATGGCATGTCTGCCAGAGGTGGAACGCAGAGCCTTCTCTGTGGGCACACACACTGTTGCCAGCTTCTCTTCTAGTTTCTGACACGCCAGCTGGTCTTCGTGGGTGCTGGAGCACTGGAAACTTCCAAAAACTGCCTGAAAAACAGCCGGAAAATGGCCCAAAAAACTCCCCCCAAACAGGCTGTTTTTCAGGCCATTTCTCAGGCCACAAACGGCCCAAAAAGAGGAATGCGCACATCATCTTTGGATTTCTGGTGCTCTGGCACATGCACGTACATGCACGCGTGTTCCAGTTTGGGCACTCGGTGCCGAAAAGCTTTGCCATCACTGCCCTACACCATTTCTGACAAATGGCAGTCCAATCTCTTCTTGAAAACCCCAGTGATCTAGCTGTTGCATTGGTTGATTAAGAGTTTTATAGCAAGCTGTATAAGATTTCTCTCAGCATCTTTCTGCTCACCCGTTCTCCCATACATCATTCCTCTCTAGTCGTTGCCGCCTCATTTAGAAAATGGTTGAATTGATCAATCCCCAACCGTGGTAGCTGTCGTAAGGGTTACAGTTGGCAGTATTTTATGCTCCAGCCTATCAAAATGTGTCTAATTTTAAATTTGGTCCAGCCCATTGGTGAGAAATAGTCTCCAGTCAATTATCCTAGGAAGGATGTCTCACTGACTTTTTTTTGTTTTGTTAACCATCTGTGTGATAATCTTGTGATTGTAGGAAGTTAGCACCCACCCCTCTGCTAGAAAAATGAAATATTTTAGGAAATATTAAAAGGGCAGAAAATTTCCCCTAAAAGGGAGGCAGAAACTCAGCTCCCCCCCCCACCTTTGTCAATGCGCCATTAAGAGCCAGTGTATTCTACATAACAAAGATCTACTTCCTTCAGGCAGAGCCATAATAGAAATCCCAAAGCCCTTTCATTACATCAACGCCCAGCAAAGTCTCAACCAAGCCTGGGACTCAAAAGATAACCTACAAAGTTACCCCTGCATGGCCCCAAAGGAGTCTGACAACCAATCAGAATACCTGCTCAAATTCAAAAACCCAGGTAGGGTATAAAACCCAGGTGCTTTCAGCATCTCTTCTCTTCCTCTTTCCCAGGACCTCAAACCCCGTGGTCCTGCCATCATCAATAATCCTTCTTTCCAAGCAACTTCCATGAATCCAGTGTCTTTTTCACCACTTGGAACTGAACCCAGATGGACATTTCTTCCAACATGATGTCAAAATATAGGTGGAACCATCTCAGAAACTAACAAATATGTAGGTGAGGCCCCACACAGTTGGGCAGTGCCAAAGAAACAGAAACTGTATGGATTTCAGGAACGTCTTTTTAAAGTTTTATTTTTGGTGCCTTCAAGTCAGTCCTAACTCCAAGGATCTGAACTAATCCCTGCAGTTTTCTTGGCAAGATTTCAGAAGCGGTTTGCCATTGCCTCCTTCCTGGGGCTGAAAGAGAATGATTGGCCCAAGGTCACCCACCACTATGCCTCTGGTGGAATTAGAACCTCTAACAACCCAGTTTCAAACCTGATGCTTTAACCATTCCACCAAACAGCCTCTCTCGTTAATATTAGCCTGAGATAAAAACAGAATCCTGGAAACTGCAAGGGGAATTTCCCAGCCTCATTTATAGGTAGCTAATTAAGGTGGAATCTGTTTGAACATGTTGACAAAACTCCCAGATTTTGCTCCACCTGGGTGAAGTTGCCATTCATGAATCATCCACTGTCTCTTGACTGTTTCTGTTTGTTGTCTCATGTATTCCTTTCCCAGCCTTCTCACAAGATCTGGTGATGTGTATGCAAATGTAAAAAAGAACCTCAAACATCTTGCGGTGTCTGGGATGATACAATGGACCGGTGCCATCTTATTGTTTTGATTTGTGTATTCTACAGCCATAAGTGTTGGCAAATATGTGGAATCCTTTTTCAGTCAGGTATAATTCTATAGGTGGTGGCTCAGTGGCTAACACGCTGAGCTTGTTGATCAGCGAGATCAGCAGTTCGAATCCCTAGTGTCACGTAATGGAGTGAGCTCCCGTTATTTGTCCCAGCTTCTGCCAACCTAGCAGTTTGAAAGCATGTAAAAAATGCAAGTAGAAAAATAGGAACCACCTTTGGTGGGAAGGTAACAGCATTCCTTGCATCTTCAGCGTTTAATCATGCCGGCCACATGACCACGGAGACGTCTTTGGACACTGCTGGCTCTTTGGCTTTGAAACGGAGATGAGCACCACCCCCTAGAGACAGGAACAACTAGCACATATGTGCGAGGGGAACATTTACCTTATAATTCTATATTTTGTTTAAAAACCTGCCCATCTGTTTTTAGAAGTCTGATACCTAATTAAAATAAAAACAAAGAAAATTCTCTGAATGAAAAATGTCTAAGCCAGTGTTTCTCAACCTTGGCAACTTGAAGATGTCTGGACTTCAACTCCCAGAATTCCCCAGCCAGCATTTGCTGGCTGGGGAATTCTGGGAGTTGAAGTCCGGACATCTTCAAGTTGCCAAGGTTGAGAAACACTGGTCTAAGCTAAGGAAAACGTGTTAATGTTTATTTATTTTTTTACTGTATCTACATATCCAACACATTATTTCCCTTTGGGATAGGAAACAGCCATTCTTAAATCAAGACATTCTGCTTACAGTCACTCAGACCTTTAGAGTGCTTGACTTATGACCCCAATCAGGAGCAGAATGTCTGTTGTTAAATAAAGCAGTCGTTAAGTGAATCATATCCCCCCCTCAACTGACTTTGAATGTTGCAAATGATGACCACATGACCTTGAGATGCTGCAAGCATCTTGGGGTGGTCGTGTGATTATACATGCTGGTTGCCAATTTTGATCATGTTACTTCAGGAGTGCCGCAATAGTCATACATGCAAGGACAAGGTTGCAAGCCATTTCAGCCCCTTTTACTTATGTAAGCTTTTGAACCAAACGTTCTTTATCATATCTTTTTCTACATTATCCCTGAATTCACTGTGTTTATTGTTGTTAGTTGCAAAGTCGTGTCCCACACATCATAACCCCATGGACAACGTTCCTCCAGGCCTTCCTGTCCTCTACCATCCCCCGGAGTCCATTTAAGCTCACGCCGGCTGCTTCCATCCAGCCACCTCCTTCTCTGTCGTCCCCTTCTTCTTTTGCCCTCAATCGTTCCCAGCATTGGGCTCTTCTCCAGTGAGTCCTTCCTTCTCATTAGGTGGCCAAAGTATTTGAGAGTTTCCTCTTCAGGATCTGGCCTTCTAAAGAGAAGTCAGGGTTGATCTCCTCTAGGACTGACAGGTTTGATCACCTTGCAGTCCAAGGGACTTGCAGGAGTCTTCTCCAGCACCAGAGTTCAAAGGCTTCCATTCTTTGGCACTCAGCCTTTCTTATGGTCCAACTTTCACAGCCATGTATTGCAACTGGGAAAACCATAGCCTTGACTATACCCACTTTTGTTCGCAGGGTGATGTCATTATATCACAGACTCCATCCAGCCTCCTCATTCTCTGTCGTCCCCTTCTTCTTTTGCCCTCAATCTTTCCCAGCATGAGGCTCTTCTCCAGTGAGTCCTTCCTTCTCATTAGGTGGCCAAAGCATTTGAGTTTCCTCTTCAGGTCTTCTGGCCTCCTAAAGAGCAGCCAGGGTTGATCTCCTCTAGACTCACTGTGTTTAAATGTATATTAAAATTCGGTGGCAACTTTGAGCTTGGCTCCAAAGGACTAACTTAAAGTCACTAGCATAAAAAGTTACCTGATATTCCCTACAGCTAATCCTGGACTTACAACCACAATTGAGCCCAAAATTTCTCTTCCTCATTGAGAAATTAACAAAATGTTGCTAAATACATTCCCCCCCCCATTTTATGACCTTTCTTGCCACAGCTGTTAAGTGAATCACTGCAGCTGTTAAGTTAGTAACACAGTTGGCAAGTGAATCTGGTTTCTTCATTGACTTTGCTTGTCAGGAAGTCACAAAAGGTGATCACATGACCCCGGGACACTGCAACCCTCATCAATATGAGTCAGTTGCTCAGCAGCTGAATTTTGATCATATGACTACGCGGATGCTGCAATGGCAATAGTCATAAATCACTTCATCCACTGCCGTTGCAAGTTCAAATGGTCACTAAACAAACTGTTATTAAGTTGAAGGTTGGTCTGATACTTAGATTTTTGACACCCACCCAGGGGTGAAATCCAGCAGGTTCTGATGGATTTGGAGAACTGGTAGTGGGAATTTTGAGTAGCCTGGAGAACTGGTATTGGAAATTTTGAGTAGTTTGGAGAACCTGTAGTGGAAAATTTGAGTAGTTCATAGAACTGGTAGTGGAAATTTTGAGTAGTTTAGAGAACTGGTAGTGGAAATTTTGAGTAGTCTGGAGAACTGGTAGTGGAAATTTTGAGTAGTTTGGAGAACTGGTAGTGGAAATTTTGGGTAGTTTGGAGAACTGGTAGTGGAAATTTTGAGTAGTCTGGAGAACCGGTAGTGGAAATTTTGGGTAGTCTGGAGAACTGGTAGTGGAAATTTTGGGTAGTTTGGAGAACTGGTAGTGGAAATTTTGAGTAGTTTGGAGAACCGGTAGTGGAAATTTTGGGTAGTTTGGAGAACTGGTAGTGGAAATTTTGAGTAGTCTGGAGAACCGGTAGTGGAAATTTTGAGTAGTTTGGAGAACTGGTAGTGGAAATTTTGGGTAGTTTGGAGAAATGGTAGTGGAAATTTTGAGTAGTTTGGAGAACCGGTAGTGGAAATTTGGGGTAGTCTGGAGAACTGGCAAATACCACCTCTGACTGGCTCCAGAGTGGGGTGGGAATGGAGATTTTGCAATATCCTTCCCCTGCCATGCCTACCAAGCCACACCCAGAACCGGTAGTAATAAAAATTGAATTTCACCACTGCACTCACCCCACAGCTTCGCTATGGACTAGAAGCATTGTTCAGGGGTTCAGGCAAATTTCTTTTGCTCTCATTTCCTCACTGAATCCTGGTGGATTGAAGTACAGCTTTCCAGCTTGCACAACAGATGAACTGCTGCTGAGTTATGGTTCATTGTTTTGCTGGGCTTGAATCCAACCCACTATAGACCAGAAAGAAGCCAGATGACAATCCCCATTTGTTCCTTCTTACAAAAAAGAAAAAGAAAAAAAGAAAAAGGCAAACATAACTTTTGAACCAATAGCCTGACGATTTACATAACAAAAAACAAATTTGGATGCATACTCAGGAGCCAAATTAACAGCTTTGTTTGCTCTTGACATCTGGGCCATGGTTGAATTAGATGCCTTGAATGTATAACCACATAATGACATCATGCTGAATCAAATAACTGCAAACTTACGTTCCACTTTTCTTACCCTCCAAAATGGGGGTCTCCAACTTTGGCAACTTTAAGCCTGGCAGACTTCAACTCCCAGAATTCAGCTGGCTGGGGAATTCTGGGAGTTGAAGTCCGCCAGGCTTAAAGTTGCCAAGGTTGGAGACCCCTGCTCCAAAGTAACTTTTGTTTTCCCAAAGCCTTTCCAATGGTTGATTGGCTCAGTTGTGAGCATCCTGCATTACCCTTTGTGTGCAGTGCATGTGCCTTTAGGTAAATCAATGCTCATCAAATCACATACGTTCCAGCTGACATTTTCTCTTTGCCCAACGGATGTTGATCAATTGTAGATGATCTTTTTTTAATTGAAAATTTTAAAAAGCTTTTACAAATATTTACCTCCCTCCCCCACCCTCCCCACCCGAGCCTGTCTCTCCCCCCAACCTCCCACCCCCGACTTCCCAGAGCAAATACAGAGTATAAATCTTTAACAATCATATTCTAAAATAAACTAAAAAAACAACAACTTGGCTTCCTCTTTCATTTGTGCTTTAACTCCTCTTTTGTTAAGCTAACTATAAACAAATTACATCATTCCTTGCTTTTTCAGTCATAAGCTATCTGGAATTTCTTAGCCCCGTATTTATTTTGAATATAGTCAATCCATCTTCTCCACTCCAGTTTGTATTTCTCATCTGAATGATCCTTGAGATATGCTGATATTTTAGCCATCTCTGCTAAGTTTGTTACTTTTAATGTCCATTCTTGAACAGTAGGCAAATCTTCCTTCTTCCAGTATTGCGCCAACAGTCTCGCTGCCGTTGTTAGGTTCAAAATCAAGTTAGTCTCCATAACAGTACAATCAGTGATTGAAGATGATCTTGATGTCTTCCCTGAGTCTTCACACCGCCTGGTTTCAGGTCGGCATTTGGGGCTCAGGACCATGGACAGCACCCTGGGATCCAATGAGCTGGTGAATTGTTTTAATGACGATTCGGGTTAATGTCAGGGTTCCAAGTAACACCCCCAATGAAAGAAGACTCCGAGTCTTGAGTTTCAAGGTTTTATTTTATTAGAGATGTCATATTAGCACATTGGGGAACACCTGAATCTGAAAGCTTCCAGGTTTTCCCCACCCAAATGAAAGTTCAAGTCCCTGCCCAGCACCCACATGCCCATCACATGGTCCAATTACAGCACCACCCCAACTGGAGATGCCTTCCAGTTCCAGCCGCAGGGCAAGATGGCCTTGACCTTCTGAGAAAGGAATGTTATTATGACTATATATCACCCATGCTTCATACAATCCCCTCTCCCAGTTTCCCACACTAGGAAACGTGGCAGGCCTGACGGCCCAAAGACAGAAATGGCTTCCAGGTCTGACACTTGATAGGTGATTGGCCAATGCAAAGCAGTTTCATCTAATTCTGTACTACAATGAGCAATTTCGAGTATTATTAGCTTCCTCAGGAACAAATTTAATCTACAATAAGAGACAGGAAATTCCATCTATATATGGCAACTTTAATCTTGCACATAACATAATAGCAGAGTTGGAAGGCAGATTGGAGTCTTCTAACCCAACCCCCTACTCAAGCAGGAGACCCTAATACCATTTCAGACTAATGGCTGTCCAATCACTTCTTTAAAAACCTCCAGTGATGGAGCACCCACAATCTCTGGAGGCAAATCGTTCCACTGGTTAATTGTTCTAACTGCCAGCAAATTTCTCCTTAATTCTGGGTTGTTACTTCTTGCCTTGCCTTCAGGTGCTCTGGAGACTAGGTTGACCCCCCCTCTTCTTTGTGACAGCCCCTCCAATATTAGAAGACCTCATATCATGTCAACCCTACTCCTTCTCTTTGTTAGACTAGGCATTCCCACTTCCTGCAACCATTCATCCTATGTTTTAGCCTCCAGTCCAGGGGTGGGAATTCAGTCAGTTTGGACTGGCTTGGGTGAACCTATAGCTCCAAAGATCAGCTGAGAGTGAACTCTTCTCTCCAATGATCAGCTGGGCCTGCCTGCCCGACCCTGCGCTTTACTGACCTATAGCCTCTTAGCTGATTAGCGTGGCAGACTCGATTGCTGTGCTTCAGCTGCCCAAGCAGTAATGTTGAAGGTAGGTTTTGGTAAAACTGCGCACACATGCACAGTGCGCATCAGGTCCAGGTGCGTACCAAGTGCGCACACACACACACACACACTCACCGAACCGTTATACTGGGAGGATCCCACCACTGCTCCAGTCCTCTAATCATCTTTATTGTTCTTCTCTGTACTCTTTCTTTCTCTTTCTCTCAACATCTTTTTTTTTATTGTGGTGGCATTTGATATTGGTATTGATACTGATATTGGTACGATATTGGTATTGGTGTATTGATGGAGAATTCAGCATTTTGTGCCATTGGTGTTAGTGATTTGGCTGGCTGAGAGGTCTGGTTCCAGAACACCTGAAGGGTAAGGGATTGGACTTTTGTTTGGGTGGGGAAAACCTGGACACTTTCAGATTCGGGTTTTCCCAGATGTGCCAATATGACATGTCTAATAAAATGGAGCTTTGAGGAACCTCAAGCCTCGGAGTCTTCTTTCGTTGGGGGTGTCACTTGGAACCCTGACACCACCAAACTCAGAAAGCACCAAGGACACCGCATAGGAAATCTATTATATCAGTGCTTTTCAAACTTGGCAACTTTAAGATTTGTGTGGACTTCAACTCCCAAGAGCACAACTCCCAATACTCTCTGTAGTTTCTCAGAAGGGAAATGAAGCTGTAATCAGAAGCACGGAGCTGCAACTCCAACTAAACCAAGGAGAACTCTTAGTAATTTAAATTAATTCAGATCTCCAGGGTTAGATAAATTACATTTCAGGGTTCTGGAGGGATTAACAGAGGCAAACACAGACATGTTCATTATAATCTTTGAGAACTGATCCCCGGTATCGAAAGACTGGCAGAGATAATATGATCCTTATCTTCAAAAAAACAAAAACAGAAGAAAGGCCCAGATAAAGGTAGTCCTTGACTTGCAACCATTTGTTTAGCGGCAGTTTGAAGCTACAATGGTGGTTGAAGTGATGTGTCAGTGCCTGGAGGCTGTCAGGGTCTGGATGGGTATGAACAAGCTTGCTTTCAAACCCGACAAGACTGAGTGGCTATTACTGCTCCCTCCCAAAGATTGGCCTTGTACTCCATCTCTCAGGCTGGGGGGTGAAATTATACGCCCCTCAGACAGGGTTCGCAATTTGGGAGTCCTCCTGGACCCCCAGCTGACTTTAGAACATCATTTGACGGCTGTGGCCAGGGGGGCATTTGCCCAGGTTCGCCTGGTGCACCAATTGCGACCCTACCTGAATCGGGAGGCCCTTAGAACAGTCACTCACGCCCTTGTGACCTCAAGACTGGACTACTGTAACACACTCTACATGGGGCTGCCCTTGAAGAGTATTCGGAGACTTCAGCTTGTCCAGAATGCAGCCGCACGAGTGATTGTGGGTGCACCTTGGTACACCGACGTTACACCTATCCTCAGCGAGCTGCACTGGCTGCCTGTTGGTCTCCGGACTAGCTTCAAGGTGCTAGTCGTTACTTTTAAAGCCCTACATGGTATTGGACCTGGGTACTTGAGAGACAGCCTCTTGCCAATTACCTCCCTACGACCAATTAGATCCCACAGATTAGGCCTCCTCCAAATTCCATCTACCAGCCAGTGCCAACTAGCAACTCCGCAGGGGAGGGCCTTCTCTGTGTCTGCTCCGGTCCTCTGGAACGATCTCCCCGTGGAGATCCGGACCCTCACCACCCTTCCGGCTTTCCGCAAAGCCACTAAGACCTGGCTGTTTTGGCAGGCCTGGGGCTGATGAGTTCCCAGCCCCACTTGAATTATTGCCAATGTTGTTGTGTTTTAAATTTGTTTGTCTTTTTGTTTTTTTGTGTGCACTCCCCTTCCCCTCTGTTTGTTAGCCGCCCTGAGTCCCTCGGGAATAGGGCGGCATAAAAATTGAATAAACATAAACATAAACATGGCACCGAAGTGACTTTTGACCATTTTTCACATTTACAACCATTGCAGCCTCTCCGTGGTCACGTGATCAAAAATCTGGATGCTTGGCAACTGGCATGTATTTATGACAGTTGCCGTGTCCCAGGGCCATGTGATCGCCATTTGTGACCTTCTGACAAGCAAAGTCAATGAAGAAGCCAGGTTCATTTAGCAACCATGCTACTAACTTAACTGCAGTGATTCACTTAACGATGGTGGCAAGAAAGGTCGTAAACGGGGGCAAAATTCACATAAGAACCGTCCTGCTTTGCAACAGAAATGCAGGCTCAGTTGTGGTTGTGAATCAAAGACTATCTGCAGTAGAAGCTATCAACCTTAAAATAGGTTCCTTTTATATTCTCTTCAAGGAAAGATTACCGAAGCTGCTTGCCATCTTCTCCAATCCTAAGTGGCATTAACAGAGGGATACAATCAAGATCAAGGGAGGTAGTAATACCACTCTTTAAAGCCTTAGTAAGACCACACCTAGAGTACTACATCCAGTTTTGGTCACCACACTGTTAAAAAGCGGTTGAGACTCTGGAAAAAGTGCAGAGAAGAGCAACCAAGATTATTAGGGGATTGGAGGCTAAAACATACGATGAACGGTTGCAGGAATTGAGCATGGCTAGTCTAGTGAAGAGAAGGACCAGGGGAGACATGATAGCAGTCTTCCAATATTTGAGGGGCTGCCACAGAGAGGAACGGGTCAAGCTAATTTCCAAAGCACCCGAAGGCCAGAGAAGGAATCATGGATGAACAAGGAGAGATTCAACTTGGAAATAATGAGAAATTTTCTGACACTGAGAACTATCAACCCATGGAACAGAAGTTGCCTTCAAAAGTTGTGGGAGCTTCATAACTGGAAGCTTTCAAGAAGAGACTGGACCGTCATCTGTCAGAAATGGTGTAGGGACTGCTTGGGTGGGGGGTTGGACTAGATGACCTACAAGGTACCCTTCCAACTCTGTGAATCTGTATCTCTGTATCTCTCCAAAATAGCTTATCAGATCCTCCACTGAGTAGGGCAGTTGGACTATATAACCTCCATGTTTCTTTCCAATTCTATGAGTCTATGAAATCTGTAATAACTAGTTAACAAAGTGGAATAATTTCAAATAGAGGCCGTTTGGATTTGACATGAAATATTTCTCATCAACCGTTCCTCCTTAGATAGAAACTTTAGAAACTACACTGAATTTTTGTTGTTCTTTTAGGTGATTGATATTTAAACCAATATAGTTCATTCTGCACCTATGAGCCATTTCATATTTTTCTTGTGAACATGCACTTTGTGCATTCAAGAGTAATGTATAATGATTAAACCCTAGTTCTGTCTAATCTCATCAGACTTGGGGTAGTTTGCATTATAAAGAAAATGTAGCAAGGGAAAGCTTTGATAAACAGAAGTGGCAGAAGTAATAAATAATTTCTAAAGGTAGATTAAACCCAGAAAGTGCCAAACTAATACAAACTATTTTGTTGCATTATTTCAGAGCTTTCATTTGCATTTAAATTACAATTTCAGTTTTTGTCGGCTTTAAATCATGAGAGTATTAATATAAGACTGCAATATAGCACACTGTCATTCAGCATTGCCTTTACGAAAATGATTTTTGTGACTTTTAGTTATTATTATTTAACCCACAGGCACACACAGATTGATAATTGCTATTGCTATCAAAGAGCAGCACACTTCTTAAGTCACTGTGACTTGCAATATTTTCTATCCTATGAATTTCCGTAGTCTTTTTTTTTTAAACAGGAAACTGATTCTTGACCCTTTGCAAGGCAATATTTAGCATAAAATTTTTTGCTTGCTGAATTTTGACAGAAAGCGGAGGTTAAAGTTAGACTTATATCCATAGATTTTTCATTACAGTTAGTTCCAATGACTAAATATGCTTCTGAATTTGCATTGTGGTTGGAATTAAGTAAGCACACTGGATTTTCAAGAAGCAGAATAGGAGAACTATTGGTGTCTTGGAAGACTCCTGAGGATGGTGGGTTTCATTGTGTTCCCTGAACTTGGTGGTTTTCTTGAAGACATTTCATTACCACATTAGGTAACATCATCAGTGTCAGGCCTGTAATTATGTTCCTTTTAGGATCTTTGGCCTGCCACATAATATTTCATTATGCTGTTTCATGAGTGTAGTAGTTGGGAGTGGGGAATAGAAAGGAGTAGAATTGTGGAATGTGTTGTTGTCATTCTTTTCTAGAAGCCCAAGGTCATCTTTTGTCTCCGTATCTCTGCACCTGACCGGAACCAGCTGGAGATGCCAGCGTGGCCGAAGAAGATTGGTCCATGTGATGGATCTATGGGTGTGGGGATAAGATCATGAACTTTCAACTGGGTGGAATCCCAGGAAGTTTTCAGAATTGGGATTTCCAAAGATGTGCCAACATGTATGTCTTATTAAATTGGAACTTTAAGGATAGATCTGCCTTGGACTCTGATTTAATTCTGCATGATATTTGTAACGCTGACAATCAGTGCTAGTTGGGCAATGAAACATCGACATGAAAATGAAACCTCTAGAAGGAAACCACCAAGCTCAGGGAGCACCAAGGAACTTACAGTTCAACCTTGAGCCCCAAATCTTCTCTTCTATATATACTCCTAAAAATACCATGGCCAGCTAGGAAAACAAACATTGGAGTTGAATGACTGTAATAATAAAGAAGCAAATCTTTGAACAAATTATCCCAGAATTCTCACTTAAGGGACAAATTACAAGGGCCTACTCATATTGAGTACTTCCAATGCATTATGGGAAGATCCAACTTCCTGGAGAAGACACTAATGCTGGGAACGGTGGAAAGAAAAAGAAGAGGATAACTGGAAGCAGGATGAATAGACCCAGTTACAGACAGTGATGTACAGCCATTCATTTAGTCACTGTTTGACGTTACAATGGCACTAGAAAAAAAATGACTTATGACCATTTCCCACACTTACGTGTCAACTTGCAAAAGCATTTCTAGTCTGCTCTCGAGTTGCCATAGGCAGCAAGTGGAAAGCCTCTTGGGTGAGAAGCGAAACGTCTTCAAAGAAAAACCAGAAAGTCCAGTGGCCTCTTGAAAAAGAGCCGAGATGGCGCAGTGGTTAAATGCAGCACTGCAGGCTACTTCAGCTGACTGTAGTTCTGCAGTTCGGCTGTTCAAATCTCACCGGCTCAGGGTTGACTCAGCCTTCCATCCTTCCGAGGTGGGTAAAATGAGGACCCGGACTGTTGTTGGGGGCAATATGCTGACTCTGTAAACCGCTTAGAGAGGGCTGAAAGCCCTATGAAGCGGTATATAAGTCTAACTGCTAAAAAGCACCTTTGGGACATCCAGGGGTTTGTGTCAATTTAATAGTGGGGACCTGAAGTATTAAAGCATACTATATGCTTGAATGGCTGGACATTGTTGCCCATGGCAACAGGTCCATGGATTTCCACACTCAAAGATCCTTTGGCGAGTGCTTATTAATGTATGAAAAGAGAAAGCAATGAGTCATCTTCTCAAAGTTGTCTATTGAAGGTACAGTAATTGCATTTTTTTTTTGCAGAGACCTGAGCATGGTTATCATCAATTTTGGATTTTTAATATATACTGACCATGCATGGTGAGCTGTTTTCTTTTGGAGAATTAAAAGACTTGCAACTCCAGATAGTGGTGGTGAGAGAAAGACCGTGGGAAGACACAGGAATATATCTCCAGGGGAAAAAAAACAGAAGGTAATTTTCTGCTTCTCTGCTCAGCTATGAATGGCAAAAATCATTCGCTTGACTTTCACATTGCATCACTCATACATCTGTCCTATCTTGTTTTCCAGTGAATCTCATTATTAATTCATCCCATCCTTAATTCAATGGCATAGATTCAATGCAGCTGCACTCTAGGGGAAAAAAAATGCAATCACTCCTCAACATATCACCATAATTAGGTCTGGAATTACAGTCACAAATGACTACAGTTATAAGTTGAGGCATCACCTGATTGGACCCGATTTTTCAACAGTTTTTGCAGCCGTCGCTAAATGAACGCTATGGTCCTTAAGTAAATCAATTTTCCTCAATAGTGGTGGTGGTTTTCCCCCCCAGAAACTGGAAGTAAACATTGGAAATTGGCAACAAAACCCCAAACCACTGCAAATTGTAGTCATGTGACCACGGGAATTGCAAATTGTAATCATGTGATCGTGGGAACTACAAATTGTAGTCATGTGACCATGGGCACTGCAAATTGTAGTCATGTGACCATGGGATGCTGCAAATAGTCTTAAAAGTGAATCAGTTGCCAAACACCCAAAATGTTTGGCAACTGGTTCACAGGGAAAGTGAGGGCATCATAAATTCAAAAATGGGTCATAAGTAACTTTGGATGCTCTATTGATACTCGGAAAGGCCATCAAGTGACTGATCATAAGTCAAGAACTACATACACATAAAAACATACCAAAGAAATTTGGAATACTGCATCCAGTTTTGGTCACCACAATATAAAAAGGATGTGGAGACTCTAGAAAGAGTGAAGAGAAGAGCAACAAAGATGACTAGGAGACTGGAGGCTAAAACATACGAAGAACGGTTGCAGGAACTGGGTAGGTCTAGTTTAATGAAAAGAAGGACTAGGGGAGACATGATAGCAGCGTTCCAATATCTCAGGGGTTGCCACAAAGAAGAGGGAGTCAAACTATTCTCCAAAGCATCAGAGGTGGTCTTTGCCGGTTCTTCGAACTACTCAAAATTTCCACTACTGGTATGTCAGAACTGGTCCAAACCAGCTGAATACCACTCTGAATCTATTGGGGGCATCACAAAAGTCAAGATGGCTGCCACAGCCCCATGACTGTAGCCCCATTCTTTTTTGTACATGTTGTCCATACATAGGTTCGAGGGTTTGACCTTTTTTTTACTGATTTCATTTTAAAACAATGCAAAATAGAAGTGTCAACATTATCAGAGACTTTACACATCTGTTCCATCGCTTACGTTCTGTTCTGTTTTGCTTTTAATAGAAAATTAGTCTACTAAATTCTTTTTGGAGAGCTGTTAAAAAAAAGGGCTGATTACATAGCACTACTTTAAATAAATTACTCATGCCTTTGAAGGCGCTGCAAGGGGAGATGTTTTATCTGAGTGTTCTTAGACACACACAAACACACACACACACACACACACAGAGGGAGAGAGAGAGAGAGAGAGAGAGCTAAAAAAGTCTGCTTGGAAGAAAACGTTTCAGCCAATCTATTTTTCCAATTGTGTCATGTTTAAGCAAATTGACTTAACTCTGTTTCATCCTCTTAAATACAACTCAATTACTAGGTTTCTCTGCTAGTTTTAAAAAATTGCTGCAGGCATTTTATTCTTGGACAGGAAGAGGACAATCATTCTGATAAGATTCAGTGCACAACACACTCCAGTTTGCACTTATGGATATGTTTCTCCTTTTATTTAACAGCGGGCGCCCATTAAAATTTGCTCATCTCGCGTATAGTCTGCAGTTTCAAATAGCAATAGCAATACCACTTAGACTTATATACAGTACCATTCCATAGTGGTTTACAGCCCTATCTAAGCGGTTTGCAGAGTCAGCCTATTGCTCCCAACAATCTGGGTCCTCATTTTACCTCCGAAGGATGGAAGGCTGAGTCAACCTTGAGCCGGTCAAGATCGAACTCCTGGCAGTAAGCAGAGTCACCCGCAATAACCACTGCACCACCACAGAGCTGAAATTGTACAGTCCATTCATGACTGTCTCAATCCATTCTACATCCAGATCTTTGCCCCCCCACCCCAATGCCATAACATAAAATCTCTGTTAAAAACTCCTTCCAGTGATGCCAAATCCCTACAGAAGAACCACCGAAGTTTTTCTTGGCAACAGAACTGAAATTGTTCTAGTTTCTTCTTTCATTTCTTTTTAAATTCTAAATTTGCACAGTGCTGGCATGTTCTGCTCATCCTCTGACAAGCAATCCTGCTTAGTTTCTGAGCCCAGATATGGTTGGCAAGTGGGCTTTGTCGTTTGCCTGGGAAAATGTGTTGACATATTATAAGAATGTTCATTTCCCAAAGCTTATGTATTTTGCATTGTACCAACCCAACCATTATCAACCTTTGGCCATTGATCTGATGACTTAAGAAATATCAGGGTGATGATAAGGAAGATAACATCTCCAGGTACCTACATGCCAACTCTCTGCAAGTTTTCGGACTGTGGGTTTCCTGAGTCAATTTTCAGGTTTAGTTGGTTTGAAACTGAAGAGAGGCTAGAGAAAAGGATGGAGAAAGGATTTGTTTTTCTTCCCTTTGATGAGATTTCAACAATGCTTTTTCTTTCCTGCTTTCGTAAAAGGCCAGGCCTGACTTTATTTCCTGAGTGAAGTGAATAATTTATGCAGTCACTCAAGAGAACAATATCTCTTTAAAAGGTAAAAGGCCTCTTCAACTGAACGGAACAACTCCTGTTAAACCCACCTGATTTTCTCCGCAGTGCTGCAGAAGTGCCTTGTGCTAGCTTCCTCAGGAAAGGTTTATTTACTTCCTAAGCCAGCCTACACATTGATGTGTATCCACGGAGTCTCCTAACCAGGCATTCAGCCACTCTGATCCCTGCATAACCTTCTGGAGATCAGTAGGATTGGCCGCAAGGCGACAGTTATCAACACCAGCACAGTGATGCCTTCAGATGTCCTTGTGTCACCTTCAGTTGCAGTTTTCTTGGTAGTCACATGGAAACATGGCTCACCGGAGGGACCTTTTTCCAGGAAATTGTTTCAACTTCCTAACTGAGTCTATAAAACTGGAATTCCCCATTGCAGTGTTTCTCAACCTCAGCAACTTTTAAGAGCTGTGGATTTTGATTCCCAGAAGTCCCCAGCCACACAGCTTAAAATGGCTGAGGATGAAAAACACGGCACTAATATCCCCCATCCAAGTATTTCTAGGTATTTGTTTTCAAGTTTAAAAGCCTAGATATTGTTGGTGTGATATTGTCAATTAGATCACAAGTGGGGTGAGCGGTTAGCACATGAGTGGCACAGGTTTTTTTGTGTGTGTTTGGGATGCTTCCATTCGTTTCTTTATCCACTGAATTGGTTGACCAGGCTTGTGGCTCTCAACTGTGAGAAGTCAGACTGTGTTCCAAGAAAAGCAATATGTTACTCAAGGCTGAGACTAAATAACTCTCCTGACCACTTTGGCCATGTCAGTGAAAGAACCGAGAAAGTCAGGGTTTCCAAGTAACACCCCAAAGGAAAGAAGACTCTGAGGCTTGAATTTCCTCAAGGTTCCATTTTATTAGAGATGTCCTATTGGCACATCTGGGGAAACATGAATCTGAACATTAGCAGGTTTCCCCCACCCAAATGAAAATTCAAGTCCCTGCCCAGCACCCACATGTCCATCACATGGTCCAATCAGGCACCGTCCCAACTGGAGATACCTCCCAGTAATGCCACTGCATGTGTTGGGCTAGGTGTCCTTGACTCTCTGAGAAAGGAATGTTATTATGACTATATATCTCCCATACTCCATATAATCCCCCCCTCCCATTTTCCCACCGTAGAAAATGTGGCATCCCTGAAGGCCCAATGCAAAAGATGGCTCTCAGGTCTGACAGAGAAATTGGTTCATTCTTGGATTTTGAAGGTGAGGGGTTTGGCTGATCTCCACAAGACTGCTCAGCTGGTAGCAAGCTTCTCTCAACCCCCTCCCCAAGCATTAATTCATTCATTCTCTCCATTCATTCAGTCAGTCTATCCATCCACTCATCCATTTACTCCATTTATTCATTCAGTTCATTTATTCATTCTCTCCATTCATTCAGTCCATTCATTCATTCAGTCCATTCATTCATTCAGTCTATCCATCCACTCATCCATTTACTCCATTTATTCATTCAGTTCATTTATTCATTCTCTCCATTCATTCAGTCCATCCATCCATTCAGTCTCTCCATCCACTCATCCATTTACTTCATTCATTCAGTTTATTTATTCATTCTCTCCATTCATTCAGTCCATCCATCCATTCAGTCTATCCATCCACTCATTCATTTACTTCATTCACTTAGTTCATTTATTCATTCACTCCATTCATTCTCTCCTTTCATTCAGTCCATTCATGCATTCTCTTCATTCATTTCCTCCATTTATTCATTCATTTCCTCCATCCATCCACTTCATTCAATTCAATTCAATCCATCCATTCATTCATTTGAAAGGAACAATTTAGGGCTTCTACTTCAACCCCTTATTCAGTATAGGAATCCAAATGAAAAGGGGAGAGTCCACATTGGGGAAGGGATGTTGTTGAAAAGGGCCAGTAAAAACCATCTTGACTCCCCCCCACACTACAAACACTTTTGCTCTAGCCTCTATTCAAGTACAACCCAAGAGTAACCTTTCTGTGTAATTGCTTTGAGTGCTAAACTGCTTACTGTCCATCCACCTTTCCTAATAGGCATCTACCTGCCTTTCTGCAAATTAAATCCATTATTCTCCCTTATTTCTTCTTCTTCTTTAGTTTTTGTGAAAAGAAAGACTCTTTATCACCAGTCTAGTTATTTCCTCTTCAGTCCTGTGCATTTGAGTTTTGCTTTTTAAACACGTTTTTTTTTTTGCATTTGTCTCTATTATGTTTATCCCATTTTTCTAACCCTTCACAATCCCTTAAATGTTGTTTCTCTTCTCCCAGTTTGGTGTTACTGCAAATTTTCCCTCCATCTCCTCATGCAAATTTTTTTTTTTTTTGGAAATAACAGAAACTGGGCTGAATCTTAAACAGTAGTTCCCCTACTTGTTATCTTCCTCACTGGTGGAAGAATTGTTCCTGAATATTCTTCGAATGCAGTTTTTTTGCTTAATTGTCCTGCTATCCAATTTCCAGATTAATCCTGCAGGGCACGTCCGTGGTGGCTTCTGATAATGATTAGTGCATTGTTTCTGAGGTGCTTATATATCAATTGCTTTATGATTTGCTTTAGAATGTCCCCAGGATTCAGTGTCAGTGTGATTTGTCCCCATGTCCCCCGCTGAGCCATTTTCTAGCATTACTCAAAGATTATTCATAAAGTCTTAGCCACAGCATCATCCGCTTTCTTCAGAACTCTCATCCGCATTTCCTCTGGCCCTGAAAATTTAAAGCCATTCATAAATATTTCTTTATCATGACCTGATCAATCCCAAGCATCAGTCCTTCCTCCCGATCTTCACGGTTTTGATGGAACACACGTTCTCTTTCTTCTGAAGAACATCAAGCTACTCTGAATAGCAGGAGACCGGAGAAGGGTAAATTGTACAGTGGTAACAACAAAAAGGAAATATGGGTACTGGCTGACTCTTTGTCCTCTAACACCTCTGCCCTCCCCAAAGTTGGTCTACAAAATGTCAGTCTAAAATCTTGCCTCTAGACCTGAATAACAGATGCACTCTGTCCTTAAACATGATAACTACACCTCTGGGTTAAAATGGATTCCATGCATCCATATGGGCACAACCATAAACATTTTCTGGGCAATGAAACAAAAGTGTTTTGCCATTATTTCTCCTCCCCACCCCCAAGATGTTGGCAAAGCCTTTCCTTGTCTTTCCACATTGAACTCTATTCCAAGCATTGCATTCTAAGTGGATGAAACATTTCATGCAAAACAGTGGTGGGATTCAAATAATTTAACAACCGGTTCTCTGCCCTAATGACCAGCTGGGTAGGCGGGGCTCAGTGGTCATGTGACTGGGTGGGCGTGGCCAACTCAACGTCACTCACGTCGATGGGCGCTTTGCCTTAGGTGTAGCAATGTAATAAGGGTTAACCGGAGAGGCAGTTTCTGTAAGCAGGGCAATAAAGATTAGGCTAGAAACAACACCAGAATGTTTCCTTCCTGCCTTCCTTACAGGATTAGCCTTGTAAAGTGGGAAAAAAACAAAATAAAGTTTCTTCCAACAACCGGTTCTCCGAACTGCTTAGAAAGTTAACAACCGGTTCTCCCGAATAGGTGCGAACCGGCTGAATCCCATCACTGATGCAAAACAACAATCTGTTTTTTATGCATGTAAACCAATATCCTATTCTATAAAGCCCTTTAACAGAAAGTCAGAGTTGGACTTAGAGATCTTCCAGTTGGACTTAGAGGTCTTCTAGTTCAATGCCCTGCTCAAGCAGGATACCCTGTGCTATTTCAAACAAATGGCTGACCAATCTCTTAAAAATGTCCAGTGATGGAGTAACCACAACCTCTGAAGAAAATCCGTTCCACCACGGATTAATCGTTCTGTCAGGAAATTTCTCCTTATTTCTGGGTTGCTTCTCTCCTTGATTAGTTTCCATCCATTGCTTCCTGTCCTGACTTCAGGTGCTTTGGAGGAAAAGTTGACCTTCTCTCCTTTGTGGCAGGCCTTCAAATATTGGAACACTGCTATCATGTCATAATATCATACCCTGTTAGTGCTGTAACCAAGCCTCTGTTACTATTGGTGTCCGCTGCTACTATAACAAGTTATATTGGAGATTATTATCGTCTGAAAATGTTCTATGAACAGGATAACATCCCAATACTGCCAGACTGGCACCTTAATGCCACTGAAAGCAACTGAAGATAGTTATGAGTGTGGCCAACGTTAATAAATAGTTTCGAATGGGGGGGAAATTACAAAGAAGGGAGTTATTTCTCAGCATTTTGCAAACTCCTTATCCGAAACTCTGCCATAATCATGGCAAAAAAAGAAAACTTAAAATTGGGTGTGACGTGTTTAACCAATGCCTTTCTTAGCAACAGAATTTCTGATCCCAGTTATGGTGATAAGTCGAGGGCAACGTCTGCATGCAAAAACAACACATTCTGCAACCTCTTTTGAAATAATTTTCAAGGTAAGTTGTCGGCAGATTCATTTGGAAGCCATTCCCGTCAAAGAACTGAAAGGAAAACGCTAACGCCCAATTCTCGATCAACCTAATAAAAAAGGAAATATTGTACAATTCATTGACTGCAATTTATTGAGCCACTGAAATAGGAATCCTCCTTAACTTGACAAATGATTTCACATCAATGCCTGTTCCAGACAACAAGCCCTAAATGGATTAGAGATTGTATGGGGAATGGAAAGGGCCACCTGATTTGCAGCTTCTACATGGGTAAGGCAATAATAGCAATACAGAAGTAGCTGAACACTCAACACTTAAGCAGTCTAAGAATGTAAGTCACACCTGCTGAACCAGAATAAATGTCTATGCAGCCCAGCATTCTGTTTTCACAGTGGCCAACAAAATGCTTCCAGGAAGTTGCCAAACAGAACACAAGTTCATCTGCTATCTTTCAGCTCTGCCTCATGTAATCTTGGTTGTCTAAGGCAGTGTTTCTCAACCTTGGCAACTTGAAGATGTCTGGACTCCAACTCCCAGAATTCCCCAGCCAGCGAATGCTGGCTGGGGAATTCTGGGAGTTGAAGTCCAGACATCTTCAAGTTGCCAAGGTTGAGAAACACTGGTCTAAGGCCCAAGGAGCTGCCTTCTGAGTAACACCGGAGTACTGGTCACACGTTCATATCTACAGTGAAGAACAATCAAGTTACATCTTTGTTCCACGACAGAGTTCCTGAGCAGAGATGCCCAACGTGTTGCAGAGTCTTTTGGAGGTACGTATAACAGAACAGTCAGGAAAAACACCCAAGACATGTTTACAAGGAAGGGTTTCGTGCTGCTCAAGACCCTGGTTTGAATTTGTAAAGATAAAGGTTCCCCTTGCACATATGTGCTAGTCACTGCCGACTCTAGGGGACCGTGCTGATATTCATTTCCGAAGACGTCTCCGTGGTCATGTAGCCCGCATGACTTAACTCCGAAGGCGCATGGAACGCTGTTACCTTCCCACCAAAGGTGGTTCCTATTTTTCTACTTGCATTTTTTATGTGCTTTCGAACTGCTAGGTTGGCAGAAGCTGGGACAAGTAACGGGAGCTCACTCCGTTATGCAGCACTAGGGATTCGAACCGCTGAACTGCCGACCTTTCTGATCGACAACCTCAGCATTTTAGCCACTGGGCCACCGCATCTATTTATATGGAACATTGAGGAAACTGAGACTCTGTAAGGAGGACACTTGCCATGGATCATGGGGAAACCTGGGATGAAATATTTTTGTTGGTTTCCGATGTTCAACCTCTTTCCATCTAGAGTTCCTAGTTCTCTGGAACCAGGAAACCAACTCTGGTTACGGAACCCTGGTTTCCTTCTTCTCCTGGCCTTTTGAGAGGCAATATAGAAGGAACACCACTGAAACGAATCTAACCTGCACTGCCAAATAACACTTATTACACAGAGATTAAGTCACTATCAGTAGAATTTTGTATCTTCGGTTCGTTGCTTTCCCGGTTGCTACAGAGGCAAAGATTTGAGTTGCTCCAACTTGACAAATCAAAGGCTATTCTTTCTTTCTCTGAACGGATAACTAAATTTGGTAGCCATTGGAAAGTTTGGTTTAAAAAAGGAATGGCTGTTTAAAAAATATCCCATTTAGCTATTTTCGGATGCTTCCATTGAGCCATCGCAACTCTGAAAGAGGGTTCTGATACTGGTTTGCCCAATGAATGTAACTGGTGAGAGAAGGGAGGAAGAAGCCATCAACCAGAGGCTGATTGGTAAAGCTAAAATGAAAAATATCTTCAGGGAAGCAGAAGCGGAAGCTGTGAGTTCTTCAAACCATTTGAAGGCATTGATTTTAGAGATCCATAAATGTATATGTACACATGGGCATGAATAGGCACGCATACCCAGCATTCACTTAATGCCTCTTTGAGACTTCATTCAAAAAAAAAAATAGGTAAAGATTTCCTAAGAAATTTGCAGCCATAGAACAATTGAACCAGCGGAGATCATTTTGTGGAACACAAATTTGGCTTGTCATAGGTCGAATGGGGGCGGGGAACCCCACCTAGTGTGTCTTTCCCCAAATATTTGGTCCTCCAGGTATGTTGGAAGTGCTCAATAAGAGTTTGGAGAACTGTAGTCCCCGTGCATCAGCTTGGAGAGGGATGTCCTAAATAACTCGGAAAAGTTCACCAGATTTGTGGTGGTGCCTTTTCCTGAATGGCTCCTTGAATCAGTTCAGGCTAGAATTCCGTGGTGGTGACCTGGGTGACTTCAGAGTGCAGGTCTTCCCCTTTGCCTCCTCTGCTGAAGCCTCTTTTGTGGCTGTCCATATCTAGTCATGCCGACTTATGAAGACCTTCTGATGGGGTGCAGGTAGAAACACGTTCTCGGGTGCTGTTGCGGGCCCGGCTAAAGCTGTTTTGCTCCATCCGTGATCGGAACGGGAGGCAGAACTCCCTAAAACATCTCTTGAAGTTTTCATCCAAGAAAGCATAAAGGACCGGGTTGAGGCTGCTGTTAGTGTAGCCCAGGGCGATACAAAAATGCAGGCTGGCCATGACATAAGGGTTCTTCTTGTCGATGCCAACCAGGGTCCAAACAATGACAAAGATCTGGATGGGAGTCCAGCAGATGATGAAGGCGGCGACCACAATGAGCACCATGCGCGTAATACGGCGCAGGTTGCGGTCCTTCTCCTTGGAGCCTGAGAGGAGACGGACATTCTTCAAGCGGAGAATCATGAGCCCGTAGCAGATGGTGATGACCAAGATGGGAACCAAGAAAGCAAAGATGAAAACGCAGATCTTGGTGACCGTGTCCCAGTAAATTTGAGGTTCAGGAAACTGAAGGAGACAGATTGTAATGCCACCTGCATAAAAGAAAGAAGAGTACAAAGATGAGAGGTGAACAAACAGGAGTACCATAGCTCAGTGGCCAACAATATTGTTATTCATTTGCACGTAGGAAGACATCACTGCATGGTGCTTTTGACAACGGTTCCACCACAAAACCGCGGTAGACTAAAGCGCGTGTGACTAAAGCGCGGTGACAAAACCGCACCGTCAAAACCGCGCGACAACAGCGCGCCGACAACAGCGCGCCGACAGAAGCGCGCTGTAACATAACCCTAAAAATAACCCTAAACCTAACCCTAAACCTAACGCTAAACCTACCCTAAACCTACCCTAAACCTAACCCTAAACCTAACCCTAAACCTTACCTTAAGTTAAATCGCGCTTCTGTCGGCGCGCTGTTGTGGGCACGCTGTTGTGGGCGCGCTTTTGACATCGCGGTTTTAGCGCCGTGGTGTTGTCGGCGCGCTTTTGACGTTCGTGGTTATGTCGTGCCACGTTTGACAACAACCCCATCAACAATGACTAATGGCTATGTTGATGGGAGTTTGGGAGTATGTTGTTGTTCAGACGCTAAACTGTGTCCAATTCTTCACAACCCCATGGGCCATAGCACACCAGCCCCCTGATCCTGTCCTCCACTGTCTCAGTTTCTCCATATTCACCTTCCTTTTGTTGATGACACTAGTTAGCTATCTCAACTTCTGCCTTTCCCTTCCCCTTCTGCTTCCATCTTTCCCAACATTGGGAGTATATTCCTAGTCCGTTAAGTGACCTTTAAGTGCTGGCAGGACACAATTCAGGACGAGTGGGCCAGTTAAAACAACAATCATGCTTGCCTTCTCAGCCGCTATAAAAGAAGTTGGAGGGCCAGTGCCACCTTCCAGATTCTTTCTTTTTTTAAATAGCTGGGAAGGGAGATGGGCACCCTCTCACAATTTCTGCTGTTTTTTCATTCCTCCTTATGGATGCAGAGTCGGAGACAGTACAAAGCAAACCAGTCATAGAGATAGAGTGCCTAGAGCAACCTTGTTTTCACAGCGCTTCATGGGGCTTCTCTAGGACTTCACAGGACTTCTCTAGGACTTTGTCTCAGTTGACAAAGCTTCAGAGATAGCTACCTATCAAGTTAGTAGCATGTATGGGATCAGGGAGATACCCAATTAGCCCCACATAAGCTTGATCTCTTTATAGCTACTTTTTCTGCCTGGATTAATTGACTGGGGTTTTGAGTTTGTATGGTTTTCTTATCCCTACTCATTTCAATATGTTGTGTGAACAGGATTCATGAATGAACGTAGAATTCTTGATATCATTTCCAAGCCAGTACAGGTAGTCCTCAGCTTACGACCACAATTGAGCTCAAAATTTATGTTGTTAAGTGAGAAATGTTTGAGTTTTGCCCCATTTAATGTTCTTTCTTGCCACCTTTGTTAAGTGGCGAAATTCACATTTTTTTTACTACTGGATCTGTGGGCATGGCTTGGTGGGCGTGGTGCGGTTGGTGGGCATGGCTTGGTGGGCATGGCAGGGGAAGGATAACACCAAAATCTCCATTCCCTCCCCACTCTGAGGCCAGCCAGAGGTGGTATTTGCCGGTTCTCCGAACTACTCAAATTTTCTGTTACCGGTTCTCTGAGTGCAGCTGTTAAATTACTAATACAGCTGTTACGTGAATCTGGTTTCCTTATTGACTTTGCTTGTCAGGACATTACAACAGGTAATCACATGACCCCGGGACCTTTTAACCGTAATCAATGTGAGTCAGTTGCCAAGCATCCCAATGCAAATCACATAACCATGGGGATGTGGCCACCGTCATAAGTGTGAAAAATAGTCATGAGTCACTTTTTCAGTGATGTTGTAACTTTGAATGGTCACTAAGTGAACTGTTGCAAGCTGAGGACTACTTGTACATGAAAGGGGTGTTATTTACAAGCCCATATTTTTATCAAAATATGAACATTCCTTCCTAATAGCAATAGCAGTTAGACTTATATACCGCTTCATAGGGCTTTCAGCCCTCTCTAAGCGTTTTACAGAGTCAGCATATCGCCCCCAACAGTCTGGGTCCTCATTTCACCCACCTCGGAAGGATGGAAGGCTGAGTCAACCTTGAGCTGGTGAGATTTGAACCGCAGATAGCAGTCAGCTGAAGTGGCCTGCAGTACTCCACTCTAACCATTGTGCCACCTCAGCACCTAAGCCCCATAAGTAAGCCTGTTTCCTATTTAATGGAATCATCCCTGAGAAATAAACTGAATAGCACTTAGACTTATATACCACTTCACAGTGCTTTTACAGCCCTCTCTAAGCGGTTTACAGAGTCAGCATAATTGCCCCCCAAAATCTGGGTCCTCATTTTATTGGGAGGGTGGGAGGCTGAGTCTGGTGAGATTCGAACTGCCAAATTGCAGGCAGCCAGCAGTCAGCAGAAGGAGCCTACAGTACTGCACCCTAACCACTGCACCACCGCAGCTCATAGAATAGAATCTATGGCATGCATGTCACAGGTAGCACGCAGTGCCCTCTCTGCGGGCATTCCAGCCATTGCCCCAGCTCAGTTCTACCATGCACGCGTCTGTGCCTCCCGCTGGCCGGCTGGTCTTCAGGTCTCTACCACGCAAGTGCAGGGGGCGAGGTCTTCCCTGATGTCCAGAGGTGCCCCCCCCCAAACGCACCCTACCTTTCTCCTCCATTTCTGCTGCCCACACCAACCTGGAAACCAAAACAGGGAATGGAAGGGGGCAGGGCGCATGCGCGCATGGGGGGGCTCACATTGCATTTTGGGGATTGGGGCATGCACACGCGCATGTGTGCACATATGCATGCATGCACACATGCACATACTTGTGTCAATTTAGCAATGCGAACCACAGCCTAATCATTGCCCAGACTGGGTGGTCTTCAGGGAAATGACTGGAATGGAATGGCAGACCACTTGCCTTGCGATTTAGTGACAGCCATGACCATGATCGGCACTCCAACCACAGAGGAGAGAACCCAGATGCAAACATTGATCAACTTCGCTTTAGCCGGAGTCCGGAAATCCAAGGCCTTGACCGGGTGGCAAACGGCAATGTACCGGTCTACGCTCATCATTGTGAGGGTGAAGATGCTGGTGAACATATTGTAGTAGTCAATGGAGAGGACGACTTTGCAAAGCAGTTCCCCAAAAGGCCAGGTCTCCATCAGGTACTTAGCGCTCTGGAAGGGCAGAGTACTGGTGGCCAAGGCATCTGCCAGGGCTAAGTTGAAAATATAGATGTTGGTGGCAGTTTTCAACTTGGTGTATCTACAGGGAAGAGATAAGGAGAATGAGATGAATTGCAACTTACCCTGGATTTATTTATTTATTTATTTATTTATTTGTTTGTTTGTTTATTTGTTTATTTGTTTATTTATTTATTTATTTAAAGTCACAACCCCTGGTATGCCCAAATATGGGAGGAAGGTCACACTTCCATTCTCTGCCTTTGGCTCGTCACAAGAGACCATCCAGACAGAAACCCAATATTTTTTACTGTTGCCTTTTTGTTACATTTGTTATATTTGTGCTGATAAATAAATAAAGGGAGACTAGTATAGATCTATTTCAAGCTATTTAGCTCTCATACCTTTCACCCTGGCCTGGCTGATAAGGAGTCAAGCTCTGTAGCTCAATGGTTAACACATCTGCCTAAGAGGCAATAGAGCACAGGTTCGATTCCCAGTAAGGGTATGGCTAGCTGATGAGAGCTAAATAGCTTGAAATAGATCTATACTAGTCTCCCTTTATTTATTTATCAGCACAAATATAACATATATGTGTGTGTGTGTGTGTGTGTGTGTCTGTGTCTGTGTCTGTGTCTGTGTGTCTGTGTCTGCACACACACACACACACACACACACACACACACACACACACACACACACACACACACATATATATATATATATATATATATATATATATATATATATATATATATATATATATATGTAAATGTTACATTTGTGCTGATAAATAAATGCACAAATGCAACACAAATGTAACAAAGGCAACAGTAAAAATAATGGCTTTCTGTCTGGATGGTCTCTTGGGATGAGCCGATAGAGAAAGGAAGTAGTATGCTTCCTTCCATATTTGGGCATACCAGGGGTTGTGACACAAACACACACACACACACACACACACACACACTCTTATTAAATCAGCAAAAACAACATGAGGTAAAACAGAATAGTTTTGATTAAAGTCAAGTGACGGAAAAAAATGCTCCTCCTGAATCTTTTCCTGGTATCAGGGCTCACTTAACGGCTAGAAGATTACAGTCTACGAAGAACGGTCTCAGGAACTGGGCGTGGCTAGCCTAGTGAAGAGAAGGACCAGGGGAGACATGATAGCAGGGTTCCAATATTTGAGGGGCTGCCACAGAGAGGAGGGGGTCAAGCTATTTCCCCAAACTCCCAAAGGCCAGACAAGGAATAATGGCTGGAAACTGACCAAGGAGAGATTCAACCTAGAAATAAGAAGAAATTTTCTGACAGTAAGAGCAATCGACTAATGGAACAGAAGTTGCCTTCGGATGTTGTGGGAACTTCGTCACTGGAATCTTTCAATAAAAGACTGGACTGCCATTTGTCAGAAATGGTGTAGGTCTGTTCGGTTAGGGGAGTTGGACTAGATGACCTACAAGGTTCCTTCCAACTCTGTTAATCTGTAATAGTCTAGTTTGGTGGACATAATCTGAAGGGTAGCACAGGAATGCCGAGAATGTAAACATGGATCTGTCTCTAACAGAGAATGTGAAGGCAAGAGATGAGAAGAAATTCAAGCCAACTTATCAGAGAGGGCCATGCTGAAGGACAACACGAAGAGTTTAAGTTCTGATTAGCTATAAATTCTGAGGTACCTTTCCTGCTTGCAGAGAAACTGTCAACTATCATAAATGACTGCCATTTCCTAGGATATCTTCCAGATGCATGTTCTAGTTTTGTTTTTCCTTGTTTCTCTGACGGCCTGATACCCGCCTTACCTAAATAGCTTCTTCACCAAATACCCTTGCTTGCGTCTTCACCATTATCCATGTCTCCTTTCTTCTGTGCTATCTCCCATCTAGTAGTATTTGATCTACATGTCATTTACTGTATTTGGTACCCATGCTCGTTTCCTTGTGCTTTTAATCAGATGATTAAAAAAGGTTAGATCTCAATGCAATGTGACTTCACATGTATACTGTTTTTCTCTAATTTTTCTTTAAAAATAGGATAAGCCAAATACATTAACATATAGTGGAAATACACCGAGGGGAGGAGGAGTAGGAAAGAAGAAAGATGGGTAGAGAGGGATGGGAGAGAGAGTGGGGGGGGAGGCGAAAAGGAAGGGGGGGAGTGGATCTGGAGAGAGGAGTGGTAGAGGGCGAGGGGAAGTAGGGTAGAGGGGAATGATGGAGGGAAGATAGAAAGTTGGAGGGTGGTGGAAGAAAGAGGTATATGGAGAATGGAAGAGGTATATTGGACTTTTATTTTCTGGGGCATTGTCGACAAGAGGAATTGATGCAATTATTGTTTAATACTGTAGGGTGTATACATGTGAGTGTAGGAAAATGAAAATGAAAATAAAATATACTAAAAAAAAAAAAGGGAAACCATGCATTTAATGTAGATCTGGATTTCTGAAAACAATTGCTACCAACCTGCTTTGCATTGAGGACCTGTACACTGCACGAGTCAAAAAGAGGGCTGTGAAAATATCTACAGACCCTTCACATCCTGGACATAAATTATTTCAACTTCTACCCTCAAAACGACACTATACGGCACTGCACGCCAAGACAACTAGACACAAGGACAGTTCCCCCCACCCAATGCCATCACTCTGCTTAACAACTAATTCCCACAACACTGTCAATAATTTACTAAGACTGTATTACTATTATTCTTCTCTTCCTTCCTAGTATCTGTCTCTCCACACTTATGACTGCAACCATGTTGCTTGTATCTTTCAATTTATATTGTTTTATTTGTTTCCTAGTACGATTTGATAGCTTATTAGTAGCCTTGGCTATCACTGTGTTGTATCCTTTTTATTCTTGATGGATGTATTTTATTCTTATGTACACAGAGAGCATCTGCACCAAAGACAAATTGGCCAATAAAGAACTCTATTCTGTTCTGTTCCGTTCTGTTCTGTTCTATTCTAGTCTATTCTATTTTCTATTCTATTCTATTCTATTCTATTCTATTCTATTCTATTCTATTCTATTCTATTCTTCTTTATGTACACTGAGAGCAATCTGCACCAAAGACAAATTCCTTGTGTGTCCAATCACACTTGGCCAATGAAGAACTCTATTCTATTCTATTCTGTTCTGTTCTATTCTATTCTATTCTATTTTCTATTATATTCTATTCTTCTTTATGTACACTGAGAGCCTATGCACCAAAGACAAATTCCTTGTGTGTCCAATCACACCTGGCCAATAAAGAATTTTATGCTATTCTGAAGAATGTAAGCAGCAAAAGATGCTTCACCCAGGATTGTTTCATTGTTTATATGGTGCTGACATCCATCCTTCCTGTTCCTGAAAACATTCTATCTCTCGAGCAAGAGATTCTGTTTTTACAGCTGATTTTTAGTCTGTTCTAGGATACCTTTTTATGTTGACTATATTGCTGTAAGGAGGCAGAGTCTCCTGTTGTTTTTACTGCCGATGTTCAACCTCTTTAGGTCATCATCCCGCAGCCACCTTTGCCGATCCTTTATCTGAGAAAGCGCCATTAGAGGAGCCAACACAGGACTACTAAACCCTTTGTGGGGGAAAAATCATTATTTTCTACCGCTTTATTTGTTTATTTCACCATTGCGCCGGATTTGCTTTCAGAAATCTCTCCAGTCACCCTGGGGGGAAAAAACTGACCTTCTGAATAAATCCACAGCTGAGAATACGTGTGTATTCTGCCCTACATCGCTGTGCCGGCTAGAGAGTAAAAAATTCAGGAATGGGAACAGGGAGAAGATCATTACTGAGTGAGAGAAGAAAAAGGGAAAGGGGTTTTTCAATTATTTGTCTTCGATCTGTTGGTGCTTTTCCTTTTTAAAACCTGCCTTTCATTTAATGCTGGCCAGATGCCCTCCCTGATGCCTACATGAAGTTCACAGCAGACAGTCACAGCAGCAGCAGCAGAAGAAATATCTGCTGCTACCTAGGATCGAACTCACCACCTCCTGTGAGGTAAGAGCTCTTTTTCTAGGCTGTTTATTTTGGAATAAACCATTATGAGAGTTCAATGGTTCATCCTGAAAAACTTTTGCGCGCCGAATCAGTAGTAATGAAAAGCTGGGTCCGGTGCTTAATGCATGAATGTGCAGAAGGCAGAGGAGAGGAGAGCAGTGGAAATCTGTGGGCCGATCCTTGGGAAGGAAGAGCCACCGCTGCTAGTGAAGCCTCACTCTAGCTCTAAGGATAAAAGGCAGGGGGCAGAGAAGAATAGATATGGCAGACAACTAGAGCCCTTGTGACCTCTAGACTGGACTACTGCAACGTGCTCTACATGGGGCAGCCCTTGAAGAGCATTTGGAGACTTCAGCTTGTCCAGAATGCAGCCGCGCGAGCGATCGTGGGTGCACCTCGGTTCACCCACGTAACACCTATCCTCCGCGAGCTGCACTGGCTGCCTATTGGTCTTCGGATACGCTTCAAGGCGCTAGTCGTCACTTATAAAGCCCTTCATGGTATTGGACCTGGGTACTTGAGAGACCGCCTGCTGCCAATTACCTCCAATAGACCGATTAGATCCCACAGATTAGGCCTCCTCCGAATTCCATCCGCCGGCCAATGCTGGCTGGCGACTACCCGGAGGAGAGCCTTCTCTGTGGCTGCTCCGACCCTCTGGAACGAGCTCCCCGTGGGGATTTGAACCCTCACCACCCTCCAGGCCTTCCGCAAAGCCCTTAAAACCTGGCTGTTCCGACAGGCCTGGGGCTAAAGAGCTTTTGCCCCCCCCCTCGAATGGTATGGTTGTTGTGTACTTTTAAATTGTGTATTGTTTTGT
This sequence comes from Thamnophis sirtalis, assembly GCF_051295495.1. Classification (NCBI taxonomy): domain Eukaryota; kingdom Metazoa; phylum Chordata; class Lepidosauria; order Squamata; family Natricidae; genus Thamnophis; species Thamnophis sirtalis. The sequence goes on along the minus strand of NW_028261393.1, from coordinate 16,595,959 downwards.
TTGTCTTTTTATCCCTTATCTGTATCCCCTTCCCTGACTTGGATTGTGAGCCGCCCTGAGTCCCCTCCGGGGAAAAGGGCAGCATATAAGTGCAATAAATTCAATTCAATTCAATTCAACTATTCATATCCCAACCAGCCGGACTTGTTAGCCTGTAGTGAGAGAGAAACTTTTTGCTGGGGCTGCTGGAGCTCCTAATAAAGGAATGTTTGAGTTCACCAGAGGGTTTATTTGGGGAACTGGGTCAGAACAACATTGTTCCCATTCAAAAATAATATCTGAGGACGTATTCCCTACTTCTTCCATAAAACTATAGACTCCCTGGCCCTTAACAGATCCTGCCAGGTCCATTGTGGAAATAAAATCTATATCACCATAGCAAAATCTCTCTCTTGAAATGCATTGATCAAATCCTATCACATTTCCAGCTGCACATAAAATGCCACTGAAAATGCCTTTTGCCACCATCCCCAAGAAATGCAGGAAAAGAACGAGAAAAATACCTTCGAGCCATCATAAGCGAAGCACGTTCTTTAGAGATGATGTGTCACCCTGATTTTGATCTATGGCTGGCAGGCTTCTATAAAACAGCAGTGATTTACTGGCTGCATTTTGGCCTGAAATCTCTGGCGGTGCTGTGGGGTGAGGATATGGCATAGTATTGTTTATATGGAACGGAGGAATAAGTGGGAATAACAGATGCCCATAAATACACATTGGTAGGAGCCGCAAGAGGAATTGGGGCTGTAATGCTTTGTCCATCTCTTCTACGCTTCCTATTAAACCTTGAAGGCAGTGATGGGATTCAATTTTTTTTACTACCAATTCTGTGGGTGTGGCTTGGTGGGTGTGGCTTGGTAGGCATGGCAGGGGAAGGATACTGCAAAATCCTCATTCCCTTCGATCAACTGGGACTCGGGAGGCAGCAAATAGATGGGGGCAGGGCCAGCCAGAGGTAGTATTTGCCGGTTCTCTGAACTACTCAAAATTTCCACTACTGGTTCTCCAGAACCGGTCAGAACTGGCTGAATACCACCTCTGCTTGAAGGAATATCTGCCAAAGGGTTGGACGAATGGCAGATAGTTCTGCATCTGCTTTCCCAACCCCATCGCTCCCCCAAAAGATGTTCATCCTCCAAAGGGAGAACCAACAAAGATGCAGGTCTGCATCCAATTTGAAAATGTTGGGGTAGATGTTTCTGAAAGATTCACTCCATATAGGAGTAAAACACCTCCTGCCATGGGGGTGGGTGGTGGGTGGGAAAAACATAACCTAGTGGTCCATGAATGTTTTGTCTGCTGTTGCCCAGATTAAGTACCTATAAGTAGTTTCAGGTCAGAATGCCGGGAAAACCAGATTATCTACTAATTCTAATTTTGCATGTAGATTTCAGCACTAGAATGACATTACACCTTGTGTATGTAACTTTCATTTTTGTTCCTTTCTCCAAAGCAGGTATAGATAAATGTTTTTATTGGACAATCATTAGGCTGCAGTTTCCATAACTTTATTTTAGCGATAGCTAAACATGAGCTTTGTGCTAGTATTCTAACTGTCGTTATTTTTTCGTAGTTTGCAGAACAGTTGTGACCTTTCACCATTCTAACACGAATTGGTGCTGGTCAGTGGCTGAGCTAAAGATTTTGCCTTGCCTTGTCTTGCTTGCTTCTGCTACTGAGCACTTCATTTTTATGGTAGCTAGTTTTCTCCCATATCCTTGGCCTCCCAAAGTTTTAGTTTACTGATTCTGATGCATCCTCAACTCTTCTTGCTCATGTGTTCACCATGGGCCCCTTGGATGGCAGCTAGAGATTTGAAAAGACACAACTGAGATTTCACTGAGATTTTCATTAGTGATGTAAAAAGACACCACTGGAACTTTGGAAAGAATGAAGAGAAGAATAATAAGATGATTAGGGAGCAAGAGGCTAAAACATATTTGCAGGAATTGAGTATGTCTAGTCTAGTGAAAAGGAGGAGTAGGGTTGGCACAATAACAGTATTGGATTGGATTGGATTTATTACATTTATATGCCGCCCTTTTCCCCGAAGGGGACTCAGGGCGGCTCACAATTCAATCAGGGAAGGGGGTACAGACAGTGGAATAAAAAGACGAGACATAACAATACAAAATTTAAAAGCACACAACAACCATACCATTTGAGAAGGGGGGCAAAAACTCTTTAGCCCCAGGCCTGTCGGAACAGCCAGGTTTTAAGGGCTTTGCGGAAGGCCTGGAGGGTGGTGAAGGTTCGAATCCCCACGGGGAGCTCGTTCCAGAGGGTCGGAGCAGCCACAGAGAAGGCTCTCCTCCAGGTAGTCGCCAGTCGGCATTGGCCGGCGGATGGAATTCGGAGGAGGCCTAATCTGTGGGATCTATTCCAATATTGAGGGGCTGCCACAAAGAAGAAGGAGTCAATTTATTTTCCAAAGCACCAGAAGGCAAGAGAATGGATGGAAACTAAGCAAGGAGACAAGCAACCTAGAACGAAGAAGAACGTTCCTGACATTGAGAACAATCAACCAACGGAACAGCTTGCCTTCAAAAGTTGTGGATGCTCCATCACTGGAGGCTTTTAAGAAGAGACTGAACAGCCACTTGTCTGAAATGGTATAAGGTCTCCTGCTTGAACTGGGGTTGGACTAGAAGACCTCCAAGATTTCTTCCAATTCTGATGTTCTGTGTATGCTCTTAGGAGGAAAATAATCCATTCAGATATTCAGAAAAAAATGTTTGGGTTCACACAATGGAGCTAAAGAAGATGTTCTAGCATGTTTAAAGAATCTGGAGAGATCAGATGAGATGGAATATGAAATAGCAATAGCACTTAGAGTCATATAAAGCTTCACAGTGCTTTGCAGCCCTCTCTAGACAGTTTACAGAGTCAGCCCCCAACAATCTGGGTCCTCCTTTTACCAACCTTGGAAGGATGGAAGGATGAGTCAACCTCGAGGCAGTCAGGATCGAACGCCTGGCAATGGGCAGAGTTAGCCTCCAATATTGCATTTTAACCACTGCGCTACCACAATACAAATGGGACATACCAGATGAGGCCATAACTCACTACCTGGCTGCTGTCTTCCAGATTTTGTTACACTTTGCTTGATCCTTCAATAAACCTGTTTTGATATTTAAATGGGCTTTTTTTTTTTTTAAAGAACTTATATTTATTCTGTGGGAGATGAACTGACTGACTTAAGCTTTGCTATATTTGGAAAGTTACTTCCCCGTAGTTCATCAACCCCCTGACTTTGCTTTTCGTTTAAATGTTTCCCTTGTTTTCAGTGTTTTGCAGAAGGAAGCATCTTCCTACAGTGAGACCTCTGCAAAATGTTATTAAAGAACAGAAATCCATCTTTTGCACTCACTGTATATATTTCATAAGCTGTCAAAAGAGAGAGAGAGAGAGAGAGAGAGAGAGAGAGAGAGAGAGAGAGAGAGAGAGAGAGAGAGAGAGAGAGAGAGAGGGAGAGAGAGAGAGAGAGAGAAAGAAAGAAAGAAAAGGCCAATCAATACTCAGAGCTTAAATGGTGAAAGGATTGAAACGATACTGATCTTCTGTAGGATAAATCAAGTGGAGAAGATAAAGATGAAGTCGGGAAGATAAATAAAAGATGAGTAAATCTCTCTCTCTCTCTCTCTCTCTCTCTCTCTCTCTCTCTCTCTTTTAAAAAAGAGGATTTGTGACTGTAACCTAATTTTACTTGTTCTCATGAATATGCTCATTAAATTGCTGTGCCGAAGGAATGCTGGCCTTTTCAGCAGCAGGAAAGTTTCTCTGAGAGCTGGGTGTATTATCTTAGTCACATAACTTTTGCATTACCTGGCTTATTTCAGTAATATATTCAAACTTACAGTTGGGAAAATATAAAACAGCTTCTGTTGAAAACTTCCCTACCGTTCCTGAGATATTGGCAATTCAGGGAACATCCTCCCTTCTCCCCCAAACAGTCTAACTGTTTGGCATAGCAACTGAAATTTCAGGCTCAATTGTGGTCATAAGCCAAGAACTATTTGCATTATGACCCATTCCTGATATTTGTTAGATTTATTATATTTTCATCCCATCTCTAATATTTTGTAAGTAACTCCAGGGAGTAAACATATCTGATACGCCTTCCTCGGCCTATTTTCCTCATGACAACTATTCTGGGAGGTGAATTTGGTAGAGACAGAGTGACTGTCCCAAAGCCACTCTGCCAGCTTTCATGCCAAAGACAGAACTAGAACTTACAGTCTCCTGGCAGTGGGCCCAAAGTCTCCCAGATGGCTTTCATGCCTCAGGTAGGACTAGAACTCACAGTTTCCTGATGATTGGCCCAAAGCCATCCTGCCAGCTTTCATGCCAAAGGCAGAACTAGAACTTACAGCCTCCTGATGATTGGCCCAAAGTCACCCAGATGGCTTTCATGCCTAAGGCAGAACTAGAACTCACAGTCTCCTGGCAGTTGGCCCAAAGTCACCCAGATGGCTTTCATGCCTCAGGTAGGACTAGAACTCACAGTCTCCTGGCAGTGGGCGCAAAGTCACCCAGATGGCTTTCATGCCTCAGGTAGGACTAGAACTCACACTCTCCTGGCAGTTGGCCCAAAGTCTCCCAGATGGCTTTCATGCCTCAGGTAGGACTAGAACTCACAGTTTCCCGATGATTGGCCCAAAGCCATCCTGCCAGCTTTCATGCCAAAGGCAGAACTAGAACTTACATTCTCCTGATGATTGGCCCAAAGTCTCCCAGATGGCTTTCATGCCTCAGGTAGGACTAGAACTCACAGTCTCCTGGCAGTTGACCCAAAGTCACCTAGATGGCTTTCATGCTTAACTCACAGTCTCCTGGTGATGGATCCAAAGTCACTCAACTAGTTTTTATGACTAAGGAAGGACTAGAATGAAAAGTTTCCTGGTTTCTAGGTCAGCACCTTCACCACTGTACTAAATGTGCCTTTTCCTCTCCAGCTGAATTCATGACAGATTAAAACAATCAAACCTGCAACACTTAAGTAGCTGGAGTTGTCCTTCCCTGTGACAGAAGATCCATCTTAGCCCTAAAGAAAACTAGAAGCTTGTATTCATTTCAGGATTGACAGGTTACTCATCTTTCCAAGGTTAGAGCACTTTCATCATGTCCCTTTATCAGTCTGTCACTTTCTTTAAAAAACAACCACGCATAAGCATCGTTTTGCACGTTTCCCGTAACCGGCACATAGTAAAACCTTCTTTTTAATGTAAAGAATCTTTGACTGTACCTTTTCCCTACATAAAGGTAAAGGTTCCCCCACACATGCATGCTAGTCATTCCCAACTCTAGGGGGCGGTGCTCATCTCCGTTTCAAAGCTGAAGGGCCAGCGCTGTCCGAAGAGTTCTCCGTGGTCATGTGGCCGGCATGACTAAACATTGAAGGTGCATGGAACCTACCCACCAAAGTGGTCCCTATTTTTCTACTTGCATTTTTACATGCCTTCAAACTGCTAGGTTGGCAGAAGCTGGGAGAAGTAATGGGAGCTCACTCCATTAGGCCGTGCTAGGGATTCGAACTGCCGAACCGGCAACCTTTCTGATTGACAAGCTCAGGGTCTTAGCCATTGAGCCACCACGTCCCTATATACATATGCTTTATACACTGGTTTTCCGTAAGAAAATGCATTGTTTGAATTCCTTAATTTCTCTTTTGATTACATTTTTTAGCTCAACCATTTTTGACGAACGTGGCATTTGTAAACCTTGGGAAACCGTGCATACTTCAAAACCTAGCACAGTTCAGTCCATGGGCAAGCGTGGGGGATAGGATCCCGATGGGGATAAGCTTTAAATTAGTCCACTTCTAGGCAGATGGTTTGACTCCAATCACATGAGGTAGGACAAAGGCTTCTAGCATCCCTTTGCTAAGGCTTTCAGCAATCAACGTTCAATTGCCACTTGGAGGATTAATAGTATGACACACCCACTCGCACTAGAAGAGAATTAGTTTCTATCCACAATGATATGCAGAGAGGGCACTGTCGAATCCCAGGCTGTCGGTTCCAACATCTGTGTACAGATCAAGCCATCCTTTTTTCTATTTTCTTTCGCACACTCTGAATCTTATTTCACTTAATCTTTTGTTTCATAGCAGGCTGTGCATTTTGGAGGGTTTGGTGGCTAGAAGAGAATGAATGAAAATAACTTTAAAATGGGAGTGTCCAACCTTGGGCAATTCTAAGACTTCTGGACTTCAACTCTCAACATGCTGGCTGGGGAATTCTGGGAGTGGATGTCCGCAAGTTTTAAACTTGCCCAGGTTGGAAACTCCTGCTTTAGGTCCTTGTTGCTGGATACTTTTTAATTTGCCTTTCAGGTTTCATAGTAGAAAAGATGGCCCCGATTTCTCCCATATGTATGTGTGTGTGTGAGAGAGGGGGAGGGAGGGAGGGAGAGGGAGCAAGAGAGAGAGAATGACTTCTGGAGAAAGACAGATAAGCACATTGCTCCAAACACAGCTAATTTATGCATTTCAATCGCTTCCTGAGCTAAGAAAATTAGTGCTGGGAAGCACCAGGGCATTCTCAGTTAAGAAGCACTGGGAGATAAGAGTCTATGAATAGCAAGGATAAAAGAGATTACATGCATATAAACATAGATATCATGCTATTGCCTTTCAGGCTAAGCAACAGTTATATAAAGCACAGCAAAACAGTCAGAAACAGTAAAGCAAAATAATGTAAAGGCAAGAGATAAGAGAAAATGAAAGAGAGACATTAAAAATCTAATCTACGCCCACATCATCCCCTCTTCTTTCACATCTTAATGTCTTTGCAAGCCATTCTTGCTTTCCCCACAGCACTGCCTTTTTTCCCCTGTCAACTTTACCTCTCAACTTGGTAGGTTTCTTAATCTTCCACTTTCTCTTGACCCATTCAGAATGACAGAATAACAGAGTTAGAAGGGACCTTAGAGGACTTCTAGTCCAACCCCCTGCTCAAGCAGGAGACCCTATACTATTCCAGACAAATCACTGTCCAGTCTCTTCTTAAAAGCCTCCAGTGATGGGGCACCAACAACATTTGAAGGCAAACTGTTCCACTGGTGGATTGTTCTCACTGTGAGGAAATTTCTCCTTAGTTCTAAAAATGAAGCACTCGGTAGCAAAAGCAAACAAGGTGTGGCAAAATCTTAGAGTTCAGCCACGGACCGTTCTTCATATATTTTAGCCTCCTGTCCCCTAATCATCTTTCTTGCTCTTCTCTGCACACTTTCTAGAATCTCAACATCTTTTTTATAATACGGCAATCGAACCTGAATGCAATTTCAATTTCCAATAGGTATTCAAGATGAACAGTGATGACCCACATGGTGGCTCAGCAGCTAAGACGCTGAGCTTGTCAATCAGAAAGGTCGGCAGTTCGGCGGTTCGAATCCCTAGCGCCGTGGAACGGAGTGAGCTCCCATTACTTGTCCCAGCTTCTGCCAAGCACATAAAAATGCAAGTAGAAAAATAGGAACCACCTTTGGGGGGGGGGGGGAAGTAACAGCGTTCTGTCCACCTTTGGCATTGAGTCATGCCAACCACATGACCACGGAGACGTTTTCGGACAGTGCTGGCTCTTCGGCTTTGAAATGGAGATGAGCACCGCCCCCTAGAGTCAGGAAAGACTAGCACATATGGGCAAAGGGAACCTTTACCTTTACCTTAGTGTGTGTGTCTGTGAGTTTGTGTAGGTAGCATGTGTATATGTGTGTTTGTATGCATACACTTTTAAAAGCAGGCAACATAATTTTATTTTTAATGTGTGCCAATGTGTCCTCAGTAAAAAATGACAATAACCGTTATTTAGCTAGTATTCCAAGTGTGGTCTTACCAAGGCATTATAAAGTAGTATTAATACTGTCAGGCAGAATGGTCAAAAATGAAGTCAGACAGGAGCCAAATGCAACATTCCACAGAAATGCCCGAAGCTTCCTTGGTCAGTATTCCCAGACCAAGTCTGAAATAATGAAGTTGAGCTGATGTTAAATCTTTAGCTATAAGGAGCCTTTCTATCTCTGCTTGAGGGTAGACAATAGTTGACCCTCAGGAGTAAAATTTCAGTAGGCCTTGAAAAGCTGAAGGCTCCTTTAGGGCTGAACTGCAAAATTTTACTCGTCAACACTACAGAGCTCCCTCCAAACCGTAAACTGCAGCCCTTGAGACTTTCAAAAATTCTTAACAATTGATATTTGAATGTGCCAGGAAAAATATTTAAACGAATCACCACAGAATAATCACATTTACTATACTGATTTTAACCAGATGCAAGTTGAAGTGAAATTATATTTTGTTCTGGTGCCATTCGTGATTTTTTGGGGAGTGTAGCCCAATGGGATCCTATGCCGTGTCATTCAAACAGGAGTGGGACTCAGCCGGTTCGTACCGGTTCAGGTGAACTGGATGCTAATTTTACATCTGGTTTGCCAGAGCGGTAATTCCAAGGACTGGCTGGCCTCTCCCATCCTGCTCCATCCCTCCCAGGAGTCTCCACTTGGCCCATTTTGGATGCCAAGTAAGTGCAGGGCCTGCATGGAGGCTCTGGGAGGGAACCCTCCCCCCTGAAGTTCTGGAAATCCAGAAACTATCCTGTGTTCACCCTCCCAGAGGCTCGAGGAAACCCTCCAGAGCCTAGGGAGGGTGAAAACGCCCACCATGGTCACAGCCACCCAGCAACTGGGCAGAGAAGCGGTTGCTAAAAATTTTCAATCCCACCCCTGGACTCAAACACCCAATGCAGCCTTCAATCAAGGAAAAGTCACACTGTGATTTTATACGGATTGATATCATCCAAGAAGCTTGTTTTGTCTTAACAGTTGTGGAAAGCTTAGCTTCTTCTACCTTTAGGATATTTGCCACAATCTGAACAAAACTTTAAAGAAGTGGAGCAAAAAAAAATAATGGGGAAAATGACGCTTCAAGATACCGCCAACTTTATGAGTAGAATTCTTGGTTCTTTTCAAATTGAGTGATGTAGCTGCTTATGATTTTTTTAAAAATGCAATTATAATTTCTTCAATAATATCATCACGAGTTTATTGGATCGGCCAGAATAATGTTTCAAAAAGGATGGATGATTTATGGTTTTGATGTAAAAAATTTGAAGGTCTTTCAAATCACATGATTTGATCTTGTTCTGTTCTAACTTTGTTTTGGAAATATTCCAAACCAGACACAAGCGCATCCTTTCCTAACCTCTCTTAGAAGAATTAGGAAATGCCTACAGTTGTTTGATCATCTAAACAACACCTCCCTTGTTTTACATATATCAAGACATCAGTGTGCAGTTGGAAAAATGGAAAGGAAATACTGCTGGACTTTGTGACTGAAAACCTGGTCACGTCTAGGATTTATCCAGGAGCAAATCATTTGGATTCCACATCCAATTCTCACCATGCACATTAAATAAAAATGCCTCATTGATTTTATTTTGCAATGCTCATTTTGATTTCTCGGGGAGAAGGGAAAGGAAGGGATGGAGAATACAAGAAAGGAAGAGTGCTGGAGTTCCATTCTTTGGGAGATCTTACCTACCTTCCTTTTGGACTGCTGCGATTTCAGTGGGTGTTCTCCAAACCAAAGTAGACATAAAATCCAAAAAACCCCTGCTTTTTCAATACAAAAATGGCAATTCTCAGGATTTGTAAAGAGTTGGTGATCTGGATATGTTCCAGGATCTCGGGTAGGGAGGTTAAATGGCCTATTGAAAGGTTTCTATTGATTGTTCTGCTTGATGGTTGCACAACCATTTGTCTGAAATGGTATACAGCTGTGATGGCGAACCTATGGCACGCATGCCATGGGTGGCACATGGAGCCATATTTGGTGGCACGCCAGCCATCAGCATCTTTTGCCCTTCTGAAGAGCCAGGGGAGGCCATTTTCACCTTCCCCAAGCTTTAGAAAAGTCTTTAGAAAAGAGGGTTTTGGCACTGGTATAGGGTTTCCTGCCTGAGCAGGGGTTTGGACTAGAAGACCTCCAAGGTCCCTTCCAACTCTGTTATTCTATTCTGTTCTGTTCTGTTCTGTTCTGTGCTGTGCTGTGCTGTGCTGTGCTGTGCTGTGCTGTGCTGTGCTGTGCTGTGCTGTGCTGTGCTGTGCTGTGCTATGCTATGCTATGCTATGCTATGCCATTCACCACTGTAGATTTTTATTTCGAAAGCTCCTAATTGCTGTTTTTAAAATTGTTTTGCATGTTGTTAGCTATCTAGAGTTTCCATATGAATCAATTAAAAAAATAAATAAAAAGTTGAATTCTGCTGTCAGTCCCCAATCTATTACTGCTACCGGTAAATGCAGGGAATCAGGCAACCTCGCTTTCACCAAAGTTCTTTCTAAGGTTGTATTTTGAAAAGGGGGGAAAAGGATGGAGTTGGGGGGACAAAATCCTGAAGATTCAAGGAACATTTAGCTGCCTCTGATGCCAACAACTCCCCCCAATACCAATGAGCTTCAAGCAGCCATGCCCTTGGAAGCAATGAAAATTCAAATTCATAATAGTGGAAAAATTGTGCTGAAAGGTCATACCCCTGACTGCTCCATCACAGATTATTTTCCCATTATTTTTATTGCACTATATTTAACAAATAACATCAGGCAACTACATTAACGTAACCCCAAGTTCCATATAAAGAAAAAAATATATAGAAAATACAGAAAAAAGAACTACTACAGTATAAAGGAACTGGAACCGCACATATGTGTGTGTAAAGCACAAGTACTCCTTGACTTACGACCACAATTGAGCCCAAAACGTATGTTGCTAAGCGAGACAGCTGTTAAGTGAGTTTTGTCCCATGTTATGATCTTTCTTGACACATTTGCTAAGCGAATCAGTGCAGTTATAGAGCCAAGGTGGTGTAGTGGTTAGGGTGCAGTACTGCAGGCTCCTTCTGCTGGCTGCTGACTGCTGGCTGCCTGCAATTTGACAGTTCAAATCTCACCAGGTTCAAGGTTGACTCAGCCTTCCATCCTTCTGAGGTGGGTAAAATGAGGACCCAGATTGTTGGGGGCAAGAGGCTGATTCTGTAAACTGCTTAGAGGAGGCTGTAAAGCACTGTGAAGCTGTATATAAGTCTAAGTGCTATTGGAATTTCTCCCTTCCTTTCCTTGGCCCTGGTGATGCACTGCAGTGGTTAGAATACAGTACTGCAGGCTGACTCTGCTCACTGCCAGCAGCTCGATTCTCACCAGGCTCAAGGTTGACTCAGCCTTCCATCCTTCCGAGGTGGGTAAAATGAGGACCCAGATTGTTGGGTTCAAGAGGCTGACTCTGTAAACCGCTAGGAGAGGGCTGTAAAGCACTGTGAAGCGGTATAGAAGTCTAAGTGTCATTGCTATTCCTAGTTGTTAATTAATAACACAGTTGTTAAGTGAATCTGAATTCCCCATTGACTTTGCTTGTCAGAAGATTGCAAAAGGGATCACATGACTCTGGGACACTGCAATTGTCATAAATATGAGTCAGCCGCCAAATGTCTGAATTTTGATCACGTGGCCATGGGGATGGTGCAGCAGTTTGGAGGTCTCTATAATATCCTTCTGTACATGTATTTATTACCATTATTTTTGCTTGAAAGCAGAACAGTAATTTTTCTTTCTTTTTGCTTGGCATATAATTATTAGTAAACAGTACATTAATACTCTTAATTATTATTATTATTATTATTAATAATAGCAATGCCTAAATATTCCCAAGATTTCTCTACTATTGGTATCCCCAAAATCATAGACATCTTCTGGATTTTGGGGTGCCTGTGCAGAAAACATTAGATACGATTTCTGAAAGTTACTGATAGCCCTGACACCTTCGCAAATTCTTTTAATTCTTTAATATAGCTAGTTGACAAGCAAGCATGGGAACTTATTAAAAGTGATTTTAAGTAAGTGAACCTATGAAAAGTGATTATAAGTAAATATATTCAAATGGATCGATCCGGTTTTACTCCAAATTGAAATACATCTAACCTTATAAGGAAATTACTAAATATTATACAAATTAATAAATCTTTACTAGCCATATGTTCTTTGTACACACACACACACACACACACACACACACACACACACACACACACACACACACACACACACATATATATATATATATATATATATATATATATATATATATATATATATATAGCACGATATATAATGTATGTATAAAGATACACACACACACACACACACACCACCTAAAAGTTAACACTTATGATTCAGATTTTGTCTCAATTTTAAGAAGTACTAAACAGGGTTACCCATTATCCTCATTATTATTCAACCTAGCTAGCAATAGATCCAGACATCAGATTTACAAGATAAAAATTGGAAGAGTTCTCTTTTAAATCTATTAGCAGATGATACAGTTTTGATGCTCTCAAATGTTAAGACTACCGATGAAGGCTTGTGAATGTTCAGTAATGTTCTTACTGAAAATTAGACCAGCAAGAAATCTGGGGGCTAAACCAGAAAGAAAGTTAATAGGTTTTTGACCAGGGAATGTGCAGATAGTTTATGACTTCGATTTAGACAATACTTTATAGGGTGGGTTTATTTTCCTCCATGTGGATACCAATTGCACTGAAAGCTGGGACTAAGTGTCCTTGTGGGCTGATTGCTGTGTTCCAGTTACGATGGCCCCAAATCAATAAATATCGTTTTAAAATCTGGCAATGCCTTAATTCTAGTCCTATTGTGCTAAATTCTCCTACGTTCCCCATTCAGTATGTTGTAGCTCTTAAGCTATTATGGTGCAAAGAGCTATGCTGCCTTTCCTTTCCTTTCCTTTCCTTTCCTTTCCTTTCTTTTCTTTTCCTTTCTTTTCTTTTCCTTTCCTTTCCTTCTCTTCCCTTCCCTTTTCCTTTCTTTTTCTTTTCTCTTCTCTTCTCTTTCCTTTTTTTGATTTCTTTTCACTTTCCTTTCCTTCTTTCTTTTCTTCTTTCTTTCTTTCCTTTTCTTCTTTTTCTTTCCCTTTCCTTTCTTTTTCCTTCTTTCCTTTCCTTTCCTTTTTTAGGATTTAGGATTTTATTAATATTTATAGGCCGCCCTTTTCCCTGAGGGGACTCAGGGCGGCTTACATAAAATAAGGAAGGGAGGGTACAGACAATAGACACAAACAATACATAAAAGTAAAATAGTAAGCAACATTCATTCATCATTCGGGTGGGGACAAATTATCTTTATCCCCAGGCCTGACGGGCTAGCCAGGTCTTAAGGGCTGTGCGGAAGGTCTGGACGGTGGTGAGGGTACAAATCTCCACGGGGAGATCGTTCCAAAGGGTCGGAGCTACTACTGAAAAGGCCCTCCTCCGTGTAGTTGCCAGTCGACACTGACTGGCAGATGGAACTCGGAGGAGGCCTAAACTATGCGATCTAATGGGTCGCAGGGAGGTAATTGGCAGGAGGCGGTCTCTCAAGTACGCAGATCCACTACCATGGAGGGCTTTATGAGTGACAAGTAGCACCTTGAAGCGCACCCGGAGATCAACAGGTAGCCAGCGCAGCTCGCGGAGGATAGGTGTTATGTGGGCGAACCGAGGTGCACCCACAATCACTCGCGCGGCCGCGTTCTGGACTAGCTGAAGTCGCCGGATGCTCTTCAAGGGCAGCCCCATGTAGAGCACATTGCAGTATTCCAGCCTAGAGGTCACAAGGGTCCGAGTGACTGTTGTGAGGGCCTCCCGGTTCAGGTAGGGTTGCAACTGGCGCACCAGGCGAACCTGGGCAAATGCCCCCCTGGTCACAGCCGTCAAATGATGGTCGAAAGTCAGCTGTGGATCGACTTCCGGGGAGTGGCCTGTCGCCGGTCGGCAGCTTAACAGAGCTGCCCCCAGAATTCAGGATCGTTATCTACTCAATATCAAGAAGATAACTCTTTTTTCAGACAAGAAAAAAGCAGTGAGGAATCTCAGCTGGTAAGAATCTTCTTTGAAGTTCACAGTTTGTTTCTTTGTGAGCTGTGGACGGAGGGGGAGGGTCAACCCAAAGCTGAGTCATTCAACTCCGACCTGAACTTCGCAGCTGTTATTCACAGCACGAGACAGGATCCCCTCCCCCTCAGGACAATCTTTAGAAAAGAGACTATTAAAAAACAATACGAGCAAAGACCAACTTGTGAACTTTTAAACCTTCTCTATCTGAAATACCAGCTTCAATGTTATAAAAACCTCTTTTGCTTAATTGTCTTCAAAATGGCGTTTACAGCTTCTGCATCTGTTATCTCCGGCTTCCTGCTACAGAAGTAAAGAAATAATCTCTTATAATTTAATTAGAGCTACTCCCTTAAAGCTTTCAAGACTCTTTGTTGATTCAGACACATACCAAACATTCTAAACGGACTTTCTCTTTTGAAATCCTCCGTAAAACCCCTTGAAAAAAAAAAAAGGAAAAAAAAAAGAAGGGAAAAAAGCGGGGGGAGGAATTTCTTTTTCTCCACATAGCACAGTGGATTAGTAATTTAGAATAAATAATTAAAACCAAAATATAATGGCATCCAAATCAACCTCTGTTAAATTACCTCCGAAAACGTCTCCCATACCTGGCATAAAGTTGCAGCCCCCACCATCTATGCCCCCTAGTGGAGATGTACTAACAAAAGAATTTTTTCTGGAAATGTTCAAAGAATCCAGAGAACAGAACTTAGAAATGTTTAAAGAATTCAGAGAACAGAATCTAGAAATGATTAAAGATTTCAAAGATGAAATAAGGAATGAGATGGAAGTTCTATATGACAAATTTGATACCAGGGTCACTAAAATGAATGATAATATGATGGGAATTGTAAATGTGATAACAGAATATATTTCTGGAATGGAAGATAATTTAGAAACTCTCAATGAAGCTAAAACTAACCTGATATCCAAAACTGAAGTGGTGGAACAAAAAATTGATAATGCTGAAAAACAAATTATTATGATACAGTATAAGCAGATGGAGTTGCATTAAGAGTGAGGGGGCTGCGTGAAGAAAAGCAGGAGAACTTAAAGCAAATGTTTTCTGAAGCTTTTGACCGTCTGGTGGGAAAACCGGGATCCAATTTTGATTGGCAGATTGACAGGATTTTTCGTGTTAACTCATGGGCGGCAAAACAAAGGCAACTTCCCCGAGACGTGGTAATATACTTTGTTACAAGAGAATCTAGAAATATGATACTACAAGAGTCCTACAATACTAAGCTTCAAATTGGTGGACAGGACCTGATTGTTCTGAAAGAAATACCGCCTCAGATGCTAAGAGCCAGAAGAGATTATGCTTTTCTGGTGGAAGAGCTCAGAAGGCGCCAGATACAGTACAGATGGGATGCCCCATTCGGTATTATAGTTACAATGGACAAACAAAGATATCGTCTCAGCTCTGTATGGAAAGCTCGTGATTTCTATCATAAGATTCTGAAGATGGGATACCCTGAACCTTCGGGATATGGTGAAAAACCACGAGACGAACAAGATAAACAGCAAACCACACAACCATTAGATAAAATGTATCATCTCCCTCTTCCGGAAGGGCAAGGAGTCAAGGAAAAAAGATCCAACCGCAAGACCACCAGACAAACGGATAAACAAGCTACTATGCAACAATCTCAACAATCATTGGCCACTGACCAAGGAGCTACTGCAACAAGCTCAGAAGCTGTGGGAGGAGCCAAACCAAAGGTGAGACAGGCCTTGCGGGAGGCTCTAAAAAAGCTTCAGGCAACCAAAAATGACAACTAAGATTTTGACATGGAATGTTAACGGATTGAACTCTCCACAGAAAAGAAAGAAAATATTTCATTATCTTAAACAGTTTAAGAATGACATAATTTGCTTGCAAGAAACTCATATCAAATCAACCGATCAAAAATATTTGTTTAACCCCAAACTGGGCCAACATTTTGCGACCTCAGCCATGGAAAAGAAAAATGGCATAGTAATATATTTAAGAAAAGACATTAAAGCTGAGCTAATTGAAGCAGATCCCTTTGGAAGATATATTGCATTAGATTTAATCTTAGAAGGGAAAAAGACGTTACTTTTGGGAATTTATGCTCCTAATCAACAACAAGATGGATTTTATAGAAATCTCCATGCTAAATTAGTACAGTGGGATTTTGAGTCTTGTATATTAATGGGTGACTGGAATGGCGTGATCGACACCAAAAGAGATAAGAAGACAGCTCGCCCGAACACCAAATTTCGAGCTAAGTTACCCAAACCCTTTTTTGACATGCTGGACGACTTTGAATTGCGAGACGCTTGGCGCGAGAGGCATGCAGAAGAATATGACTTTACCTTTTTTTCCAATAGACATCAATCTCTTTCAAGGATTGATTTTATACTAATTACAAATGATTTACTTTGTAGGGTGAAGAAGACAAAGATTATGGCGAGAGTTCTTTCAGATCATAATCCAGTCTGGATGGAATTGGGAAGGGTAGCCCAGGCAAGAAGGTCCTGGAGGTTGAATGAAAACTTATTTAGATATGAAAAGTATGTTAATGATTGTAAAAAATTGCTATCGGAATATTTTGTCTTCAATATGAACAAGGGTACATCTTTGGAATATGTATGGGATGCAAGCAAAGCGTATATGAGAGGAGTATTAATGAATATAAATAAAATACATAGATACAAACAAGGGCAAAAACGAAAAGAATTGGAAGAGGAAATTAAAGGGAAAGAGTCAGAATTAACATTGAATCCAGGAGATACAAAGATTAGGGAAACAATTGCTATATTAAAATCTCAGTTTGATATGCTGATCTCTGACCAGGTAGCTACTAGCTTATTATATGCTAAACATAATACTTTCTGCAATGCAAATAAACCCGGTAGGTGGTTGGCTTATCAGATTAGAAAAAAAAGGAAAGCTCGAAATGTATCCAAATTGTGTCACAGAGGGAAGGAAGTGTTTCAACAGGAAGAGATTCAAAAGGTATTTCGGGAATTTTTTACAGAGTTGTATAAAGGGGATAAAATTAAGGACGGAGATATAGACAAATACCTAGATAAAGAGAAAATCCCCCTAGTCAGAGAAGAACATAGGCATAAGCTGAACCAACCTATAACCTCTGGGGAAATTTTGCAGGCAATTAAACAATTAAAGTTAGGGAAAGCACCAGGCACAGATGGTTTAACAGCTGTTTATTATAAATATCTACAGTTAGAAATGGTAGAACCCCTCAGAGAACTATTCAATAAAATTCAATCGGGAGGGAAAGTGCCTCCCTCGTGGAAGACTGCGTTCATATCGTTGATACCCAAAGAAGATCAAGACCTTACCCAACCAAAAAATTACAGACCTATTTCATTACTTAATGTAGATTATAAAATTTTTACTAAAATATTAGCAAATAGGCTAATGGGGGTAACTCAGCAACTGATACATACCGATCAAACTGGTTTTATACAGGGCAGACAGATGAAGGATAACGTTAGATTAATTATCAACGCTTTAGAATACCTGGGAAAGAACAATCAAATCCCGGCCGCATTCATATTTTTGGATGCGGAGAAAGCCTTTGATCGAGTTAATTGGCAATTCCTGCTGAAGACATTGCAAAAAATGCAGATAGGAGATGGCTTTTTACGGTCAATTGGTGCAATATATCAGCAGCAAACAGCTCAGATCATTGTCAATGGAAGTCTGACAGACTCCTTTCAAATTGAAAAAGGTACAAGACAGGGCTGTCCTCTGTCCCCATTATTGTTTATTATAACTTTGGAAATACTGTTGAATAAGATACGGGGCCTGGGCGGTCTAAAAGGGATCAAAATTAGACAGCAAGAATATAGAGTTCGTGCATTTGCGGATGATCTGGTTATAATATTGGAACAACCGCAGGAATCTAGTAGGGTATTATTGAATACGATCAATCAATATGGTCAAGTCTCGGGATTTAAAATAAATCTAGGAAAAACCAAAATAATAGCTATAAATATGACTATCAAACAGAAGGAAGAACTGGGGGCGACGCTAAGATGTGAGGTAGTTAAAAAAGTTAAATATCTTGGAGTTAATATCTCAATCTCAAATGGGAAATTATACAAGTATAATTATGAATCACTTTGGCATAGTACACAGTTGGAGTTGAAAAGGTGGGAAAAACTGCATTTGTCCTTGCTGGGTAGAATAGCGGCAGTAAAAATGAACATTTTACCAAAATTTTTATTTCTTTTTCAAATGTTACCAATACTTAAAAGAGATGCGAATCTTTTACAATGGCAGAAGGGTATCAACAAATTTGTGTGGGCAGGAAAGAAGCCGAGGGTAAAGATGAAAATAATGCAAGATGCACGTGAAAGAGGAGGATTGAAATTACCTAACTTAAAATTATACTATGACGCAGTGGCATTATCTGCAATTAGTGATTGGATTCATCTAACTAATGACAGAATTTTGAATATCGAGGGATATGATTTGTTATATGGTTGGCATGCTTACCTGTTATTTAACAAAAAAACGGATAAGAAATTTAAAAATCACATCTTAAGAAATGCTTTATTGCGGGTTTGGAAGAAATATCAACATAAACTAAATGATAAAGTGCCCATGTGGGCAATTCCTAGACATGCAATTGAAAATATGAATGTAGAACAAAAACACGATAGAACCACCTATAGACAACTTCTTATCTCAGAAAGAGGGGTGATGGAACTAAAATCTTTAGAGGTACTTAAAGAAGAGAAGGTAGTTCAAACGTGGTTTCAGTATGGTCAACTACAAGCTAGGTGGAAAACAGATCAAAAAACTGGCTTTGTAAAAGTTGAGGATAATTTGTTTAAACAAATAAGAGATCAAAGCTCAATGCATATAAAGAGGATATATAATGTATTAGTACAGATGGATTCTGAAACGGAACTGATTAAGGATTGTATGATAAAATGGGCTCAGAATGTCGAGGAACCAATAATGCTTGAAACATGGGAAAGAATCTGGGTAAGAAATGTGAAATTTACACAAGCACAAAACTTGAGAGAAAATTTTTATAAGATGTTTTATAGATGGCACCTAGATCCTAAAAAGCTTGCCTCTATGTATCCAAATGTTCAACCTAAATGTTGGAGATGTGGTTCTTGTGATGCTACATATTTTCATATATGGTGGACATGTCGTAATGTTAAGGCATTTTTGATAAAAATATGGTGGATCCTGCAAAACATCTTTAAAAGAAGGATAAAATTTACCCCCCAGCTGTTTTTACTGGGTATATGCATTGATTTTACAGTAGCAGAGACTAATTTGATCCTGTATTTAATAACGGCAGCAAGACTCTTGGTGGCGCAGTATTGGAAGAAGAAAGATTTACCCACAATTCAAGAATGGACTTTGAAAGTTATGAACTTAGCCGAAATGGCCAAAATCTCAGCATATCTCAAAGAACATTCAAACGAGAGATACAAAAGAGACTGGAAAAAGTGGATTGATTACATAAAAAGTAAATATGGGACTAAAAAACTCCAGATAGCTTATGCTTAGTATCAGTAATAATTTAAATTGTTTAAAATTTGGGTAACAGTAAGAAGCTGAGCTCAATGTAGAGATATTTCAGACTGTGATTGTTCAAAAATTATACCAAGTATGGTCTTTGGGAAGTCGGGGGGAGGGAAGGGAGGTGGGGATTTAGGGGGAGGGGGGAGGGGGGAAATACAATATGTGTTAAATTCCATGATTGTATTTGTATACTGTGGCTTTTCAATGTTAGTGCGAAAATAGTACAAACCGAATATACTGGAAGGTAATAGATACCGAAGGAAAGAGTCGAGTGAAAGAAGAAGGAGGGTGGAGAGGGTGAGAGAGAGGAGGAGGAGAAGGGAGGGAGGGAATGGAGAGGGAGTGATAGGGTTAGAAAGAAGGGGAGGGGAAGTAGGCGTAGAGGGGTGTGTGAGAAGGAAGAATGAAAGTTGGAGGGGGTTGAAAGAGGGTGTATGGCAGGCCAAGGTGGTATACTGGGTTTGTATTGTAGAGGACATTTTCTATATAAGTGAAGGTCGTGTTTATTATTCAATGTTATATGCCCTGATCAAGCACAGTGAATATGTGATTGTATAGAATGAAAACATAATAAAATATACATTAAAAAAAAAAAAAAAAGAAAGTCAGCTGTGGATCCAGGAGGACTCCCAAGTTGCGAACCCTCTCTGAGGGGTATAAAATTTGACCCCCCAGCCTGAGCGATGGAACACTGATCGAATTATTTTCCCTTTCCTTTCCCTATTCTTTTCCCTTTCCTTTCCTTCTTCCCTTTTCTTTCTTTCCTTCTTTCCTTTCCTTTTCCCCTTTCTTTCTTTTCCCCCTTCTTTTCTTTTTTCCTTCCCTTTCCTTTTTTCTTTCCTCTTTTCTTTTTCTTTTCTTTTCTCTTGTTAAGATTCCCAGAAAGCAAGAGTTTCACAGGAGCTACTCAAGAGCAGCGTTTGCAAACATGCTTAATTTGGTTCCTGTGTTAACCTATATCCTGCGCTTTCCCAATTTGCTGAACCGTAAATGAAGCTGCATTCATGAAGATCCTAAACCACCAAAGAAGCTAACCCTGAGTAAATGCAATTAGACTTTTAACTACCATGGCAAATGGTAGACTAAGCACCTTCTGTAATAATGCTAATCATTAACTTCTCACTATCCTACAGCTTGGCGTTGGTGTCTGTTTAGCAGAAGACAGACCTGAGAACAAACGAGTTTCTTACATGCTTTTCCTGATTTTAGCAGATGAGCAGGGTACTTCTCATCCAAGCTATTGCATATTTTGAAAATCAACTGGAAATTATAATGGGTGTAAACTGAGATTTTATTGTTCTGGTCTATACAGGTCTGGTCACTATAATATAAAAAAAGAGATGCTAAGGCCGAGGGATGAAATCCAGCAGGTTCTGACAGGTTCTGGAGAACCAGCAGTGGAAATTTTGAGTAGTCTGGAGAACCGGTAGTGGAAATTTTGAGTAGTTCAGAGAACCGGCAAATGCCACCTCTGACTGGCCTCAGAGTAGGGTGGGAATGGAGATTTTGCAGTATCCTTCCCCTGGAATGAGATGGGAATGGAGATTTTGCAGTATCCTTCCCCTGGAATGAGATGAGAATGGAGATTTTGCAGTATCCTTCCCCTGGAATGAGATGGGAATGGAGATTTTGCAGTATCCTTCCCCTGGAATGAGATGGGAATGGAGATTTTGCAGTATCCTTCCCCTGGAATGAGATAGGAATGGAGATTTTGCAGTATCCTTCCCCTGCCATGCCCACCAAGCCACACCCACCAAGCCACACCATGCCCACCAAGCCACGCCCACAGAACTGGAAGTAAAAATAATAATAATTTCACCACCCTAGAAAGTGCCACAGGAGAATAACAAAGATGATAAAGGGTCTGGAGGTTAAATCATGTGATGAACGTTTAAGAAAGCTAGGTATGTCTAGCCTATTGAAGAGAAGGATTGAAGGGGTTGAGGGTTAACTGTCTTCTAGTATTTGAAGAGCTTTCACAGAAGGGAGGGGGATTTACTTATTCTCCAAAGCACCAGAGGGCAGGACAAGAAGCAATGGGTGGAAACTTGTTAAAGAGAGATCCTATCTAGAGATAAGGAGAAATGTTTTGACAGTGAGAACTATTCATCAATGGATGAGCTTGCCTATTGTAGATGTGGGTGCTCCTTCACTGGAGGGTTTCAAAAATAGATGTCAACTCTCAAGCTAACCCTGGCTGAGGCCACCTTGGGCTGCCTCAAAGTTGCTACGAAGCCTGAGAAAGAAAGTAGGGGGGGGGGAATAGAGCCCTGCTTACAGTCAAAATAAAAATCAAAAATAAAAAGCTTTCTTGTGGGAACCAAAGTCATCATAACAGCTGGCTGGTGAAGGAAGAGAAGAGCCTGCCAGCTGTATTCATTGACCATGTGACAGATGATATTGGGGGGGGGGGAGTTTCATTCTTTTAATTAGGTGAAAACCGCAGGAACTTTCAGAGTTGGTTTTCACCGGCTGTGCCAATATGATGTATTCAATAAACATGTTCCTAGAGGAATCCACCTGCCTCAGAGTTCTGCTTCCAATGGGTGCATTACTCAGAATGCTGACATTAGACCAGACAACCATTTGACTCGGATGGTATACGATCTCCTGCCTTGAGCAGGGGGTTGAAAACCTCTAAGGTCACTTCCATCCTATGATACTATATCCTATATGCTATATGGAAAGACAAAACATTGATACTAGATTAGGCTTGACCTTCAGAACTTTTAGTTGCCTATATACTTACCCTGGGGGGTGACAGTCTGACTTATTGCCCTAAGGCAGGGGTCTGCAACTTTAAACACTCAAAGAGCCATTTGGACCCGTTTCCCACAGAAAAGAAAACACTGGGAGCCAAAAAACCTGGGTGGGTGTGGCCAACTCAACATCATTGACTCCCACCCAGTCACATGACTATCTATCTATCTATCTATCTATCTATCTATCTATCTATCTATCTATCTATATCTGTCTGTCTGTCTATCTATCTATTTCTATCTCTATATCTGTCTGTCTGTCTGTCTATCTATCTATCTATCTCTATTTCTATCCCTATATCTGTCTGTTTGTTTGTCTGTCTGTCTGTCTGTCTGTGTATGTATGTATGTATGTATGTATGTCCGTCCGTCCATCCATCCATCCATCCATCCATCCATCCATCCATCCATCTATCTATCTATCTATCTATATTTCTATCTATATTTCTATCTCTATATCTGTCTGTCCGTCCGTCCGTCCGTCCGTCCGTCCATCCATCCATCCATCCATCCATCCATCCATCCATCCATCCATCCATCCATCCATCTATCTTCCGGCTGACAAGTCTAGGAGCATGATCAGCTGGTTAGCAGAGAGCCAAAGACAAGCTGGCCAGCAGGGAGGCGGGGCATCACAACACTGGTGGCTTTGCAGGAAAAGCAACTGACAACTGGGAGGCAAAAGCAAGCTGACCACAATGCTCAGCATTGTAATGGGCTCCAGAAGGAGGGGACCCTATCTCCCCCATTGTGAAGCACACTAAACCTCTCTGTGCTGCGCAAGGCACTGCAAGAGCAGGCCTTAGAGGCAGCAACAGCAAATGCACTGCACCGAAGGTGGAACGCTGTTTCGGCAAATGCAGGGGCACTTCGTTCCTGCTCTAAGACTCCAGACATCGCCACTGCAGCGACAGGGCAACAGGGAGCCGCAGCAGAGGGATGAAAGAGCCGCAAGCGGCTGTGGAGCTCTGGGTTGCTGATACCCGCTCTAAGGGAACCAGTGCCTCACATGATGAAAACAGAGAACATTCTTTGTGGCGGTACCCCATGTCAGAATGGTACCTTCCCCAAAGAAATTTGCCTAAGATTCCCTTGTTCCCTGTGTATTTAAGAGAGTTTATTGATGACTGGTTGATGGCTTGTTTCCTTTGCCAGTGTTTATTTATGTTGGCTTTAGCAATAACTTTTCATTATTTGATGTCACTGCTTTATTATTGCTGCTATCTGCTCTGTGATTTTGATGAACCGCCAAATATAAATAGAATTATACTGAGGAGAAGCAGCTGCTTTCTGAACCAAGCACAGTCTCTAATCTGCTCTCTAAAGCTGCTCCGCTTAGAACAGGTCAAAGAAATGAGAGTCATGGGTAGAAGACTAATTATTGTCAAGCTACTGTTTATTTAGCAAACAAACTACCTAAAAGCAATACGGCAATGATGCAAATTTGGAAGTTTGATTCATTGGACATCCTGGACTACGGTACCTTGTGGTGCCACAACCCTGTTTCCATGCGCAATTATAGAAACTCTCAGTCATTGGCAGCTTGTCATACATTTCTGGATTTGGCCTTTTATGTTTAATGAAATGGAATTTTCTGCCTAAGTGTTTTCCATCATTAATTACTAAGATGCTAATTTATTTACACGAGCAAGAAAGTGAGAGAGTGCACATCGGCAAAGGGGGGAAAATACAACAGAAGATTCAGATCTGTACATGATTGGCATACTTAATCTATTTATATAATAAGACCTCTCCCAAAAATTGCTCTTGGTTTTGATTTTTTTTTAATACAACGGGAGTGTAATTCAATATACAGGGAATTATCAAATGCACTGCTTTGAATGAATACAGGTTGCCCTCGATTTACAACAGTTCATTCAGAGACAGTGTTGTGGCCCACCATTAGCCAGCAGAGCTGGCAGCAGATTCGGACAGCGAGGAGGTTGGGGAGGAACTTGGGTCAGTCCTGGAATCTGGGGAAGGCTCTGAGGAGGGCTCTGTGTCGGAGGCAGAGAGGGGCCCAGAGCCATCTGATAGTTATCAGCTGCCTTCAGAGTCAGACAGCAGTGAGGCAGACAAACAGCTGGAGCCTGTTCCCAGTGTGTGCATGCACAGAGTTGCCAGACGAAGGGAACAGCTAAAGAACAGGGGTCGACTTGGGAGTAAGGCCAAAGTGGGATGATGAATGGCCCCTCCCAGAGGAAATAAAAGAGGAGCGAAAGGGGAGTGGAGTTTGCAGGAGACAATTAGTTCACTTAATTGTTCGTGACTCTCTGAGACTCCTTGCCATGTTTTGCAGATATCAGCCTGACAGCTCTCCAAGCCAGATAAGGTCTGTGACTGTAAATCCTCCCTGAATAGACTTTGTTGGTTTTGAATGAGCAGAATTCACAGTAAATTAATAAAAGGGTTTTTTGTCGTAACAAGGAGTTTGCTTCATGCTCTCGGGAAGCCTCGGTCAGGACAGACAGTTCAAAATTACAGTGGCACCGGAAAAAATGGCTTTTGACTGTTTTTCACACTTATGACCATGATTATGTGATCAAAATTCAGATGCTTGGCAACTGACTCAGATTTAAGATGGTTGCAGTGTGCTGGGATCATGTGATTACCATTTGCAACCTTCTGACAAGCAGAGTAAACGGAGAAGCCAAATTCACTCAACAACTGAGTCACTAATTTCTCTGGCAGAAGCACCGCAAGCCAGTCCTTTGCTGTTTCCAGGGTGGCCCTGTGGGCCAGATCTAAGTACCCCGCAGGGTGGATCCAGCCTCTGGGCCTTGAGTTTGACACCCCTGAAGTAAAGTAATGTACCAGTCACTGTACCTGCCGTGCTGTTTCTTATGACAATCAGGGACCAACTTATGTTGATTGTTCTCCAAGATCATCTAACTGCTTCCAATCCATGAACTCTCTATAAAATCTCCAAAAATCACTAGATCAGTGGTTCTCAACCTTCGTAATGCCGCGACCCTTTAATACAGTTCCTCATGTTGTGGTGACCCCCAACCATGAAATTATTTTATGTTTTCTGTATTTTTTTGAAAATATGTGTTTTCCGATGGTCTTAGGCGACCCCTGTGAAAGGGTTGTTCGACCCCCAAAGAGGTCTGACTCACAGGTTGAGAACCACTGCACTAGATGAAGTATTTTTTTTTAGAACTGGTGCCTCCGCGTGGTGTTTGGTTTTTTTTTTTTTAAAAAAATGTTCTTTTCCTCATCATTTTTCCTCCACTGGCCATTCTGGAAAGAGTCCCATCTCAATTGAAAGCTGAAACTTAATTGGTGATGGAGGAACCTTCCAGTTTTATGATTCCAGGTCTAAGTCTTAGCCACGAAACAAATTTAGTTAGGGTTAGGGTTACGTAGCAGTCTGGCTGAAAGGCAAAATACAACTGCGCTGTGCAATTCTAAGAGTAGACACGTTTTGTTAGTTCCTGATGGGTGCTACGTGCACATCCAGCCGTGCTCCAAGTCTTATTTTGCCTTCCAAATCAATTGTTCCAAGCAGTAATATGTGTATGTTTCTGTGGCTGACTTAAAGAACATGGTAATTTTGTCAGGAGGGGAAACAAAGTTTGTAAGATAATTTGGCTCCAAATTAACTATGAAGATCAAGAGTAGCAGTTCAGCTTGGAAAAGAAAATGACAACACGAG
Organism: Thamnophis sirtalis; assembly: GCF_051295495.1. Taxonomy (NCBI): domain Eukaryota; kingdom Metazoa; phylum Chordata; class Lepidosauria; order Squamata; family Natricidae; genus Thamnophis; species Thamnophis sirtalis. The sequence goes on along the minus strand of NW_028261393.1, from coordinate 16,570,069 downwards.
TTCTTAATCTCTTGGCATTTCACAGCCAAATGAACAAACCAAGGTTTGTAAACTTTTATAAACCGCATCAGGCACAGCAGTTAGAGTAATGTGGTTAATAATTTAGGCAAACTCTTGCATAGACATTCAGCAAGGCTACCAGCTCTGGGCGGCAACAATCCAGATGACAGCAAAGAGTTAGCTTTTCTGCCTCTCCACCCTTGGTGCTCTGAATTTGGTTGTTTTCTTGCAGATGTTTCAATACCAGACTAGATAACATCATCACTGTTAGGAGGGAGTGGAGTTTGCTATTATTTTATATAGTAGTGTATTGCTCTGTCAGTGTAGTTCTAGGCTGCATCAACAGAGGGATAGAATCAAGATCATGTGAAGTGTTAATACCACTTTATAATGCCTTGGTAAGGCTACACTTGGAATATTGCATTCAGTTTTGGTCGCCACGATGGAGAAAAGAAGGTTGAGAGTCTAGAAAGAGTGCAGAGAAGAGCAACAAAAATGATTAGGGGACTGGAGGCTAAAACATATGAAGAACGGTTGCAGGAACTGGGTATGTCTAATTTGATTAAAGAAGGACTAGGGGAGACATGATAGCAGTCTTCCAATATGTCAGGGGTTGCCACAAAGAAGAGGGAGTCAAGCTATTCTCCAAAGTACCTGAGGGTAGAACAAGAAGCAATGGGTGGAAACTAATCAAGGAGAGAAGCAACTTAGAACTGAAGAGAAATTTCCTTACAGTAAGAACAATTAATCAGTGGAACGGCTTGCCTCCAGAAGTTGTCAATGCTCCAACACTGGAAGTCTTTAAGAAGATGTTGGATAGCCATTTGTCTGAAATGGTATAGGGTTTCCTGCCTAAGCAGGGAGTTGGACTAGAAGACCTCCAAGATCCCTTCCAACTCTGCTATTGTATTATTGTATTGTATTAGGTGGGAATGGACTTGGTGGTTCATAAGATGTTGTTTGATAGTTTATCTGAGTTGGTAGCTCCTTGACTGGAGTATTGTTTACTTTTTGTATTCCAGTCTAAAGACAATGAAACAATAGCCTAATCAAGGAACCACTAGTTGAGCAATCAAACATCTGCAAGAAAACAATCAGGTTCAGAGAGCACCAATAGTTCAATCCTGAGCTGCAATCTTTTTTTCAGCATCTTTTTGAAGCTATCTAATTGTCATCCAGATTTCTGCAGAAATCTTCCATCTTCTGAAATAACTAAGCCCTACTAGGAGAGGCTAGTATTTTGGTCTTAATCAAGGAGATGCAGGTTGCAAATCTTGAAATCAATTATACCAAATCTGCTAGAAATTACAATAGTTACGTATGATTCTTTTGCACTTCATGACCAATTCGCACCAAGAGTTTTTTCCCCCAGAATATTTGATTCTGCGGCTCCCATTGGCGAAAATCAGCATCGAGCTATCAGATCTCATAAGTTTAGGACAACATTGGAAATTGTATAAAGGCTGGCAAACAGTGAAGGAATTTTCTGGGGAGGGTTTGCCAATGCTAACAGATGGAATATTTTCATTCAGTCAACCTAAATGTTCTTTGTGATTGCTCCACGTTATTATACTTACATAAACTACTTTCCTATTCTATTGTATCACTTCAGTCAACCATTGGGAAGCGAAATGAGAAAATGTGGGGGGGGGGTTGATAGGCACAATTACACTCTTGCAGTATTCTACTCCAGAAACAGGTTTTTGGTATCCTGAACCCAAAATACAATTTCCTTGGCGTGCCAACTTCCGAGTCTCCTGGGTTCAGGGGCACTGCATATGAGTGATGACTTTGCCATTGCTTTGTCTTTGCCAAGTAGAAGGAGGAGGCAGGAATCTGTTGATGGGTTTTTGAATTGCTTGCATGAAAGCAAACCATTTCTCTGCTTTGCATGACTCAGAAACAACAAAGGAAGAAGGGGGGGCAAAAAAACCCACATTGGCACTTTTTCCTCAAATTAATGTGTGAATGCTGACTCACACAGCCTCTGAAGTGAGCAGCCCAGTTCACAAAATGGGGCCTGTTTGTTTGCATAATATGCCCATTTGAAATAAAACGATGCTCTGAGAGGTCAGTGCTTTGCTCGGCTAGACCTAACCAGAGGTTACAGCATTTGAGTTAAAAAAAAATAAAAAGGGGTGGAAGGAAAGAAGTGGAAATGCAATTCCTGAGCAACTTTCTGGTTGCAATTCTGGGCACAAAAATAAAGGGGCTAACACTCTGTGAAGGATTCCCAGATTTAAACTCTGCATTTCTAGAACGAAAAGAGACTTGATGGTAGACTCGTAGTTGGTAATTGTCAGGATTAAAAATATTTCTCTATTGGGACCAATGGCTGGAATGCAGTTTCACTAGACCTAAACCAAAGTGATTGAAGAAGTTTTTAATGACCCCCCCCCCAGGGATCTGAATTTATTTGATAAGATTCCATGTCACTGTTCTCTATTCTACTCACACTACTACCTCCAACAAAGATATATCAGGCATCTTGGAAATTTATCTGTACAATAAAAAATGACCTCTCATAAGCCAAGTTATTAAATATTCTTTCCCGCTCCCCCAACCAGGTATGAGGGACTACAGTTTCCATAATTTCGAGGCAGCCTAAAATTCTTGGACTTGTAGTCCAACATATTTGAAGGAAGCTATGCTGACATGCTAACAAAGCACATATTGTTTGAGACGCATTGATGTTTATGCTCACGGTATCTGTTTATTTGACATGTTGAACCCGTCTTGCGTTTCCAGAAAAATTGGTATCTCACATACAGGCACATACATGTCTCTCTTGATAGAGGAATGGAAAGAAAATGATGTTTTTTATCTTCACAAACTGACAGTGAATGTATCTTAGAGTTTATTCTGCCTGATAAGATACCTCTGTTTGAAAAGTCATTGCATTTTTGTAGCAGAATTCTTAGCACTGTAAAATCTACATTGTTCCAGAGATGTATCAGCCACGGCAATTTTCTAAAACCATAATAATAGCAACATAGGATGCACCTTCATTTTTCAGTTTAAAATGCATGCAGTCAAGGACATCATTTCTTGAGTCACAAAAGCCACATTTTTAATGTTCCATTTCTAGCCTAACTTCCACATGGCAGTGCACTGCTGAATGCACAGATGTCTCTAAATTTCCTTCAACTTCAAACAATCCCTCTATTTCCACTCAATGCAGAACCAGCATTCTTTTTAATCCCGGTTATTCATTCATTTGGCATGCAAGTGATATTTCTTTCATTCTTTCACACAGACTACATTACATTACAAGTTTATGTCACAAGTTCATGCTGCACATAGTTCTCCCAATCTCCCTAAGCATCTACTTCATGCCTTCTTTATTTCCAATGACCCTTATGGCATCCAGCCAAGCCACATAGATGCAAAACTTCCTCTCATCTAGTCAAAGAACAAGCTGGGCTTGTTATTTTGGAACCTTTTTTCTTACCTGACAATGCCGTACATTACCAGGATATTCCCCAAAAGTCCCACCACACATACGACGGAATACAGGGCGGTGATAGCAATAGCGATGACGATTGAAGTAGTATTTTTCATTGGCAATTGATTTGTGGCATTAGAAGTTGTGAGAGAACTTGAGCTAAAGTCCTGGAAGGTACTGTTGTAAAATATTTCAGCACCGGGTATGGTGGACAGCTCCATGATACCAGGTGGCTCCAGAGTCCAGTTTGTGGTAGGACGAAAGGATCGGAAGGCTTGCAGTCCAAAGACTTCGTGGGAGCTGTCCCCTTTTGGTGGTGCTGAAAAGAACCAGCTCTTCTCCTCTTGGATAGGCTCACTCTTTCCCTTGCAAAGCACATTCAAATAAACCCAAAACTTCAAATCAGAGAGAAAGGGGGTACTGGGCAGCCAAGGCAGAAGTAGGAGCACTCAAAAGCAGTTGCACTAGCCGGTGGAATCTGACATCTATTCTAGCAGTTCTTCTGTATATACCCAGCAACACACTGCCTCCCTCCTTTATCTGCTGCCAAGCAGCTGAGCACAGGAAACTGAATTCGCAAGCTCTCCTAATGATGGTGATTTCTTATTTTAAAAAAAAGATGTGGGGGGGAATCTGACATCTCTCTTGGACACTGGAAACAATGTACAAGATGCAGATGAAAGGAAGGAAGCAGTCAATCACAGTCTTTAAGGGTTGTTATGGAGAGAATTCTTCCCATTGCTTGCTTCCATCGTTTAAATGCTGTCTCCTTGGCTAATGTGTTTTTAGGGAGCTATTGATGCTATTATGGAAGTGGGTCTCTACGCACACACACGCACACAATATTGTTGCCGGTGGAGACAGCTATTAAAGATTGTTAATTGTGTTTAAATGGAGGTAAGAGATGAGAAGACAGAGGGAGAGAGAAACGTTCCAATAATTGATCATGGCATAACCCAATAACATCGGATAGCTTTCATTTTTTTCTTTCTTTTTTTCCAGGCTACCCATGAATCACGGATACATAGATAACCTAGTGTGAATCAAAGATACATAGGTAACCTGTTCCTAGAAAAGTAGAGAGCTTGCTAGCATCACCTCACAGGTATCAAGATCACAAACAACTCAAAAGGCATCATTCATCTCTGTCATAATTTTTTGATTCTGAAGACGTGACAACACTTTAGCTGATGTCTAAGAGAAGTAGCATGGTTGCTTCTTGAAAAATGGTATGAAAAGGCCATAGTTCAGCATCATTCTTGCAACCTCAGGAAAAGTAGGGAATGATCCTGCCCTTACTGAAGTTTTGGAGGTCTGATGTTACTCCCTGGATGGGCTTTTAATGTTCTATACAGTATCAGGATTTTCCTAAATGATAACTCGTTGAACAAATTGTAGTTATTACATTTGCAGTAACAGTCGTTACTTTCATTTTCATTAAGAGAGAAGTTCCTACTTTGTTCTTACTGACATGAATTTATGAGGACTTTCTTTGAGAAAGAAATTGTTACTGGAAACGATCAGGCTTCTATCAGTAGCTTCATGTTGTGAAGGTGATGTAATATGCCTTATTGAAGCGGAGACACAATGTGACTTGCCTCAATTCATAATCTCTCCCAGCAAAGCCAGGGGAACAAGGAAAGCCATGTAGACACATTGTCTTCTGAAGAAGTGGTTTGAGCTGGTTCTCCTTTGAACCTTTATTGAAGTGAAGCATCCCTTGAAGCCATTTTCAAGGCCTTGAAAGCCATTTTCCCCTTCCATTGAAGTTAAAAAAAGACATCCTTCACTTGCTTGGCTTCTGATAAACAGGTGATTTGTGCCTGAAAACACCCCATCTAAGCCATCATTTTGTGATAAGGCAAATCCATGGTGGTGATAGTGTCCATAATATGTTCCCAAAATTCCAACTTTGTCTATTGAATCTAAATTATTTTGCTTCCTGGTATAATTTATGCAGTGGAGTGTTTTCAGAGGGGCAAGGCTGGACTACGGCTGAAATGGGCAAGGAATACAATAATTTAGCACAAGCTCATTAGCACAACCTGCCAACAAAAGTGTGTATAATCAAGTCTATGGTTTTCCCAGTTGCAATGTATGGCTGTGAAAGTTGGACCATAAGGAAGGCTGAGCGCCAAAGAACGGAGGCCTTTGAACTATGGTGCTGGAAAAGATGCCTGTGAGTCCCCTTGGACTGCAAGGCAATCCAACCTATCAGTCCTAGTGGAGATCAACCCTGATTGCTCTTTAGAAGGCCAGATCCTGAAGGTGAGACTCAAATACTTCGGCCACCTAAGGAGAAGGAAGGACTCACTGGAGAAGAGCCTAATGCTGGGAACGATTGAGGGCAAAAGAAGAAAGGGATGACAGAGGATGAGGTGGCTGGATGGAGTCACCAAGGCAGTCAGCATGAACTTAAATGGACTCTGGGGGATGGTAGAGGACAGGAAGGCCTGGAGGAACGTTGTCCATAGGGTTGCGATGGGTCAGACATGACTTCTCAACTAACAACAACAACATAGTCAGGGCTGCAAAACTAAAGAAAAGGAAGCATCAAATGATGTTGTTGCACATTAAAATTTGGGAAGACTTTGTCTTACATAATTATTTTCCTGCCCCTTCTGGCATTATTAGATTGTGAATCAGTTAAAGGCACCAGACTAAGCTATAGTCCCAACTACAGTCTTCGGGGCATAAGCCCTTATTGACATCCAGGGTTCAAGGCCAGAGAGAAAGCATGATCTGTTTCATGAACAGTATCCAAAAACCTTCAACACAAATGTACAAAGTCCACAAGATTCAGGCCATACAGGGCTTGAGCAATATGTGATTTAATTTCCAGGAGCTCCCCTCTCTTCCTAAATATAGCTGGGACTAATCAGCTCTGATCCCTAGAACGAGGCTATTCTCAGGTGGGCATACATACAACTGCCATCAATAGATAGATAGAGATAAACTACATTTACACATCATTCAAAAGAGTCTATACAAAACCTAAGAGGAAACAAAAGGATTACAGTACCACCACCACCCCTCTAGCAGCCTACATGCAGATGATCAGAAATGAGCACCAGACAAACAATCAGGAAGGAAATAATGCTCTAATCAAGGAACCACAAGGAGGAAATTACACCTCCACCAAAACTGGCAGGGCGAGCCACTGCATATAAACAGGCAGCAAAGCTCACATTTACTCCCACTGATGTTACCAACTTCAGTGAGGACACATCTGCAAGCAAAAAACCAAGCTCAGAGAGCATCACAAACTCTAGAGGCTTGTAAGTATTTTAGAACATTGTACTGAAGGAATAAAGCTTTGTCAGGAGACTAAGAAAACAGAGAAATTGGAGGAAAGGTTTACACTGAGTGGGCAGCCAATGACACTCCAGGGCAGTCTTTCTCAACATTGACAACTCTAAGATGGCTGGCTGGGGAATTCTGGGAGTTAAAGGCCACACATCTTAGAGGTTGAGTAACACTAACCCACCCCAGAGGATGCTAAATGCAACTGTCAACATATCTTGTCAATGTTCAGGCATTATCCTGAATACCAGAAGTTTCCTACCTCTCTGCCTTACATGTCTGCCTAACCTAATCCTCTTGTATTTATATTCAGATAAATTTCTACCTTTTCTTCATGTCATCTTCTGCTCTGCGGAAATGCTCAGCTGGCATTTCTATTCATCACAATCTGATACGATCCAATTTTCTGTCCCAAAGGAAGCAGAGGCCAACTAGGATAGGCAAAATCAGTTTGTGAGAAGGCTGCCTCTCGAAGGTTCGTGGTTCTCCATTCCTAGCAGATGGCAAACTGAATGTTGTGGCCCGCCAGCAGCCAGAGAAGCTGGTGGCAGACACAGATAGTGAGGAGGTTGGGGAGGAACATGGGACAGCCCTGGAGTCTGGGGAAGGCTCTGATGAGTGCTCTGTGTTGGAGGCAGAAATGGGGACAGGGTTGTCCAACAGTTATCAGCTGTCACTGGAGTTGGAGATCAGTGGGGCAGAAGAGGTGCTAGTTATCACTAATAAAGCCCTTCATGGTATTGGACCTTGGTACTTGAGAGACCGCCTGCTGCCAATTACCTCCCAAAGACCCATTAGATCACACAGGGTCGGCCTCCTCCGGGTTCCATCCACTAGCCAATGCCATCTGGCTACGACCCGGGGGAGGGCCTTCTCTGTTGCAGCTCCAGCCCTTTGGAACGAACTCCCCACAGAGATTTGGACCCTCACCTCTCTCCCTGCTTTCCGAAAAACCGTTAAAACCTGGCTGTGTTGGCAGGCCTGGGGTTGATGAGCTCCCTTCCCCTCTCGACAAGTGTGGTTGTTGGTCATTTTAAATGTCTATTTTGTACTTGTATGTTTCCCTTTCCCGTTTAAGTTGTTCGCTGCCCTAAGTCCCTTTTTGGGAATAGGGCGGCATATAAATAAAATAAAACTTAAACTTAAACTTAAGAACAATTGGAGCCTGTTCCCTATGTGCGCATGCACATAGCTGCCAGGAGAAGAGAACAATTAAGGAACAAGGGCTGACTCGGGAGTAAAGGCACAGGTCCGCAGTGAATGGCCCCTCCCATAGAGAATAAAGAGGAGCAAAAGGGGAGGGGAGTTTGCGGGAGACAATTAATTCAGTTCATTAGGGTGAAGATCTGTTCCTGACTTCTTGCCAAGGAATTGCTGCTACAGCGTGGCATTTGGAAGATATCGGCTGGCAACTCTCGAAGCCTGATAAAGACCTGTAGTTGTGAAATCTCATGAAAGACTGTTGGCCAGGACTTTGCTGGAGAGGAATTCCCTTTATCCTAAATAAAAGAGGTTTTATCGGGACAAGGAGTCTGCTTCGTGATCTTGGGAAGCCTAGGTCAGAACCCCGAAGTTTTAACTTCCTCTGACAGAGGCTTTTCTTTTCTGGCACTTTTAAGAAGTTTAAACATCCTACCTTTCCTAGCTCATGACAAGCTAGAATCCCCATGATCTTTGACTCTATGGTAGTCATTACACTATCACTTTGTCCCCATGACAATCCATCCAGGTGGTTTAGACCCACAGGCATAATAATTCCGAGAACATCTCATTCGTTCTTCTGTTGATTTGAAGTTAGGTCTCTCCAATCGTAAAATCCGGGGTTTTTCAAATATTCTCTTTCACTCCAAAATCCATTGTATTTGGAACAGGAGACAATTCTGGCCAAAGGGAACTCTTAGAGCTTGTTTACTCAGAGTTTTGCTTTCTCATTCTAGCCAAGTTATATAACTGAACACGTCTTCTCACCTAAGAGGAGCGCAAAAGATCTTTACTTATTAGCCCAGAGACCACCATTGCAATATTGAATAAGATAAAAGCAGTGAACAAATAGGAGGGGAAGTGCTTCCCTTCCCTCCCTCTCATTCTTCAGCTTCTCCTTGGGGCGTCCCTCTGCTACAGAAGCAAACCTGTTTAAGCTACCGATATGATCGTCGGAGACAGTCAAAGACAAACTAAAATAAAATAAAGTTGAAACTCTAAAACCAATTTATGTGAAGCTGTTCATTATATCGCAACGTCAGGCACAAAACTATCCTCTGCTTTCATTTAAACCAAGAACAAGGCATGATTGTTCTCTTGTGTGTTGATTCAATAAAAGAAACCTCTGACTATTTATCTGCTTGTCTCATCGTAATCCTCTCGCCTTCCACTTTTCCACCTCTCCAAGTTTTGTAGTCGTTATCCACCTGTTGCATCACTCTCTCCCAAGGGGCTCTCCCAAGGGGATTTGTGGCAATCATCCCACTTTGCCATGGGTTGGAAAGAGAGAAAAAAGAGGGAGGGTAAAATTCTATGGTTTAAGAGCTCCACTGAAACTCTTGAATTGAACCCTCTTCCCCTGTAGGAATCACAAACTTTCTGGATCGATACAGTCAATAACCAGTGGTAGAATTCAAATAATTTAACAATCAGTTCTCTACTCTAATGATCAGCTGAGTAGGTGTGACTCAGTGGTCATGTGACTGTGTGGGCGTGGCCAACTCAACATCACTCAGATTGAGGGGTGCTTTGCCTTAGCTGTTACAATGTAATAAGGGTTAACCAGAGAGGCAGTTTCTGTAAGCAGTGTCAGGCCTGCAGTCATATTCCTTTGAGGATCTTTGGCCTGCCACACACTCTCTCTCTTTCTTTACTATGCTGTTTCATTAGTGGGGGAATTGGGAGGGGGAATAGTAAGGAGTAAAATTGTAGAATGTGTTGTTGTCAAAATAAAACATTCCTTCCTAGAAGCCCAAGGTGATTCTTTGTCTCCACACCTCTGCACCTGACTGGAACTAGATGGGTGGAAATGCCAGCATGGCAGTGGAAGATTGGACCATGTGATGGACTTGGGTGTGTGGGAGCAAGATCATGAATTTTCAACTGGGCGAGAAACCCCGGAAGCTTTCAGATTCGGTTTCCACAGATTGTACCAACATGTCTCTCTTATTAAATTGGAATCTTGATGAAAGCTATGCCTTGGACTCTGATTTAATTCTGGATGATATTTAGAACGCTGACAAGCAGGGCAATAAAGATTAGGCTAGAAACAACACCAGAAAGTTTCCTTCCTGCCTTCCTTACAGGATTAGCCCTGCAAAGTGAAAAAAAACACAAAATGAGATTTCTTCCAACAACCAGTTCTCCAAACTGTTTAGAAAGTTAACAACCGGTTCTCCCGAATAGGTGCGAGCCGGTTGAATCCCACCACTGTCGATAACTATCTTCTGTTTGAACAGACAACTTTGAGTCTTCTAGAAACTTAAATCACTTCGTCACTTAATACCATAAAAAGAAGACATAAAGAGATAAGAAAATACAGAAAGTCCTCAACTTACAACACTTCATTTAGTGTCTGTTCAAAGATAGAACAGAACTGAAAAAAGTGACATGAACATTTTTCATACATGTGGCCATTACAGAATCCCCATGGTCACATGATCAAAATTCAGATATTTGGTAACTGACTCATATTTATGACGGTTGTAATGTCCCTTTTGCAACTTTCTGACAAGCAAAGTCAATGGGGAAACCCGACTGACTTAACCACATTACTAATTTAAGCATCGCAGTGATTCATCTAACACTGTGGCAAAAAATTCATAAAATGGGGTGAAACTCACTTAAACATCTCACTTAGCAACAAAATATAGTGCTCAATTGTAGTACTAATTCAAGGACTACCTTTACATAAATCCCATGAAGGAAAGCATATCAGCTCTCTGAATACATGGTTCAAACTATTCTTACTAATAGGAAGATTTTCAAAAATATTCTGCTGGAAACTTTCTTCCAGTAATTTAAATCCAATATTCTGTGCATTGAGATGAGCAGGTTTTGACATTCTTCTTTATGACATTTTGTGAGGTACCTGAACAGGGCTACCTTGTGTTGTGGCCCGCCAGTGGCCAGTGGAGCCGACAGCAGAGTCAGACAGTGAGGAGGTTGGGGAGGAGCATGGGCCAATCCTGGAGGCTGGGGAAGGCTTGGACGAGGGCTCTGCATCGGAGGCAAAGACGGGGCCAAGGCCATCTGACAGTGATCAGGTACCTACGGAGTTAGACAGTAGTGAGGCAGAGGAACATCTGGAGCCTGTTCCCAGTGTGCGCATGAGCAGAGCTGCCAGAAGAAAAGAACAACTCAGAAATCAGGGTAGACTTTGGAGTAAAGTCACAGGTGGAAGGTGATTGGCCCCTCCCATAGGAAACAAAAGAGGAGCGAAAGGGGAGTGGAAACAATTTGTTCATTCAGTCATTAGATTCACTTCAGGAGTGTGAAGATCTGTCCGTGAATCTCAGAGACTCTGTGCCCAGTCTTTCCTTGCACAGCACCTCATTTGGAAAATATTCACATGGCAACTTTTCAAAATAGATGAGGTCTGTAGTTATAAATATTCCTTTGAAAGACTGTTTGCCAGGCCTTGCTGAATGTGAATGAGAGAAATTCACATTCGTTTAATAAAAGGGGTTTTGTCGGGACTAGGACTCTGCCTCATGCTTTTTGGGGGAGCCTAAGTCAGAACACCTTATTCGGTTGGAATGTCTCTTCTCAAAGTCAAATATAACCCATTCCTTCATAATTTTCTGTGTTTCCTCTTCTTCTCACATTAGATATAACACTTTGATAAACATTTTCAGAAGCCTCTGAAGTCCACGCTTCGGGATGTCTAATTCCCTACCTCAATTTCCTTTTGATTGGAAGCTGCTCTCCACAGACTCATCAGGGAATTTTTCCCCAGTTCCCAGGAGCGAAGACCTGAACTTGGGACTATGTGAGTTGCAAATGTTATGCAGCACAAAAGAATTTCATTATCACTTTTTTTTTTCTTTTCGAAATCATGGCATGAAAACAAAACAGTCTGAAGAGAGAAAAACGTTGCTTGTTCAATTTCTTCCAGGTTGGGTAAAATATTCCACAACAATATTAATATTTTTTTAATTTACATTTTTATTTTGCTATAATATAAACAATCCATCATCTATTAAACAGTGTGTCATCGGGGTACAAATATTTTGTGCGATAACAATTCAAATTTACAATCATATTCATTATTTATCTATTCCAGTTTAATACCAATACTTTAAATATCTAATACTATAACAACCCTCTTCTTAATTTATTTAACTCTATTAATTATGTTAACTATTGATGAATTTTTAAACAGCTAATTTTACTTCTAATTCTTATATTTATTCTCTAACCATATAATATAATAATCAGTTTGTTCTTTCTCTTTAATTGCCAGTGTTAATCTGTTAATTTCTGCATATTCTAATATTTTCCTAATCACATTTTCCTCTATGGGAATCTCTTCACTTTTCCAATTTTGTGCAAATCAATTGTACAATTCTATCTGCTGCTATAATATGAATGATCAAATATACATTTTCTTTACTATAAGTTTTTGGTAAAATCCCCAATAGGAATATTTCAGGTTTTAAGTCTATATGTTGTTGTATCAACCTTTCCAACCACGTATGTATTTTAATCCAGTATTATTATTATTTTTGCTTTTACACATGTCCACCACACATGATAGCATGAGCCAGGTGTCTGGTGACATTTTCAACATTTAACTGATTTGTCCTTGAGCATCTTCACCAATCTTGCTGGTGGCAAATGCCATCTGTAAAACATCTTATATAAATTCTCATTATAGGTGGTTGACATTGTTAATGTATAATTTCTATCGCATAATTGCTGCCATTTAGCTAGTTCTGCACAACAATATTAATATAAAGATGAGAATGTGGACCAAGAGAATGGTCAGTGCCACCTCCTTATCATTGATGTTGGTAGAGATTCCAATCCTGGGTTAATTCTCCAAGTTCAATATTTCTATTTTCAACCAAAATAATCAGAGTTACAGGAGCCAACCTGGCTGGATCACCGGGACCAGAGGTTTAGTTTCCCAAGGTTTTGGACTCATGCTGCAGCCCATCCAGAAGACTAAACCTCTGGTCCCAGTGATCCACCCAGATTGGATCCTGCAACGTTACTCTGGGACTCATGTATTTGCCTTCAAAACAATCAGAGCCTTACATTTCCTTAATTGTTTTTGTTAGTTGCGAAGTAGTGCCTGACCCATCGCGACCCCATGGACAAGGTTCCTCCAGGCCTTCCTGTCCTCCACCATCCCCCGGAATCCATTTAAACTCATGCTGATTGCTTCAGTAACTCCAGCCAGCCACCTCATTCTCTGTCATCCCCTTCTTCTTTTGTCCTCCATCTTTCCCAACATGAGGCTCTTCTCCAGTGAGTCCTTCCTTCTCATTAGGTGGCCAAAGTATTTGAGTTTCCTCTTCAGGATCTGGCCTTCTAAAGAGCAGTCAGGGTTGATCTCCTCTAGGACTGACCAGTTGGATCACCTTGCAGTCCAAGGGACTCGCAGGAGTCTTCTCCAGCACCAGAATTCAAAGGCCTCCATTCTTTGGCGCTCAGCCTTCTTTATGGTCCAACTTTCACAGCCATACATTGCAACTGGGGAAAACATAGCCTTGATTATACACATTTTTCCTTAATGGATAATGATAATTCATGGACTAGTTTATTATCTCGATGAAGTGCTGTGTTTCAAGTGTTAAGAACATGCATACTTGAGTGAGAAATCACGGACAGAGAGAAAAGGAATGAACAAAATACAATTATCTCCTATCAGCTTTGTGACCTGACAACCTCTGCAAATGCGACAATTAAAAAAGCACTTGATACTGATCCTTTAGCATTTATATCTCTTCTTGTCATAAAGATACATAGCTGTTACCCAGAGGCCTGTTTCTTCTATCTGATAGTTGTTCCCAATGGAGAAAAGCCTGTGCCATAACAAATATATTACCTTTCAAACAGCTATATAAATTTGTGTATGTGTTTGCCGCATCGGAGAAACACAGCTGCTTTTTTGCAGAAAGTTCCAAAGTTAATAAGGGGTTTGTTTTTGTAAAGATAATCCCCTTTTCCCACAAAGTATATTTGTGCTTTATATATTGCATTTTCTCTGAGAGTCCTATGCAGTCATCTGTATCAAATCAGCCCCCAGTGCCAACAAAAGCTGCAATTCTACAAAATTTGCCAATTGTCAGTTGCCTCTGTGTATTTTCTCAGTAGTTAAGGTAATACAGTATTCAGTCTCACCCCCAGGTACTTAAAAATTCAGTTGGCTCCCTATAAGGAAGCATGTTTAGGACGGTGCTGCCAAAAATAATAGTTATTGATGTGGCTGTTCAGAAAATAATTTCTAAGTATGATCAGTAGGCAATTATCACAGCCCGTACTTCTTCATAAGGGGCTGTGAGAAACCATGGAAGAGAGGAGGAAGAGCCACAGCCTAGATAATAACAATAACCAAAAAAAGAGAAAGAAAATAACAAGAGATTTCTCAGCCCATAGAAAGAAGAGAGGTGTGGGAAGTACTAATAAAGGAGAATATTAGTAGCTTAAGGTAGGGATGAAATTCAGCAGGTTTTGACAGGTTCTGGAGAACCGGTAGTTGAAACTTTGAGTAGTTCGGAGAACAGGTAAATACCACCTCCGGCTGGCCCCAGAGTCGGGTAGGAATGGGGATTTTGCAGTATCCTACCCCTGCCACACCCACCCAGCCATACCCACAGAACCGGTAGCAAAAAAAATTGAATTTCACCCCTGGCTCAAGGATGACATGAGGGGGTCTTTGGTACTCTCTGAGCTTGCTTGTTTTCTTACAGACATTTCATTAGCCAAACTAGATAACATCATCAGTGCTGGGAAGTACCTCAGAAGGGATCTTCCCAGTGGTGAGATTAAAAATTTTTTTACTACTGTTTCTGTGGGTGTGGCTTGGTGGGTATGGCATGACTTGGTGGCTTGGTGGACATTGCAGGGGAAGGTTACTGCAAAATCCACATTTCCTCCCGATCAGCTGGGACTCGGGAGGCAGAGAATAGATGGGGGTGGGGCCAGTTAGAGGTGGTATTTATCAGTTCTTCAAACTATTGAAAATTTCTGCTACCAGTTCTCCAGAACTGGTCAGAACCTGCTGAATACCACTTCTGAACCTTCCCTAGTTCTCTGGAAAGTAGAAGCAAGAAAAAGGAGAATTGCTTGCAAGATTGATGTCAATTCTTTCAGATAGCCCAGAAGAAACCAAAACCATCCGTACTAAGACTTTATTGTAAGTTACAATAATAGAATGTTGCAAGCTCTGAAAACACTTCTCTCCTTTATCTTTACTTTCCAGAGAATTAGGATGAGTCCCTTCTGGCATGCTTTCCACACTCCCATTCCTTCTGTGGGCTAAATAGCTTTTGCCTGACCATTGCCTAGGCTGCAACTCTATCTCCTGTCTCCCAAGGTTATTCTCACAGCCCATTAAATTCCTGCTATGTATTAATTTCTTGGTATATAATCCTCCAATTAATCAAATTGTGGGTATATTTCAATTACTCGCTCAGGATACTTTTGCATGCATCTGCAGAACTAGATTTGCAGAACCACAAAAGCCTATACTGCCATAAATTTGTTAGGCATGACATAATCACAAAATTCTGTAGTTTTAGCTGCTGTGAATTCATGTGTCTCTTATACATTGTTAGGTATATAGGGTAGTATGTAGCTGGACTGCAAAAACTCAGAAAACCATTAGATGGCAGCAAAGGGTTACCCCCCCCCCAAAAAAATCACCTTGCTGCCATCTAATGGTCATCTGATTTTGAAGTCCAGATAAGTCCCAAAGGTACTTTTCCAAAAGGCAACTGGACTTTCTGGTTTTTCTTCGAAGACATTTCAATTCTGATCCAAGAAACCTCTCCAGCTCTGAGCACTGAAAGAAAAACCAGAAAGTTCAGTTGCCTCTTGAAAAAGCACCTTTGGAACAACCATGGTCTGGATGGTTGAGAATCTCCATAGAAAAGTGCAGGTAAGCTATGCTTATCGTTATGAGGCAATAACATATTTGAATTTCATGCAAAGTTGCATTCCCTTTGGTTGAGGAAGACTTTTTGTCCAAATAAAAGCTTGCTATGACCTTCACGTATACAGCTAACGTCTTGCTGATTTTGTCCCTATCTATTTCACCATCTGTTTCTCTTCTCCAAGCAGGAAAAAGTTTCTAAGGTAGCCTGTTGGTCATATAAACTGTTTCACGCTCAAGAACTGGCAATCAATATTTTCTTTGTACATATCAACTTATAAAACAGAACACAATGAAAGCAAAAACCTTGCCAATCAGTAGCTTGCACAGCTGCCAAATCTGCTTCGGGTCCCAGGAGAACTCAGAAAAAAGCTCAGTTCCTCTGCATGCTTCTTTCTTCTACTTCTACTTTCTTACTACAGCTCCCTAGAGAAAGTTTTACCTCCTTCCCTTTCTCCCACCTTCCTATCTCCCCTCTCCTCCTGAGACACACCTTTCTGTAGCACCTTGGAGATGGAGTCCTTCATTGATGGTGCCAGAAGAAAGTTTCATCCTCAGGAGAGAAACCCATCACTGGGACATTGTCCTCTACGAGATGTGATAGCATCAGGTAAATTCCAGAATCATGTATCAAAATGTAAAAGCTGGAGGAACTACTCTTCCAATAAAACTACTTCCCTTTAAAATGGATCTCTTGGCCACAATACGGCTTTGCATTGTCTCCTCCTATTCTGTATCCACAGTCTGGCTTATACCCGTGGTGACCTCCCAATCTCAAAAATGCATTTTCAAAGGCAACTGGACTTTGTTTTTCCTTGAAGATGTTTCGTTTCTCAAGCTGCTACAGTTCTGACTGAATGATGGAGGATGGAAGGATTTGTCTTCCTTGCAGTCATCTGGTCATTATTATTCTGTAACGCGCTCTACATGGGGCTGCCCTTGAAGAGCATCCGAAGACTGCAGTTGGTCCAGAATGCAGCCGCGCAAGCGATTGTGGGTGTACCTAGATACACCCACGTTACACCTATCCTCCGCGAGCTGCACTGGCTCCCCATTGGTCTCCGGACACGCTTCAAGGTGCTAGTCATTACTTTTAAAGCCCTACATGGTTTAGGACCTGGCTACCTGAGAGACCGCCTCCTGCCATTTACCTCCCAAAGACTGATAAGATCGCACAGATTGGGCCTCCTCCAGGTGCCATCGGCTGGTCAATGTCAGTTGGCGAATCCTTGGGGGAGGGCCTTCTCTGTTGCTGCCCCGGCCCTGTGGAACAATCTCCCCATAGAGCTCCGGACCCTCACTACTCTCCCGGCCTTCCGCAAAGCTGTCAAGACCTGGCTGTTCTGGCAGGCCTGGGGCTGTTGATGAGTATCCAGCCCCACGCTAAGCGTATGCATGATGTGAATTTTTTAATTAACTGTATTCTTATTTTTAATTTTTATATGTCTCCTATTTTGTGTGTAAGCCGCCCAGAGTCCCTAGGGAGTGGGCGGCATACAAATGGCATAAATAAATAAATAAATAAACAAAAATAAATAAATAAATAAATAAATAAATAAATAAATAAATAAATAAATAAATAAATTCTTTATGAAAGTTGCTGAGGCCATTTGGAGTTTTATCTGTGCCCTCAGGGTCACCTGAATCAGTGGTGGGATTCAAATAATTTAACAACCGGTTCTCTGCCCTAATGACTATCTGGGTAGGTGGGGCTCGGTGGTCATGTGACTGGGTGGGCTTGGCCAACTCAAGGTCACTCAGGTCAATGGGCGCTTCACCTTAGCTGTGACAATGTAATAAGGGTTAACCGGAGAGGCAGTTTCTGTAAGCAAGGACAATAAAGATTAGGCTAGAAACAACACCAGTGTGTTTCCTTCCTGCCTTCCTTACAGGATTAGCCCTGTAAAGAGGAAAAAAACAAAATGAGATTTCTTCCAACAACTGGTTCTCTGAACTACTTAGAAAGATACCAACTGGTTCTCCCGAATAGGTGCGAACTGGCTGAATCCCACACTGACCTGAATAGTGCAAATGGGTGTGGAACCTTCTTGGAACTACTGAAAGGTCTGTGTTGTAAACAGGACTTATAGGTGGTGCCCTATCCCTCCCCCCTCTGTTGAGAGAGGGCTGTTCAATTTTAACGTAGATGGTGTCTTTCATTCCCTCTTTCCAACCACTGGTCCTCTCTGTCCAGAATGTGGGCATTGGTGTCTTCAAAAGAGTGACTTGTCTTTCAAAAGCTGATGGATTGCTGTTGTCCGGATGGGCTTATTCTCCTATCTCCTGCCTTGCATCTGTGAAGTGGCTGTTTTGTTTCTCCAATGTACAGATATGTACAGGTCTCACTGCCTTGTAGTCCCAGCCCAATGCTAACCATGGGTTCATCACTACTAGGCTCTTGTGATCAGCCAAGGTTGCTAAGTACTCTCCAGTGCAAAAAAAAAGGGAGACTATCTTGATGTAATCCTTGTATAACCATATCAGGATTGAATGTGTTTGTGGCATCCTCTGAGTGGCGTGAAATCAAAGCTTGCACATGCTAAGGAAGACAAGACACAAGGATGCAGATAAACTGGGGGGGGGGAGAAGATGAATGTCCCGCCCACGCACAGTTCGTGCTGAAATTCTGTACACACGGATACATTTTGTGCTAATAATAATTGACTTGCCATCTTAAGCTCGAAATCCTCTGTGCACAGCAGATCTTGTCCCTGATAATGAGGAGAACATTTCGGTTCTTGGGAGTTGCGAGTCAGGAGCCAGGCAGTGGTGCTACACCTCCTCCCACACTAAGTAAGGATTATGTTATTGTTATACTGCTATCTCTTCTGGAGGACTCCAGAATGATATGCAAGAAAAGGACTCACACCCAAGCCTTTCCCACAAAAACAATTTGATAAAAACAATCAACAAGAAAAGTGAGCCCCTATAGAAAGGTATGATGTAACAAGGGAAGGTTGACAAGTTAGATACAGATACAGATACAGATTAACAGACTTGGAAGGAAGCTTGGGTCATCTAATCCAACCTCCTGCCCAAGTAGACCCTACACCATTTCTGACAGATGGCAGTCCAGTCTCTTCTTGAAAGTTTCCAGGTATGAAGCTGCCACAATTTGCGAAGGCAAGCTGCTCCATGGGTTGATTGCTCTCATTGTCAGAAAATGTCTGCTTATTTCTAGGTTGAATCTCTCCTTGTTCAGTTTCCATTCATTATTCCTTGTCTGGCCTCCAGGTGCTTTGGAAAATAGCTTGACCCCCTCCTCTCTGTGGCAGCCCCTCAAATATTGGAAGACTGCTATCATGTCTCCCCTGGTCCTTCTCTTCACTAGACTAGCCATGCCCAGTTCCTGCAACCGTTCATCGTACGCTTTAGCCTCCAGTCCCCTAATCTTCTTGGTTGTTCTTCTCTGTACTTTTTCTAGAGTCTCAACATCTTTTTTTATAGTGTGGTGACCAAAACTGGATACAGTACTCTAGGTGTGGTCTTAATAAAGAATTCATTTAAAATCCTGTAGTTTGCCAACAAATGAACAATGACGTCTTCGGTTGATGTTTACAACATGACATAGTAGAACTGATGGTGTTTCCTAGGAAGTGCATTTCATTATCAAGGGGTTGCCACTGAGAAGGCCCTATGCTTAGCTACCTGCTGACATTAACAGGTGGACCAGGCAGGGAATTCAGCCAGATAGACTAATTCTACTTTATTGTAACTGGACTGTTTTTTTTCCCTTGAGGAATTAGAACAAAACATTTCATTTCTCATCCAAGAAACTTCATCAATTATGACTGGAAGATGGGGGAGATGGAAGGATTGGTACTGTGAGACCTGCTGCCCCTTAACCTCTAAGTAGGAATGGTCTTTGGCTCCATTTGCTAGGTAGGATATTATCAGAAGTCAAGTGCAGTAATGTGTAGGCAGAACTGAGAATCGTGCACCAAAATCCATAAGTTCAACTTTTCCCATCTTAACTGCCTCCCATTGCAGCCCCCACCATGTCCAATCAGGTTCAAGCAAGAACTTTTCAGAACTTCTTCAGAACTGACTGACTTCAGAACTGAGTCAATCAAGCACTTCAAGGTCCTACTCACCACCTATAAAGCGCTCCATGGTAGTGGATCTGGCTATTTGAGAGACCGCCTTCTGCCAATTACCTCCCTGCGTCCCATCAGATCGCATAGAGTTGGCCTCCTCCGTATTCCATCTGCCAGTCAGTGCCGACTGGCGACTACTCGGAGGAGAGCCTTCTCTGTTGCGGCTCCGACACTATGGAACAATCTCCCCGTGGAGATTCGTACCCTCACCACCGTCCAGGCCTTCCGCACAGCCCTCAAGAACTGGCTAGCCCGTCAGGCCTGGGGATAATCTTATTTTCGCCCCTCCCGAATGCTGAGTGAATGTTGAGTTTTATTGTCTAATTTACTTTGTGCACATTTCTTTTTGGTATTGTCCTACACTCCCCTTCCTTTTTTGATTGTAAGCCGCCCTGAGTCCCCTCAGGGAAAAGGGCGGCCTATAAATAAATAAATCTACAAATCTACAAATCAGACCTTGACTCAGAAATAGCCGAACAAACAACATTCAGACTAATTTGCATATCATAAAAAGGTATTTAAATACCAGTGTTGTTCTGACAGACGAGCACAACTCAAAGCACACTGATGATGTCTCCTCCAACGGTGATGAAACATTTGCAACCAAATTGCTCAAACTAACAGCCTAACTGCCAACCCAAGCTACTAATATTCAAACACATTTCAATTTTCAGAAAGGTCACTTCGAGCTTAGGTTGGTACGCAGTTGCCTTCTTTCCCCAGCTGGGTGACCTTGAAGCAGCATCTCGGTGAGATACAGAATTTACTTTCATTTCCCCCAAGCATTCCCCCTCCCGCCCTCCCTCCCCAGAGTTCATGGCAGAGTTCTGTCACCATAAGGTAGTGCAGCGCAAGCATGCATATGGTGGCAGGCGACAGGTACTGAAAGTGGAGACTGGATGGAGGGGAGATGGAAGAATGGTGGGGAAATGGAAAGATGGGTTCAGAACCTACCCCTCCATCTCCTCACCATCCAGGCTCCACTGTCAGTACCTGTCCTTCCAACCCCCCTCCCGCAAATAACAACTGATGAGATTTCTTGGGTGAGAAACAATATATTTTCTCCTTCTTCCTTAAGGGAAAACGGTCCAATTGCCTTTTCAAAAAACACACCTGTGAGACAACTGAATGACTGAGAATCTCCACAGATGTTTAACCATCCCTTCTTCTGGCTCTCTTGATTTAAGTTCAAGTGGGCCTAGGATAAGAAGCTTTAGAGCTGAGATGGTGCAGTGGTTAGAGTTGCAGTACTGCAGGCTACTTCACCTGACTGCTAGCCGCAGTTCGGCAGTTCAATTCTTACTGGCTCAAGGTTGACTCAGCCTTCCATCCTTCTGAGATGGGTAAAATGAGGATCCAGATTGTTGGGGGGCAATAGACTGACTGTAAAACCACTTAGGGAGGGCTGTAAAAGCACTATGAAGCAGTATATGTCTATTGCTTTTTTTTTTTTTTGACCATGGGATTTCTTCTAGAGACCCCACAGGATTGCTTTCCGAGAGCAGCAATTTATTTAAACACATCTGAAGCCAAAAAGCAACGAGGACGCATGTCTGTCAAATGAGAGCGGAGTAAAAAAAAAAAAAGCACTAACAGAAAATAGGGCAATGGCTGGGAAAGCAAATTAATTATTTGTATTTCTGGCCACTGTCGATAATGTAGGGCGAAAGACATTTATTCCTGGATCGTGTTTTTCCCCTCACAATATGATTTTCCCCCCCACACCTAAAGAACAGTGTAAGACACAAAGTTCTAGGATTTCTCAAGAAATTGAAAGAGGGGAAAAAAGTAAAATCAGGTCACCGAATTCCCCAGGAATGTTCTTGGCCTTCAGGTGTGACATAGCTGGTCCTTTAATTTTGTTGGCTTGCTTGGAAGCATACAGGAGTTTTTAAAAAAAATCTCATCATGGGATGTAAAATTGCTGCCTCATTGTGCACAGCTCAAGGGGTGGCAAAAGCCGCCTTGACAACTATTGCATAAGATGTAGCTCATAGTCAGAAAGCTTCAAATTCGCTCCTTTGGGAGGAAACTTTCCTCTTAGTGCAAGAAAGGAAAGTCGTTAGCTATTCAGATGTTTGCACTTCCATTTGTTTGTTTGCAAATGTGTTTTTCTCCCTTCGATTTTTTCCCCCCCTCAAAACTTTCTTCAGCTAATTTATAATTGAGAAGGCTCTCTGGAGCCAGACTTTTGCAATCTGGGTGTTTTCATTGGGGCATCTGGAAACAGTCTCGTCTGTTTTACCTGTGAAATGGAAACAGCTGTTTCTAAGTGGTGAAGTTGCAAATGAGAGTTTCCTCCTCTGTATTTTTTCACAGCTTGCAAGAATTCTTTTTGGGGGGTCAGCTGGGATCCTTGACTGCCAAAATGATTGTCCTCCAAAGTTCCTTGCTTCATGTGATGCTATGCTGTCTGCTGAAGAATCCTACATCCAGTTTTGGTCACCACACTATAAAAAAGATATGGAGACTCTAGAAAAAGTGCAGAGAAGAGCAACCAGGATGATGAGGGGACTGGAGGCTAAAACATACGATGAACGGTTGCAGGAACTGGGCATGGCTAGTGTAGTGAAGAGAAGGACCAGGGGAGACATGATAGCAGTCTTCCAATATTTGAGGGGCTGCCATAGAGAGGAAGGGTCAAGCTATTTTCCAAGCACCTGAAAGGCCAGACAAGGATGGAAACTGATCAAGGAGAGATTCAACCTAGAAATAAAGATAAAGTTTCTGACAGTAACAATCAACCAATGGAACAGAAGTTGCCCGGAAGTTGTGGGAGCTTCATCACTGGAGGCTTTCAAGAAGAGATTGGACTGCCCTCTATCAGAAAACATGTAGGGTCTCCTGCTGGGGCAGGGGGTTGGATTAGATGACCTACAAGGTCCCTTCCAAGTCTGTTAATCTGTTAAAAGATTGAAAGCTGCTGTTGGCCTCTGCTTTAAAACGTCACCAAACTAGGACCAATGTAGACAATAGCTGTTTTTCTCAACCTTAATAACTTTACAGCCATGGTAGTGCAGGGGTTAGAACGCAGCATTGCAGGCTAATCCTGCTGACTGCCAACAGTTTGGCAGTTCGATCCTGATGGGCTCAAGGTTGACTCAGCCTTCCGTCCTTCTGAGGTTGGTAAAATGAGAACCCAGATTGTTGCGGAAATAGGCTGACTTTGTAAACCGCTTAGAGAGGACTGTGAAACCCTGTGAAGCGGTATATAAGTCTAAGCGCTATTGCTATTAACCTGTATGGACTTCAACTCCAGAATTTTCCAGCCAGCATACAGAAGTACTTTGCCCTTGCCTTCTTCCCAGGGCTGATGTCAGGTGCAAGAAGTCAGGAACCAGGATAGAGTTCAAAAGTACTACAAGTTTATTTCATGCTACCTACACACAAGAATCTGATCTACTAACGGTCAAGGCAATTTGGCACTGAATAAAAGTCATTGGACTTCAAGGGTGGGTTGGACCGAGGCCTCTACTTTGCAGAGACTCCAAACTGATGGTGTGTTTGACTCTGCCTTCTGGCAGAGTCAAACACATCAGCCTGGTCATCTCTTCAAAGACCCAAGGTCACCCAGCTGATTTTGTGCTTGAAGCAAGATTAGACGCCAGTTTCCAGTCTGGTGCCATAATCACTATATCAAACTAGCTCTTCTTATAGGCTTGAAAAAAACTTTGAAATATGACCTCTCAGTTCTGGATTGAACTCCATCATTAATACAGATTTTTTGAAAAGGCCTTTGTTGACAAAGCATTTTCATATCACTGGAACGATTAAGTGTGTGGCTATTAATCGCCAGGGTATATTACCTAGAAAATAATTTATTGTCCTTGATGGAAAAGACTTTTCATGCAAGAGGAGAGGATGATTTAATACCTCTGTGGAAAACTGCAGTTGTGATTTTTGTAGGATGCTTTAGATACTCATCACGGCCCGAAAGATAGTGAAATGTTTATACTTTGCAAATTATCACCTTTGTCCTTTAATATTTCATCCACAGCAGAAGCATATCCCAAGACAATGAATCTTGTATCACCAGACTACAGAATGTGGCTTAAGTGTTGGATAGGAGAGCAAAAAGGCACATTCCAGATGTTTTGAACTAAAACCCAAGCCAGGATAGCCAACTGTTAGGGACTTAGGGAATTGCACTCCCAAGATATTTCAAGGACATAAGATAGCTAATATAGCCTTAGCTACGGAAAGGACAAAACTAATAGTCTACGATAGACTGCATCTGTCAAGACTCAGGCCATGAGGACAATTATCCAGAGTGAGCTGGAAATCAGAAACCAGAACCCATGGTTCCCCAGAGACTCCCCAGAGTCAAGGAAGAACATGGCCTGAAACCGTATATGTATTGTATTCCAGGAAATGGTAACATATAATAGACGGTCGACAGCTTCTGAGCAAGTCAGAATGGTAATTAAGAATTTATATCCAGTCAGATATTAAACCTTTCATGCTTTCCCACAGTGCCTTCCTCTTTACAGCAATGCCTTGTATTTCCTCTTATCTCATGCCTGCAAGGAGTCCTTTGATGAAGGAGCCTTCCTTACATTTGTGCTTTTCTGCTCTCCCATTCAGATGAAATTTTCAAAGGAGGCTGCATTGTCCAGCAACTACCTGTAATGTTGAGAAGTCAAACTGACGGAACAACCAGCTTTACAAGGCAGAACAAGAGAAGAAATGAAGACCCAATGCTGTAGACCTTCAAACCAAACAACGAAGTCAATAGAAATTTCTATTGACTTCGTTGTTTGGTTTGAAGGTCTACAGCAGGGGCCACCAACCTTGGCAACTTTAACACTTGTGGACTTCACCTCCCAGAATTCCTCAGCCAGCTTTGCCAAAGTTGCCAAGGTTGGAGACCCCTGCTCTAATGTTCCTTCCTGCCTAAGAAAAGGAACCAATGGACAGCCAAGGCCTGGATGTTGATATAGATCTCTGATGGCGAACCTGTGGCATACATGCCCAAAGTGGCATGTGGAGCTATGTCGCCTGGCACATGTGGCATCGTCCATTCCTCTTTTGGGTTTTTGGCGCGCATGCAGTGCTGTAAACTGGAAGAGCTGGTGTTCTGTTTTCCGGTGTGAGCATGCGCCCCAGCCAGCTGATCATCCCGCGCACATGCATGCCAGTAACTGGAAGACTAGCTGGCCGGTACGCATGTGCATGGAGAATACTGGAAGATCATGTTCTGGTGCATGCATGCGCCCTGGGCAGCTCCTCTTCTGGGTTCCCAGACGAGCGCACGAGCGTACTCCCTTTTCAGCACTCGATGTTTGCCATCATTCATATAGATGACAACAGAATAACGGAGTTGGAAGGGACCTTGGAGGTCTTCTACTCTAAGCAGGAAAGCCTAATACCATTTCAGACAAATGGTTGTCCAATCTCTTCTTAAAAACCCCCATTGTTGGATCACCCACAACTTCTGGAGGCAAACCATTCCACTGGTTAATTGTTCTACCTGTCAGGAAATTTCTCCTTGGTTCTAGATTGGTTCTCTCCTTGATTCAATGCTTCTCTTCTTTACTGATCCTCTTCTTTAGTGATCCTCTTATCTTTTGAAGACTCTGGAGCCCTTCTAGCTATGCACAAAGTTTTGCAACTCTACATTAACCTAATACTAGTATTGAGCTAATATGGGGTTTGGAGTTTGTCTACACCATGAATGGATTTTACATGTCTCCTACTCTAATGCTAGGCAGCTCGTAATAGTGATTAAAACCTACAATAACATATATTCAGCGAAACAACCCATGTAATCTCTACATGGTTTCTAAATTCAAGCAAACTATAATAGACTGATTCAGCTGTTTCCAGTTGAACTGTACATTCCATCCTGAAGGCTTGCTGGAAAAGTAAAAACTTAACTTCTTTCAACAGGGAGGAGACTATTCTAAATTGGAGGGAGTTTATTAGACTGCTACCAAGTGGGATGCTATCAAGAAGACTCCTTCCTGGACTTCCTTTCCTTTCATACTCAAGAAAGAGGAACAGAAAGAAAGACGATAGATAGATAGATAGATAGATAGATAGATAGATGGATAGATGGATGGATGGATGGATGGATGGATGGATGGATGGATGGATGGATGGATGGATGGATGGATGATGGATGATGGATGATGGATGATGGATGATGGATGATGGATGATGGATGATGGATGATGGATGATGGATGATGGATGATGGATGATGGATGATGGATGATGGATGATGGATGATGGATGATGGATAGATAGATGATAGATGATGATAGATGATAGATGATAGATGATAGATGATAGATGATAGATGATAGATGATAGATGATAGATGATAGATGATAGATGATAGATGATAGATGATAGATGATAGATGATAGATGATAGATGATTGATAGATGATAGATGATAGATGATAGATGATAGATGTAGATAGATGTAGATAGATGTAGATAGATGTAGATAGATGTAGATAGATGTAGATAGATATAGATAGATATAGATAGATATAGATAGATATAGATAGATATAGATAGATATAGCAATTATATTTTGTATGTTAACATTAAAGATGTTTATTGAAATGAAATTATAAATACCATCAACATAAAATGGAGCCTGCTCAGAGGCTGAAATACACCAAGTAAATGAGATGAAGAGTGTGGAGTAGAAGAGAGGTAAGGGAAGAAGAGAGGGATTGGAGAAAGGGTGGTGGTGCGAAGAGGAGGAGAAAAAGAAGAAGAGGAAAGGGGAGAGAGGAGAAGGAGAGAGGAAGGGGTAGAGAAGACAAGGGTGACAGAGGGAAGATAGGGAGGAGGAGGAGAAAGGGAGAAGAAAGTGATGGATGGGGTAGAAATATTTCCGCTGCCGGTTCTCCAGAACCTGCTGAATTTCATCCCTGGAACAAACAGTATCTTGGTCTTTCCGAGGTTGCCACCCCATTCTCTTGACCGAACAGTTGTTTCTTTCGGTCTCCATATCTTTTCCCCCTTCTTCTTCTCTCTTGCCTTCAACATGCGTGGAAAGAACAACTATTCTCAGAAGCCTCTTCAAGAAAGCGTTTCCTGGGCAAGGTTGCAGAATTGCCTACAGCCATCGAAGGGCCTTTAGCAGGCAAGCAGCTTCAAGGATCCCAAGGCCTCAAAGCTGCTACCTGGGGGGGGGGGGGGATCCATTTTGCAGAATCTGATATCCTGCTTGTAATCACCTCTGCTACCCTCACAAAACGTCCCCCCCACCCCCACCTCCGTCTCCAAAGGTAGCATTTGCATTCTAATAACGGGTTCATTTCAGCACAGCAATGGGAAAATAAGCACCATGCCGACTTTGTTGTCAGCAAACACAGAAAATTAAAAACTAGGCTGCTCACAGTCAAATTGGCTGGATTTCATTTGCCAGCTCAACATAAAGGAAGTTGCATTTGAATGCCGCTCCGTCTTTCGGGGGGGGGGAACCAAACTTTTTCCCCCATCATAGGCTGAAGTTTATGGTACCCCAAAAATAAAAAAAATAAATGCCACTGCAAAGCTGTAGGATAAAGCCCAGAATCCCCTTTGCTTTGAAATAATCTCATTGCTCCATATGGGCTGCTTAATGCGATTCTTTGGGTCCGCAGGGAGGGGCTATAAATAGCAGGAGGCCAGCAAAACAAGAAAATCTGGGTATGTAATAGAAATCATCAAAGCTGATTTAGGCACAGTAGAAAGAAAGCCAAGGAAAAACAAGGAAGGGAACGAGGGATAGCAGAGAGCATCATTCCTCAGCTCAGCGGCCTCTCTGTATATCGGATTAAAATTTTTGACATCCATGGCCATTCGTAGTGATGGGAATTATAGTCCACCATGTCTCAAGGGCAGCTTAAAAAATCAATTTGAAATGTGACAGGGGAAAGGATGAGAAGGGAAAGGATGGGAAGGAAAGAAGGGAGGGAGGGAGGGAGGAATGAAGGAGCAGGGCAAAGATAGGGTAGGGTAGGATAGGATAGGATCAGATCAGATAGGGAAGGGAAGGGAAGGAGGAGAAGGGCAGGAAAGGAGGGAGGGAGAGAAGGAGAGAAGGAGGGGAGGGAGGAGAGGGGAAGGGAAGGAGAGATGGATGGGTGGAAAAAAAGGAAGGAAGGAGAGCAGGGCAAGAATAAGACAGGACAGGATCAGATAGGGAAGGGGAGGAGGGGAAGGGGAGGAGGGTTGGGGAAGGGCAGGGCAGGGCAGGGCAAGAAAGAAAGGAAGGAGGGAGGGAAGGAGGGAAGGGAGGGAGCGAGAAGACCAGGGCATAGGATAGGATCAGATAGGGTTAGATAGGATCAGATAGGGAAGGGAAAGGAGAAGGGAAGGGAAATGAGAAGGGAAGGGAAGAGAAGGGAAGGAGGGGAAAGGCAGGGCAAGAAAGGAAGGAGGGAGGGAAGGAAGGATGGGAGGGAAGGAGAAGAGCAGGGGAATGATAGGATAGGATAGGATAGGGAAGGGTAGGGAAGGGAAGGGAAGGAGAAGGAGGGAGAGAAGGAGGGAAGGAGGGGGGCAGAAAAGAAGGAAGGAAGGAGACCAGAGCAAGGATAGGACAGGATAGGACAGGACAGGACAGGACAGGACAGGACAGGACAGGACAGGACAGGACAGGACAGGATAGGATAGGATAGGATAGGATAGGATAGGATAGGATAGGATCAGATAGGGAAGGGAAGGGAGGGGAAGAGCAGAGCAGAGCAGGAAAGGAAAGAAGGAGAGAGGGAAGGGAGGAGAATAGGGCAAAGGATAGGATAGGATACAATAAGATAGGGGAGGGGAGGATAGGGAAGGGAAGGAGGAAGGGAGGGACAGAAAGGAAGGAAGAAAGGAGAGCAGGGCAAGGATAGGACAGGACAGGATGGGGAAGGGAAGGGAAGAAGGAAGGAAAGAAAAGGAAGGAAGGAAGGAAGGGAAGGAAGGAAGGAAGGAAGGAAGGAAGGAAGGAATGAATCAGTCACTAGATCTTACATAATGAACACTAAGTACTTCCTAATACTTGGATCCTTGGTATTCCCTGAGTTTGGTTATTCCTCTGCAGATGTTTGATTACCAACCATAAGCAGGCAATTCCATTCTCCTGGGCTCTGACGGGGTTACCTAACCTAGCAATGAAGCCTCTGCAGAACAACAGGCCAGCTCAGAGAACACCAAGAACCCAATATATTCTCTACTGTTGGAGTTGCTAAGTCAAAGGAGGAGCTTGCAGCTGACCTTCCAGCAGAATTTATGGACTGGCCTTTTTCTTCCCCTTTTCATATTCCTGTTCTCATTCTGCTTCCGTAATAAAAGTCAACTGGAGTAAATATGTGTTATTTTGCCCGTAGTATTAAAAAAACAGCCAAATCATTTTTGTTTTTCACAAATGGAATTAATCATTCCATTTGTTGGCACCGGATATTGATCCCAGCAATACAAAATCAACACAATGAGTATCTCATTTACAACGTCTTAGTAATTATTCCTTCTGCTCTCTTCAAAGTCCATTCTAGGTTTTGGTCTTTTAGAAAAAGATGGAGACTATAAAATAAAACTCTCTTTTGAGTTGCTTTCACAAATCCCATTTCCCTTTCTTTCCCTTTCTACGTCTTGCTGAGCATTAAAAAAAACACATTACAGGAAGATAGATAGATAGATAGATAGATAGATAGATAGATAGATAGATAGATAGATAGATAGATAGATAGATACATAGATAGATAGAGAAATAGATAGATAGATGATAGATAGATAAATAGATAGATAGATAAATAGATAGATAGATAGATAGATGATAGATAGATAGATAGAGAGAGAGAGAGAGAGAGAGAGAGAGAGAGAGAGAGAGAGAGAGAGAGAGAGAGAGAGAGAGAGAGAGATGATTGATAGATAGATAGATAGATAGATAATATTCTTGCTAGTAGGACACATACTTATTATTCTTTTTTACATTCATCATTCTTATGCATTTGTCATTCCATTTACAGGATTATAATATACCATTTAGGTTGCATTATTTACCATCCCTCGCCTGTTTTGACACCACCTTATTTTCTCTTTCTTTTCTCCCTCCCTCCCTTCTCTACTTTCTTTCTTCCTCTCTCCTTTCCCTTCCTTCTTCCTTACCTCTCCCCTACTCCTACTCTTCCTCTTCCCCTTCCTACTTTCTCTACTTTTCTCTCTCTCCCTTCCACCTTCCTCTCCTTCCCTCTATCTTCCTTCCCTCCTCTTCCTCTCCTCTCCTCCTCTCTTCCTTTCTTTTTTCTATTGTTGTAGGTGTCTCTTCCAACTCTTAATTTTTATTTTCTTGGGGTGGCATTTCCGCAAACCCAAAAATAGCTGGGTATCATTTCTTGTTCCCTTTCCTTCTGAAATCTATCCTGATTATGTTTCCCCCCCTTTATATCTTACCTTTGAATATATGTTTATATACTATTATTTTCTTTTCTATTTTCTACCCTTTCCCCCCACTTTTCTACTTAATGGCATATCGTCTGGGTTCCATATCTTCCCCTTGCTTTTTTTCTGTATGTCTTTCTCTAACCAATCATAAAATCTTCCCCATGTCTTGAAGTACACCGATTCCTCTTTATCCTTTTGTGTGTGTGTGTGTGTGTGTGTGTGTGTGTGTGTGTGTGCGCACGTGCGCTTATCATCATTGTGCATGGATGAAATTCATGGAACGTCCCCTTCCTCGAAGTATTTCTCCATGTTGTGACAAGTTATGAATCGAAGAGACTGGATGGAGTTTGCAAAGAGTTTTCTGCCTTTTTAAAAATGGGATTCTGTCAGCACATTCTCTTCTATAACTACGCATCTACGTTTGCAGATCTGCATATCTAAATTTAATTCATAAACAAGTCATAAATAAATATGGAGAGTTATAGCAACAGAGCACATCTTAGTAACCGGCATCCATGGATCTATTATTTTTTTAAAAGACCATTGCTGTTGGAAAGGAGCAAATATGCTTCCAGTCAAGCCACAGTAGAGGAATACAACAAAACCTTGCCTGAAACGCAACTACTGAGCTAGTGATAACAGAAGAGCAATGGGGAAGATGTGTTTTCAATGCAACTCTTTGCTTTCCATTGACCCCCGAAGCTGCCAAAGATGCTGAAAAAGAGGAACATTTATTTTAAAGGTCAAGTGGGGTGAGGCACCACGCGCAGCAGCAGCGATAATTTGGAGAGGAGAAAAGCTCTTCCCACTTCTGTCTCATCATTGTCATTGCAGCTTAGAGATTTGCAGGGCCAACAATGACGACAAGCACCTCTGGCAGTTTGTGAGCAGAACGTGGAACTCCTAGACAAATTCTGCCCCAGCTCTAGGCTTTTGACCGGTCCCATCAGACCTTCCACACTATTCTGACATACCAGTGGAGTTGCGGCTGGTAGCTGCCTCTTCGTCATACACGGGGGATTTGCACCTACTGATCAAGCTGATATAATTACTTGCAGCTGATTGAGTTCAGGCCAACCAACCACAGAGGGGATGTCAGTCACATTGTTCACCCTTCTATGTGTGCTTTTAAAATAAAGTTTAAAAGGACCACCACCACCCTCTCTCTCTCTCTCTGCACATGATGTACAGTAGTGGCCAAAATTGTGGAAACCTTTAAGGGAAAGTGTACAGAATTTTTGATGGTTTTTGAATTTTTGAAGTTTGATGGCTAATAACACCACTTTTTTTAAATAGTACCATAGAAATATATGTATGTACGTATGTATGTATGTATGTTGTGGCCCGGCAGGAGCTGTTGGAGCTGCCACCAGACTCCGACAGCGAGGGGCCCTATGAGTCGGCCCTGGAGGATGTGGGGGACCCTGAACAGGGTTCCGACTCTGAGCAGGGCGCAGAGAGACTGGTTGGCCACCAGGTGGAGCCTGAGCCTTAGATCAGTGCGGAGGAGACAAGTGAGAGTGATCCAGAAATCAACAGTGAGTTGTTCCGGGATGCACGCTGTCGAAGGGCTACTCGGCGTCAAGAACAACTACATAATTACAGAAGGTAATTATGCTCAGCTGATGGTCTGGTCTTGAAAGTCAATTTTATGTCCTGTGGCTTTAAGGTGTTGGACCAGAACTATTGCCAAGGCTGAACATTTTAACAACAGAATAATCAGAGAAGCCATCGAGATAGAAAAACGCTCACACAGCATGAATAGGCAGGACGATACCTCCCGCCTGCCAGCCATTTGGAAGCCTGCCCTTATTGATAAATGAGTCCCTAACATGATGAATGACACCAGGCCCACACTCAGAAGGACCAGAAGCCAGACTGCAACTGCACCATTAGCCACTGTAAACCCCTCCTATCGTTACATGAAACACAAACCCCCAACCAATCAGAAAACACCTCCACCCAATCAGAACACAGCCAAGATCCCACCCAATCAGCTCAAACCCTGACTGGCAGTAAAAAGGAAGAAACAGCCGAGAGCTCACATTGCTCCTGGAAGCATGAAGCCTGAAAATGACGAATGAGACTTCGTCAAAACGTCGCCAAGACACCTCCAATTTTACGCGGGAGAAAACCCGAATAACCAAAGACCTACATACTAACACCCGCGAAAACCTCAGAAATATATATATATATATGAATATATATATGAATATATATATATATATATATATATATATATATATATATACATACATACATACATACATACATACATACATACATACATACATACATACATACATACATATATATACTTAAAGTCACAACCCCTGGTATGCCCAAGTATGGGAGGAAGGTCACACTTCCACTCTCTGTCATTAGGCTCGTCACAAGAGTCCATCCAGACAGAAACCCAATATTTTTTACTGTTGCCTTTTTTGTTACATTTTGTTACAGCATAAATATAACATATATATATATATATATATATATATATATATATATATATATATATATATATATGTGTGTGTGTGTGTGTGTGTGTGTGTGTGTGTGTGTGTGTGTGTGTGTGTGTGTGTGTGTGTGTGTGTCTGTGTCTGTGTGTGTGTGTTTTTTTTATTTGTGCTGATAAATAAATAAAGGGAGACTAGTATAAATAAAAAAACCACAAATATAACAAAGGCAACAGTAAAAATGTTGGGTTTCTGTCGTGATGGACTCTTGTGACGAGCCGATTGACAGATGATGGAAGCAGTTAGCTTCCTCCCATAATTGGGGCTTACCAGGGGTTGTAAAAATCATATATAGGGCCATCAAAAGCTACAAAAGTATTTGAATTAACCTTGAATTAATAGTCATGCATTTAGAGAATAGTACAGTATTTGAAAATTGCCCTAATCAATCAACACTCTCAAATTTAGACCTGTACTTTTTCTTGACTTCCAAAAACATTGGCATTTGAGTTCAACTCTTAACAGATGTTCATGGCAACAGAACCCAAAGGCAACACCTGGCCTCTTCTGGATAAATGTTGAAACAATGAAGTTTCTCCA
Source organism: Thamnophis sirtalis (assembly GCF_051295495.1). Classification (NCBI taxonomy): domain Eukaryota; kingdom Metazoa; phylum Chordata; class Lepidosauria; order Squamata; family Natricidae; genus Thamnophis; species Thamnophis sirtalis. The sequence goes on along the minus strand of NW_028261393.1, from coordinate 16,536,711 downwards.
TAATCTCTTGATAGAAAACCTTTGCCATGGTGTGTCTTAAGTCAATGTCAACAATTGTCAAGTCTGCTCCAAGTTGAAGCAATTCATGAGAAAACTTCTACAGACTCTGATCTATTTTTGCCTGCTTTTAAACTTTTAACATCTGGGGAACATGTCCCTTAATGTTTGTTTATTCTAAAAAATGCCCTCTATGTGGATAGCAAGCTGTCCATAGAAACAGTTCATTAGTTCATTACACACATGGGATTTATTTAGATTGGATGCCAGGTGGTCTACACCAAGGGAGGGGGTCTTAGTTATTCATTCAGCATCTTCATTCTCCATCTGGTGATAAATAATTTGTCTCCAAGAAAGTAACGTGGTGCAATATCTTCTTTAAAATGTTTAAAGTGTTTGGCAAGTGTAAGGCAAACTGGACTACTCCAACAATAGCTTTCTCCCCATCGTCAAAGAGAGTGAATATATTCAGAGTCTATTAAAATAATAAAGCCAATCTTATTTTTAAGAGCAAAGCTGTTTTATTGATTTCTTTCCTGAAGCTTGGGCAGAAGGACAGTGTGATATAAAACAAAATAAATGGATATTTTATGACTTCTTTTTGGTTGACCATAGTGATAGTCCTTCTAAAGGAAAAAGAAACAATCGTTTCTTTTTCTTGGTTTTTTTATTTGGTTGAAAAATACCAAAAGTTTGTTAGTCATAATTTATTTTGATTGTTGATCAAAACTCTTCCCGCAGTAAAAAATAAAAAATAAAAAAAAATCAACATGATTAAAAATCATGCTTATAGCATTATTCATAAGCAAACTACTTTATTGTTGCCCAACCTTTGGCATTTCATATCTCACGATAAGAATAACAAAACAAAGCAGAATATCAATTCCCAGAGTATTAATTTGATGGGGTACAATTCTCCTACATTTCATCTCTATTTAGAAGAGGAATTATGAGATCTACAGCATGTGATGTTCAAAGTGAACGGAGCAGCCAAACTCTTGAGTGTGTGTGTAAAATCAAGATTATTTGTGTAAGCTGCAGCATAAACAATTAATTAAAGCTTATGCAAAAGAATCTATCCAACTAATGGCCAGCACTTCTGCTCTTCTCCTACATCGTGTCATCGAATCAGGTCCTCCAACTCACAGAAAGAGATTCCTTCAGATTTTGAGATGTTACCAGATTTTCCAAGGGCATTAAAAGTAGGATGTTGAGTAAGGTCAAAGAGAAAATACTTCATATGAGGCATATGAGTTCCATCAGCCAGTCAATGTCGACTGGCAACTACGCGGAGGAGAGTTTTCTCTGTGGCAGCTCCGACCCTATGGAACGAACTCCCCGTGGAGATTCGTACCCTCACCACCCTCCAGACCTTCCGCATAGCACTTAAAACCTGGCTGTCCCGACAGCCTGGGGCTAAAGACCTTCACCGTACCCGAATTGTATGAATGTTGTGCTTTTAATGATGTATTGTCCTATATGTAACTCGGTTTGTCTCCCCCTCCCCTTGAATTGTGAGCCGCCCTGAGTCCCCTTGGGGAAAAGGGCAGCATACAAATATTAATAAATACAAATACAAATACAAATATGTATGAACTCCCATGTGTTTTGCAGAAATGAAGAACTCATCACTCTCCAACCTACATAAAGCCTGGCTTATAAATGAGCCTTTTCAATAAGGTAAAGGTTCCCCTCGCACATATGTGCTAGTCGTTCCCGACTCTAGGTGGCAGTGCTCATCTCTGTTTCAAAACTGAAGAGCCAGCGCTGTCCAAAGACATCTCCATGGTTATGTGGCTGGCATGACTCAACACCAAAGACACACAGAACGCGGTTACCTTCCCACCAAAAGTGGTTCCTATTTTTCTACTTGCATTTTTACGGGTTTTTGAACTGCTAGGTTGGCAGAAGCTGGGACAAGTAACGGGAGCTCACTCTGTTACATGATGCTAGAGATTCGAACCGCCAAGCTGACGACCTTTCTGATCCTCAAGCTCAGCATCTTAGTCACCGAGCCACCCTCTTTTGAATAGGCTAAGTCAAATACTTGCTATTTAACTTCTGCCTTGGTGCCATTAAATCTCAACATTGCCAAACATTTCCTTGAAATTAGTGACGCTCTTCCCAGATTCTTTTTTTTCCCTAGACCAAGATAGAATTGTCTTGGAAAACAAAAGCAACTAAGGTCCCGACTGAGCAGCTGCTTCCAAAGAAATTATCATTTCTAGTTGAAAAGGATAATAATGCTTGGACTGAAAGGATCATTTTGCTGACCTTTCAAAACACTTCAAATTGACTATCTAGGACAGTTTTCACATTTTGCCTCCCGGTGCTGACAGGTCTGCTTGAAAAACATGAATGTCAAGCTTGGAATTCGAGCATCAAAACACAACCAAAGATTGAATTTACATTTGCTGAATTGAGCTTCCTTTATGTGAAAGCCATCTGCCAGCAACGTCAAAGACCGTTATGTTGTTATGTCTGTACCTTCCAATTTTCAGAAAGTTTCTTCCTCTGCCAAAGAAATTTTCTGTTCCGTGGCTTCATTCTCCGAATGCCCCAGAAGTTGTGGAGTTAACTCTTTGAGCAGTTCAAGTAGACAGACAACTTGACTCTTAGAAACACTTCGGTCTTGCTAGCTGGTCCGGGAGACCAATTGCTGTAGGTCGTAAGTTTCAGATTCATTGGATGACAATGGCTTAGACTTTATCAAGAAGAGGTTTCTACTCCAGTTTCTAATTTGCAAGCCTGGTGCCTACAGAGCAGTCCTCTTGTCTGGCAGCAAACTGTTCTGACCCAGCTTAGCAGAAACAAGAAAGAGACTCCTTGTCCCAGAAAACCTCTCTTTATTTATCTCCTGTGAATTAATGGCATCCACACACTGAAAAGTCCAGGTAATAGTCCTTCCAAGAGTTAATGACAGTAACAGACTTTATCAGTTCCATGTGATAATTGGTGTGAGCTCCCAGCCACAAAGCCATAAATTAAGTTCTGGCAAGCAGTCTCTGAGGCGTGACACAGGATGAGCCAAATCTTCAGAAATCCGAACTGTTGTCTCCTACAACCACCACTCCCCTTTCCTTCTATTTATTCCCCATTCATGGAGAGGGCATTCAGCATCCACGTGTGCCTTTCTTCCCGAGTCAACTCCTTGTCCTCAGTTGTTCTCCTCTCCTAACAGCTCTGCGCATACATGCATCTGGAACAGGACCCAGCTGTTCTTCCTCCCCACTTATCTCAGCCTCCGAAGGCAGATGCCTCTCCAGTGGCTGGGAAATGTTGGACAGCCCTGCCTCTATCTCTGCTTCCGACCCAGAGCCTTCCCCAGACTCCAGAGCTGGCCCACGTTCCTCCTCAACCTCCTCATCGTCCGAGTCTGCCACCAGCTCAAGATGCCCCGAGAAACAAGACTCCAAGAAATAACAGGGAGAAGGTTGCATGGCTGAACTGCCCAGAAATAGAATGGTCGAGATACACTACATTTGTTTCTTCTTCCTTGTCTTCCACCTCGCTCCGTTAGTCTCCAATTTGACTTCACAGATTTCAAAATCACTTGGAGGAAAGTTAAAACCTGCCATTTTCTTTGGACTTTGCATTGAAGCAGAGGAAGCTAGGCAATCTGTTGGAGCAAGCAAAACCAAATGCACAGATATAGACTAGGCAGTATCTGGCTCAATAGTTGTAACTGCTTAGAGGGATCTTGGAGTCCTAGTGGACAATCACTGAAATATGAGCCAGCAGTGTGCTGCAGCTTCAAAAAAAAAAGCTAACACAGTTCTAGGTGGTATTAACAGATGGATAGAATCAAGATCAGGGATGGGTTCCTGCCAGTTCTAAGCTCTTCTATAGAAGAGGTTCCACAAATCTACAGTGCCATTTAGAACCGGTTCCAGCTCCTTCCCCCCCCCCACCCTTCACCACATCGTTAAGATGAAGAGCGAGAGGAGGAATTCTGGGAATTGAAGTCCACAAGTCTTAAAGCTGTCCAGTTTGAACACCCTGAGGTTTTTTTTTCTAAAGGATTAGGGGTGCAAGGGTCTTGTAACTTGACAGCTTTAAGAGTTGCGTGCTTCAAATGCCAGAGTTCCTGAGACAACATTTAGGTTGCTAAGCAAGAGCGTTGTTAAGTGAGTTTCACCACATTTTACAAGTTGACCACGCCCGCCCAGTCACATGGCTGGCAAGCCACTCCCACAAAGCAGGCCACACCTATAGAAGAGGTTCTAAAAAAATTTGAAACCCACCACTGATCAAGATCATGTGATGTGTTAATACCACTTTATAATATAAGACCACACTTGGAATATTGCATCCAGTCTTGGTCATCATGATATAAAAAGATGTTGAGACTCTAGAAAGAGTGCAGAGAAAAGCAACAAAGATGATTAGGCTGGAGGCTAAAACACATGAAGAATGAATGGTTTCAGGGATTTGGTATGTTTAATCTAGTGAAAAGAAGAACTAGGGGTGACATAATAGCAGTATTTCAGTATTTGAGGGGACGCCACAAAGAAGAAACTGGTCAACCTATTTTCAAAAGCACCAGAAGGTAAGACAAGAAGCAAATGGATGAAAACTAATCAAGGAGGGAGCCAACCTAGAATGAAGATGTTTCCTGATAGTTAGAACAATTAATCAGTGGAATGATTTGCCTCCAGAGGTTGTGGGTGCTCCATCACTGGAGGCTTTCAAGAAGAGACTGGACAACCATTTGTCTGAACTGGTATAGGGTCTTCTGCTTGATCAGGGGGTTGGACTAGAAGACCCCAAGGTCTATTGCAACTCTGTTATTCTATTAGATGACAAAAAGCACATCCATACAAACCAGACCTTCTTGGCCATCTTATTATGGGGATAGGTCTCCGAACCACAACAATGTCACAATATTTTTCATGGGGGCATTTCCCATGAAAATTGATCTAATCTTTCAAGTTGAATGAGAATGTTCAATTCCTTTTGTGGTGAGAAGTTGCCTGTGTATGCAAGAATGAGGAATAGGGAAACTCCAGTTCCCATCTGCAATCAGAATGGCCCATTGCCATGTAACATGGGTGTTGTAGTATCTACCTGTGCCTTAAAAAATCTTCTGTTGAATTTAAGTCGCATAGAAAAGCTATGTATTTTATGCTCCTAAAAATGTATCTTTTCCTCTTCCTCTCCCCCCTTTTTATGTTTCATTAATTTTGATGTATTTTTTATCAATTTTATGTACGGTCGAAGACCATAATAAAGCTTATGTTAATGCTGGCCTGCAACATATTTGTTTTGAAAGCCAGTGTAAGTACGTAATTTTAAATCTGGTCTTAACTTCTGTTTAACTCACATATGAGGGAAATGATCAGAGCATTTGGTTCAATAATTGCATGACTGAGGCAGACAAAATCTCATTTGTTTGGTTGGTTTAGACAACCCTGATCAAATTAAGAGAACTGAGGAGGGTTGACTCATCACAAGATGCCTCAAAGTGTAACCACAGAAATATTTTACACATATAAAAATAGTCCTTGACTTGTGACAGTTTGTATAAAGACCATTCTAAGTCAATGGAACAAAAAAAGAAAAGAGGGCTGTGAAAATATTTACAGACCCCTCACATCCTGGACATAAATTGTTTCAACTTCTACCCTCAAAATGATGCTTCTTTCTTTCTTTCTTTCTTTCTTTCTTTCTTTCTTTCTTTCTTTCTTTCTCTCTCTCTCTCTCTCTCTCTCTCTCTCTTTTCTTTCTTTCTTTCTCTCTCTCTCTTTCCTCCCTTTTTCTTTCTTTCTTACTTTCTCTCTCTCTCTCTTTCCTCCCTTTTTCTTTCTTTCTTTTTCTTTTTTCTTTCTTTCTTTCTCTCTCTCTCTTTCCTCCCTTTTTCTTTCTTTCTTTCTTTCTCTCTTTCCTCCATTTTTCTTTCTTTCTCTTTCTTTTTTCTTTCTTTCTTTCCATATTTATGACAGCTGCAGCGTCCTGGGGGGGTGGGGGTGTCACGTGTTCACCTTTTATGACCTTCAGACAAGCAAAGCAAATGGGGAAACCAAAGTCACTTACTTAACAAGCCTGTTACTCACTTAACAACTGCAGGGATTCACTGAACAAATGTGGCAAGAAAAGTCGTAAAATGGGGGTAAAACTCGCTTAACCCACATCTCGCTTAGCAACAGGCTCAACTGGGCTCATAAGTTGAGGACTACCCGTATGTTGTGTGAGTAAGCTGTCAGCTGAACCTGGGAGCATGTGTAGCACTTACTGGCGGGGTCCATTCCTCCAAGCAACTCACCTTGACATCTGTGGTGCCTCCATTCCCCAGCCCTTCTCTTTCCTTTTTCTCTCTTCTCCCCAGTTACAACCTGTTCCTTGGCAATCAAATCCACCAGCTACTCCCCTGCTGTGCCCGGTGAGATTTCAGCTATAGCCAAGAACGTTTTCCCCATCAGACCCAGGGTAACATGGCAACTGAGAAACCCACTTCCCAGATTCATCCGTCTGCTGGCTGAGAGACCTGGGACGGCGGGGGAGCGTTGAATAGAAGGATGGAACTCAAAGGGTAAAAATCCGTGTGGGCTTGCCAGAAATAGAAAAGAAGAAGAAGGGGGGAAAAAGAGCTTTTGAATGAGGCTGAGCACTGGGCTTTCTTTTCCCTACACAATCTGAAAGCAAATTAAATCAGAGCCGAGTTAACCTGAAGCAATCCGGCGTCCTGTTAAGTTTTTATATTTTTGACATACCGGGAGCCATGATTCTGGTGCTACGGCGCTAATGGAATAGGAGGCTTTGATGGGCTGTATTTTGTTTTGTCTTCTGTGGAACGTCTCAGGAAAAGCAGAATTAAGTAGCTGAATTATGGATTTGCTTTTATTTGTTTTGCTGCATTTCTAGGCCAGGTCTACTCCTGACAGCCTCTAGAATCTAGATGGTGATTAATATTAGAAGTTGTATTTTATTTAACTATACTAAGCCTGTAGTTTTTTTCCCTTTCCTTCCCTTTCCTTCCTTCCCTTTCTTTCTTTCTTCCTTCCTTCTTTCTCTTTCTTTCTTCCTTTCTTCCTTCTTTCCTTTCTTTCTTTCTTTCTTTCTTTCTTCTTTCTTTCTCCTTTCTTTCTTTCTTTTTCTTTCTCTTTCTTTTTTCTTCCTTCCTTCCTTCCTTCCTTCCTTTCCTTTCCTTTCTTTCTTTCTTTCTTCTTTCTTTCTCCTTTTTTCTTTTTCTTTCTCTTTCTTTTTTCTTTCTTCCTTCCTCCCTTCCTTCTTTTTTTCTTCTTTCTTTTTTCTTTCTTTCTTTCCTTTCTTCCTCCTCCTCCTCTCCCTCCTCTCCCTCCTTCTTCCTTCCTTCTTTCTTCTTCAGAAATAAGTGGCAAGAATCCTATGGTGGGTTTTTCAGCAGGATTAACATCTGTCCAGGTGTCCTTTGCAAATGTTCACCATGACTGATCCCCCCCCCCCCCTGTGCATTTAAAATGGGATTCCATGCTGCTTAATTCAGAACTGTGAATGCCGTGGAAGATTTCCCATCTATCACAAATATGTTACTTCTTCTCTCAGCTTTTTTCCCCCCTAATAAAGTGCTTGAAACTCAGTATGGATAGCATTTTATTAACACAGGCAAAGAGAAAGAGGATTAATTGAGGGCTATCATAAAAAGCTCCATCCGCTACACTAGAGTATAATAAATCTGGAAACAGGGAAAATGGAAAGGGTGGAGAATATATATATCAGCATAAATATAACAAATGTAACAAAAAGGCAACAGTAAAAAATATTGGGTTTCTGTCTGGATGGTCTCTTGTGACAAGCCTAATGACAGAGAGTGGAAGTGTGACCTTCCTCCCATACTTGGGCATACCAGGGGTTGTGACTTTAAGTGTATAAACTTAATATATATATATATAACACCTTTGTATTTGGGAAAAGTTCACATGCAAATGTTAAAACTGGTAAATTTTGGCCTGATAATATTTCAACAAAAAGCCACAAAACTTTCAGCTTTATGAGCAGCCGTTCCTCAAGCATAACAGCACATTATCCTCAGAGTTATGTTAGGAAAATCCTGACAGCTGCTATTTTCAGTCGAGGTATGCATGCATTTCAGAACAAATGAGAAATGAATCCCCAAAATTCATTTGCATTCAGTCCAAACACAAATGTCAGGAGGAATGAAGGGCTAAGAATGGATCCGTCTGTAATCCATCGACCCTTTATTGGAGGAGGTACACGCAGTGGGTGGTCATTGGCTGACTGCCTTCAGAAGCTGTAATTTTTAGTTTTCTGATAAATGTGAGCCAGAAAAATCAGCCTTGGAGGAAAAGAAAACTGGGGGGGGGGGACCAGGTGAGAAAAGGATTGTGTAACCCCATTCATAATGGAAGCCAATTAGACTGGAGAGAAAATTATTAGGAACAAAATGCAAAAAAAGAATCAAAGAATTTTCGACCCTGCCAACAAATTGCGCATAGTCAAGGCTATGGTTTTCCCAGTTGCAATGCATGGCTGTGAAAGTTGGACCATAAGAAAGGCTGAACACCAAAGAATGGAGGCCTTTGAATTCTGGTGCTGGAGAAGACTCCTGCATGGCGATCAAACCAGTCAGTCCTAGAGGAGATCAACCCTGACTGCTCTTTAGAAGGCCAGATCCTGAAGAGGAAACTCAAATACTTTGGCCACCTAATGAGAAGGAAGGACTCACTGGAGAAGAGCCTCATGCTGGGAATGATGAAGAGCAAAAGAAGAAGGGGACAACAGAGAATGCAGTGGCTGGATGGAGTCACTGAAGCAATCGGCATGAGCTTAAATGGATTCCGGGGATGGTAGAGGACCAGAAGGCCTGGAGGAACCTTGTCCATGGGGTCTCGATGGGTCGGACATGACTTTGCAACTAACAACAACAAATTTTTGAAAGCATCAAAAGGCAACACAAGAAATAATGGGTGGGAAAAAGCCAAGGAGAGAAGCAACCTAAAACTAAGGAGAAAATTCCTAATGCTTAGAGCAATCAACCAATAGAATAGGTTGCCTTCAGAAGTTGCAGGTGCTCCATCATTGGAGACTTTCAAGAGAGAGAGATGGAAGGGAGGGAGGGAGGGAGAGACTGGTCAACATTTGTCTGATATGATAGGGTCTCCTGCTTGAGCAGAGGGTTGGACCGGAAGACCTCCAAGGTCCCTTCCAATTCAATTATTCTATGTTTTAAGAATTATTATTGCATTTTCTTTAATTCATTCATTCATTCATTCATTCATTCATTCATTCATTCATTCATTCATTGTCCATAGCTGCTAATTCAACCAAAGGACTCTGGCAACAAATACATTTAATGAATTTAATAAATAAATAAAAATAAATTCTAAAATTGTAAAGCAATTAAAATGATTTCAAAAAGTAACACCATAAAACCATAAACAAAAAAAATACAAACACCCACCAAGATATTACACCAGTGCAAAGTTTTCTGGGTAGACTACAGAGTTACTTGTGATATTGTAATCACAAATGCACCAACATATGAAAAAATTGTCAGTAAAATAATAAAATTCAATGAATGAATAGTGTGGGAAAAATAAAAACCTTTTGCTCCAAACTAGAAAACACATGGGAAGAGAGAGATCGAGATCCTGGTGCTTCAGCCAGACAATAGGAAGGCTTTTTGTATTACTTTTTATTTAGGAGGTCTGAAGAGATAAATGGGACCATTTCCAGGTTTGGTAAGAAGTTGCCTACCAATTTAGTGGCTCCTGCTGTCACCTGGTGAATACAGAATAACAGAGTTGGAAGGCACCTTGGAGGTCTTCTAATCCAACCTCCTGCTTAGGCAGGAAACCCTACACCACTTCAGACAAATGGTTATCCAACATCTTCTTTAAAATCTCCAGTGTTGGAGCATTCACACTTATGAAGGCAAATTGTTCCACTGATTCATTGTTCATAACAGTTAGGAAATTTCTCCGTTGTTCTAAGTTACTTCTCTCCTTGGTTAGTTTCCACCCATTGCTTCTTGTCCTGCGCTCAGGTGCTTTGGAGAATAGCTTGACTCCCTCTTCTTTGTGGAAACCCCTAAGATATTAGAAGACTGCTGTCATGTCACCCCTGGTCCTTCTTTTCATCAGACTAGACATATCCAGTTCTTGCAAACCGTTCTTCATATGTTTTAGCCTCCAGTCCCCTAATCATCTTTGTTGCTCTTCTCTGCAATCTTTCTAGATTCTCAACATCTTTTTTACATCATGGCGACCAAAACCAAATGCAGTATTCCAAGTGTGGCCATTCCAAGGCATTATAAAGTGGTATTAACATTTCCCGTGATCTTGATTCTATCCCTCTGTTGATGCAGCCTAGAGCTGTGTTGGGGTTTTTTGGCAGCTGCTGCACACAGCTGGCTCGTGTTTAAATGATTGTCCACTAGGACTCCAAGATCCCTCTCACAGTTACTACTATTGAGCAAGGTACCACATATGGATTGCATCCCATTACTTCTTGTCCTGCCTTCAGGTGCTTTGGAGAACAGGTTGACCCCTTCTTTTCTGTTACAGCTCCACAGTTATTGGGATTAATTACTGAGACTTGAGATAATTTGAGATAACTTTAGCCTTAGCAATCTGCTAAATTCTCAAGCACGCTTTTGTACTCTTCCTTTCCTTTCATTATTCCCCTCTCTCTTTTCCTACCCAAAGCACTGTCAGCAATTCTTTTCCAAGGTTGAGCTCAGACAGAGTCTTCTTAACATGATTTACTGAAATGAAAGAGAGAGAGGGTTACAAGAATTCCAGTAACTGAACTCTTTCCCGTTTACAAACAATTTATCTCCTAAGATAGAAGTTAGCAAGGAATCATTTCCGTCTAATGGCTGTTCTGTGAACTGGGGAACAGAATCTTTTTTCATTGGCCAAGAATGAATGTTCGGGTATCTGCTTTAAAAAAAAAAAAACAAGTCTTATTAGAAATCATTCCTTGAAATGGTTACAAGGACATTCTATGTAATTTCATGTGCTGATTATGCAGCAATCTTCCTTCCTTCCTTCCTTCTTTCTTTTTTCTAACCTTGGCACATTGCCAGGTTCTCCACCTACGTCAAATGACCAGAAAATACCAGCATAAAATGCTGGTTTGTGACTGTAATAAAAACTGAATTGAAAACAGCAGCCTAAAATTTGCTATTCCTGTAAGAGAAAAACAGGGGCAGAATCAAAAGAGCAATCAGCCTAGAGTCTTTACATTCCCATAAATGATCAAAAGTCCAATCCCTCTTGAATTCCATTAACTCTTATCTAGTGCCATTTAGCACTGGCCATAACTAGATTCTTGGGTGTAGGCAAGAACAATAAATTAGCTTAACTGGAATATCAGGTGTGCTCCCGATTCTTTGTACCTGACAGTTCCCAGGTAATTCCCTGTACTGGAGTCTTGCCAGATGGTAGTCTAGAACGTTATCACCCCCGCCCTCTCCTAGAAGAATGAAATATTTTAGGAAATATTTAAAAAGCAGAATATTATACTTCCCTGGATGAGAAAAGGAGAAACATGCTCTTGGAAAGCAGCCCCCACGTTTGTTAATAGCCCCAGAAAGACTGGTGCTAACCTATCTACAAGACAGAAGGCCTCCAGATCCAGGGTGATGGGATTTAGACATGACCCTCCAGGACATAATAGGATTAGCCCTCTGCCCAGTGGTGGGATTCACAAATTTTCAATACCCCTTCTGTGGGTGTGGCTTTGTGGGTGTGGAGTGGCTTTGTGGATGTGACAGGGAAAGGATACTGCAAAATCCCCATTCCCTCCCCACTCCTGGGGGAAGGTTATGGCAAAATCCCCATTCCCCACTAACCTGCTTTCCAGCTCCGTTCTCCTGTTCAGGGCAACAAAAGAAGATGGGAGGCTGGGAGGCAGCTGGCTATTTGCCGGTTCTCCAAACTACTCAAAATTTCCGCTACCGGTTTTCCAGAACCTGTCAGAACTGGCTGCCTCTGGCCATCTAGCACCTGGGGATATTACATCACCCAGCACAGTTCAACCAGGCTTATCTCAGACTAGGACTTGCACATGACCCCTACAGCAACCAATAGGATAAAGTTCTTGCACAGGTATAGGAAGCTCTAGGGCAAGGTCCAAGAGAGAGTATAAATAACACTCACTCTCCACTCCATGTGGTCAGCTGCCCAGGACACCAAACCCATGTGGTCCTATTGACCATGAAACCATCCTTCCAAACCGCCTCCATGTTTCCAGTGTCTTTCTCCCCACTTGGAACTGAACCCAGATGGACATTTCTTCCAACAGTAGTATTAGCCAAAGGTGACTCCGGGACACTGCAACCATCATAAATATGAGTCAGTTGCAAGCATCTGAATTTTGATCATATCCCCATGGGGATGCTACAAAGGTCATAATTGAGAAAAACAGCCATAAGCATGGCCAGTCAGGGGTGGCATCAGGGGTTCACCAAACTGGGCAGAATCCTAGCTAGAGGATCACCCGAACTTGTGCAAGCCCCCAGCAGCCCATCCCTGCCTCTACTTCAGGAAGAATGAGAGATACAAACGAGACTGGAAAAAATGGATTGATTATATACAAAATAAATACGGGACTAAGAAATTCCAGATAGCTTACGATTAAGATCAGGAATGATATACATTGTTTAAAGTTAGCTTAGCAAGGAGGAGCTAAGTTCAATGTAAAGATGTTATCAATTTTCTATTCTTTTTTCCAATATATTTTAGACTGTTTTTGTTAAAGATTTATACCGTCTATGGGTTCTGGGAAGTCAGGTGAGGGAAGGCTAGGTGGGGGAGGGGGGGAGGGAGGGATATATATCAGGTTTGACGAGAGGTGTTAGATTTTAATGTAATTTGATTCCACATGTATACTGTCTTCTCTTTTTTTTTTTCTCTTTAAAACTAGGATATGTTACGTATATTGATATGGAAGCGGAAATACACCAATGAGAGGAAGAGTGGGAAGCAGAAGGGAGAAGAAAGATGGGAAGAGAGGGATAGGAGAGAGGGTAAGGGGGGAAGATGAGGAGGATGATGATAAGGAGGAGTGGAGTGTAGAGAGAGGAGAAGGAGAAAGGAAGGGGAAGTAGAGTAGGAAAGGATGAGGGAGGGAAGATAGGAAGTAGGAGAGAGGTAGAAGAAAGAGGTGTATGGAGAGTAGAAGAGCTAATAATGGGTGTTAACTTTTTTTGGGACGTTGATGACAAGAGGAACTGATGTAATCATTATTTAATACTATATGATACTGGCTATGTATAGTATACATGTCATTGTATGTTATGAAAATGGAAATAAAAAATTAAAAGAAAAAAAAAAGGAAGAATTTTTCCAAAGCCAAATAGCAAGGCATTTCCACTGTGCCAAACTAATATTCTTTTATTCTTTGATAACCACCTCAATTTCTACCTCGTCCCATTTGTGTTGCTATGTTTTCTAGATGGAGTGAAACAGGTATTCATTTCTCAGACAGAGTTCAATGCCTTTCTCTCTTGCTTTTCACAGTTCAGAGGATGGAAGTGAATGTATCTGCTGAGCTAAGTATTCTATTATTTTTTGATAGTAGGATAAGTAGGTATCTGACTGGGTCAGAGCTCTCTTTGCCCATTTGGTAAGCTTCTAAAAGCAAGCTCTATACACAACTCTCTTTTGTCTGTGCCATCTTCTGTATTCTGTCGAGGGAAAGAAAAAAAAAACACCTTAGCACTTTCTAACCACTGAGATCAGAGGTGGGTTCCTACCAGTTTGCACCTATTCGGTAGAACCGGTTCGTCAAATCTACCGAACCGGTTAGAAGAGGTTCCACCAGTGGACCCGGAAAGCAGGCCACACCTACTGAAGAGGTTCCAAATTTTTTTGAAACCCACCACTGGTCCTTGGATATGATTATTCTACACTGTCATGCTCATATTTATAAAACTCAGTGCCTCTGTGAAAGGTAAGGACGACTACTGCGTTTGTGGTGCAATCAGAACATTGCATGTGTTGAAGTTGTTTTAACGCAAACCAAAGATGCCTTTTATAAAACAGGTGTACATCATATTCTTATGCAGGCCAGTGCTGTGTGTGAGGTAATTTAAGGTGGTTCTGACAAGTGTCATTGGCATCTTCATATCCGGTCACATGGGGGGCAAGCCACTTCCATCCGGTCACATGGGTGGCAAGCCACTCCCACAAAGGAGGCCACACCCACAGAGTAGATTCGAACAATTTTTGAAACCCACCACTGACTGAGATACTGTATTAAAAACTTCCCAAAAAGTCACAGTGATAAAAATCTATGTTGCCTGCACCAGATGGCCTTCTCTTGGCAGCCCTTGGACTTCTGCCACATCAAATTTTTATTAATTTTATCAAAATATAAATTACAAAAAAAAGTAAAAAGTAATGGAAACCTAGGGGAAGGAAAAAGAGAAGAACAGAAAGCTTGGGGTGAAAAGAGGGGAAAAAAGGCATTGACTTCCAAGTTTTATGGCACAGTAGGAGATAATAACAGTACGACCTCAAATTTACATTTACTGACAAAGAAATAAATTGTTGGTAAATTTAAATTTAACACAAAATAGTCACGGAAGCGACTGCCTGTCGAGGCTCCTGGATTGGGGTTGAAAGGCGAAAGTGGAAGCAATATTAGATAAACAGAGTTGGATGGGACCTTGTAGGTCATCTAGTCCAACCCCCCACGCAAGTAGGAGACCCTACACCATTTCTGACAAATGCTCCATCCCATATCTAGGTAGAACAGGTTGCTCTGATAGACTAGTCTCATTAGGTTTAAGTGCAACGTTAAGACTTGATAGGCCTAACCTGCACCTTTTCCCTGAAAAAATTAAAACCAGATACTAATACAAATGGTACGTGGTGGCTCAGTGGCTAAGACGCTGAGCTTGTCAATCAGAAAGGTCGGCAGCTCAGCGGTTCGAATCCCTAGTGCCATATAATGGAGTGAACTCCCGTTACTTGTCCCAGCTTCTGCCAACCTAGCAGTTTGAAAGCATGTAAAAATGCAAGCAGAAAAATAGGGGCCACCTTTGGTGGGAAGGTAACAGCGTTCCATGCGCCTTCGGCATTTAGTCATGCCGGCCACACGACCACAGAGACGTCTTCGGACAGCGCTGGCTCTTCGGCTTTGAAACAGAGATGAGCATTGTCCCCTAGAGTTGGGAACAACCAGCACATATGTGCGAGGGGAACTTTTACATTTACTACTAATACAAAGGAGTAGGTTTAGTATCAAATTTGGATGAAGCATTCTGAAAAATACTCTTGGAGCTGTAAAATGGGAGTAAAGGACTTCCAGTGTCATACTGACCCTTATCTGTACACACAGCTGGATACACTTGTTCCAAAGCAATAGCTCTCCCATATTAATTGGCCGGTGAAGGTCCATAGTTCTTTGTCAGGATAATGGAGATGGATAAGAGGGTTTCAAATGAAACAATAAATAGATCTGGGGTTCAAGATTCCTGCACTCAATTGCAGCAAAATAAATAAATAAAGGTTGGGCATAAATCGAGACTGTGCCCCTGGGGGTAAGGGGCTATTGAAATTGGATTCTTCACTTGGACAGAGGGTTGGGCTGGAAGACCTCCAAGGTCCCTTCTGGCCCTGTGATTTGTTTATTTATTATTTTATTTAGTTTGTCACTCACGTACAAGATAACAGGAATAAGAATAAACATGAATAAGAACACAGGAAACAGGTACAAATAAATGGGGACATTGGCATGCTGGTGCACTTACGCACCAACTCTATAGCTCAAAGGGGAATCATTTGAGGCAATCAATACAAATCCTTGTAAAAACTAGGGCAAATTTTTGGCAGAACTTATTACAACCTCAGCTGTTTTTCCAGTAGGAACAGTTTATTATTAAGTAACTCTAACTTTGCCATACTTGCTTCTTGACCTGGCCTTCAAAGTACTGGCATCTCGATTCTAGGAAATGTTTTATTGCATTATATTAGACTAGCAGAATGTTGAAAACTTGGCTAGATTTCAATCTCATCTGTCCTAAATAAAACTAAGGTGAGGTTCTTTTGAGTCTTTTTTGCTCACGAGTCCCTTTCTCAGGATGGTAAAACAACAACAACAAATTGTCCACGGAGATTCTCAGTCATCCAGGCCATGATTGTCCCAAAAGGGCTTTTTCAAGAGGCAACTGGACTTCTGATTTTTCTTTGAAGACATTTTGCTTTTCATCCAAGAAGAGATGAAGAAGGTTGTTGGATGAGAAGCGAAATGTCTTCAAAGAAAAATCAGAATTGCCTCTTGAAAAAGCACCTTTGGGATATAAAGGTTTTTGCAACACAACACACATACACACACACTGCCACTTTAACAGCTCATTCATACCTTCTTGGATCTCAACTCAACATTTGTTAACAAGAAGTTAAATCAAGGATGTTCTAATGGAGAATGTCTTGTCTAAGCAATGGGACAAACTAAAGAAACTTTAGTGTCATTTTGAAGGTACAATTATCAGATTATCTCTTCACCTTTTGGCTGCTGGAATCACTCCAAGATATCTAGGCCAATATCACTCCCCAGCTAGGTGTTCAATCCATATTGACAAAGTCTGCCAAGCATTTTGGCACATGAAGCTACTACTGTTAGAAGTGAAAATGCCATAAGGGCAAGCTCCTGTCAGTAAATCAACAGCTTCACTCAGTCTTGAATGGAATGATGTCTATAGACAATGGGATCAACTTATTTTCCAAAGCACCAGAAGGCAAGACAAGAAACAATGAATGGAAACTAATCAAGGAGAGAATCAACCCGGAATTAAGGAGAACCTTCCTGAGAGTGAGGACAATTAACCCATGGAAAAGCTTTGCCTTCAGATGTTGTGGGTGCTTCATTACTGGAGGACTTTAAGAAGAGACTGGACAGTCACTTGTCTGAAATGATACAGGATCTCCTGCTTGAGCAAGGGGCTGGACTAGAAGACCTCCAAGGTCCCTTCCAGCTCTATTCTGATTAATTGAGAGATTCTCAATCATGATTATCCCAAAGGTGCTTTTCAAAAGGCAACTGGACTTTCTTGAGTTTTCTTCCCCATGAAAACATTTTGCTTCTCATGCACAAACTGAAGAAGCTTCTTGGATGATAAGTCAATCATTTTCAGGGGGGGGCTCCAATAAAGTCCAGTTGCCTTTTGAAAAGCACCTTTGATGGTCTTGATGGAAAGATTGGCTCAATAACTCAAATTGCAACTTTTAAAAACCGGTTCTAGGGAAGAAAGATAATCAAAAGAAGTCAGCATCTCTATCCTTTCCACCACCTGGTTCTCTTCAGAGATTCCCATCTTGCTCTCTGCTTAAAAAAATAATTTAAAAATGGCTTTATTCTTGATTTTCATGGCCTCCTAGGAGGCATCATTGTTTTTTCACCTTTTTTCCCCAATAAAACTCATACTAAATAAAGTTCAGAAGAACCAGATGAAAGAAAACAAAAATCCCCCTGGAAGATAAATGTGGGAATCAATGGGCTTAATTTTCTTTTTCAATTCCTTTTATATTTCCAGAGCCTTTAAAATTTGTTCTTTTATATTCTCAGAAGAAAGAATTGTAACAACAGAGGGCTGTAAAAAGTAAAAGGGTTGGGAAATGATTTTGTTGAAAATGTGGCAATGTGAAGGTGACTCGAATTAACTTTAAGATGTGTGGACTTCAATTCCCAGAACTCCCCATGGCTGGCTGAGGAATTCTGGGAGATGAAGTCCACACATCTTAAAGTTGCTAAAGTTGGAAAACCCAAATCTAAAAGAATAAAACAACAAAGAAGAAATGTGTTTAACAGCATTTCAATTTCCAGAGTAAACTCTTATCAACAGAAAATTGCAATCCAACGAGAAGACATCGGTGTAAATCAACCTAAATAAACCCCGTCAATCAAAATAAGATTAATTCTCTGCATAAATCAATCTAAGCAAATCCCATCCATCAGAATAAAATAAATGCTCAGCCTAAATCAATCTAAACAAATCCCATCCCTCAGAACAGAATAAATTTTCAGCTTAAATCAATCCAAATGAATCCCATCCATCAGAATAAAAAATTCTTCAATTTCAAAATGAGATCCTCCAGTCAAAATACATTTCCAGAGGCATGGTAACACTAACCTCTGATATCACAAGCAGTTAAAATAAGTGGGATTCAAAGACAAATAGAATGTGTTTCAGTAGAAGAAATTGAAGTTGCCTACAAATTATGTTAGAACAACATGTGCATGTATGTGTGTGTGGGGGACACCAGTGATGTGTGGTGAGGTTTATGGCTGGTGGGGCAAAAAAAAAAGCGGCAAAAGGCACCCTGCCACTATGTCCGACATACAGGCGGGACGCCAAAAGCCCTGCCACTATGTCTGACATAGAGGCGGGACTCCGCTATGTCGGACATAGCACCAGGGCATCCAAAAGCCCTGCCGCTATGTCCGACATAAAAAAGTGCCAGCCCACGCACCAGCAGAGGCGGGGAAAACACACACACACACACACACACACACACAAATTACTTACAATAATACAATTACTTACAAATTACATTAATTTTGAATTCCTCCCCCTCCCTCTGACCCACATACCTTTTCCAGCTGTTTCACAGGGGATTTCAACTCTGCTCTTGTCTGCCATGATGAAAATGTAAAAATGTAAAAGGAAAAAGGCAAGAGCTGCTGAGGTCAGGCTGAGTTAGCTGCTGCCAGAATCTCCAATGGATGACGCTGCTTAAGTGTTTAAAAAAGCCTCTAAAAAAAACGCCCTCTACAGGAGGAGGCAAGAGAACCAAGTGCCTCATCTACATAAGGAATTGTTTGGCTTTTAACCCTTGCTTAACTCTGCTCAAGTGATCATAAAGATAGACTAAATGAGGCATGTGGTTCTCCCGCCTCCTCCTGTAGAGGGCACTTTTTAGAGGCTTTTTTAAACAGTTAAGCACTAAGCAGAGTCATCCACTGTGACTCTGGCATCAACTACTTCAGCCTTTTTCCTTTTACATTTTTTTCTTTTCATGATGACAGTGGTGAGGCCCTGCCTCCCCTGACTGCACGTCACTGGGGGGCACCCATGATGTTTCCTCATTTGCAATGATATGTTGCTGACAATTCATTGGGAAATCATCTCTTTTTTAAAAAAAAAAAGTTGGGAATGGATAACAAAATAGATACAGAGAATAGAATAATAAGAGTCGGAAGGGATCTTAGAGGTAATCCAACCCCTTGCTAAAGCAGGAGACCTTATAACCATTTCAGAGAAGTGGCTATGCAGTCTCTTTTTGAAAGCCTTCAGTGATGGAGCATCCACAACCTCTGAAGGCAAGCTGTTCTATTGGTTGATTACTCTAACCATTAGGAATTTCCACCTTAGTTCTAGGTTGCTTCTCTCCTTGGTTGGTTTCCATCCGTTGCTTCCTGTCCTGCTTTCAGGTGCTTTGGAAAATAATTTGACACTCCCCCTCTTTGTAGGAGCTCCTCAAACATTGGAATACTGCTATCATGTCTCCTCTAGTCCTTCTTTTCATTAGACTAGACATACCTAAATATTTTTTTTATTTTTTTATTGTAGAAATTTAAAAAAAAAAAAAACTAATGATGAATAAGTGGGATGTATAATTAAGATTTCGTGTCAAAGTATTACTAAAGTTGTTTCAAATATTTTGGAAGTGATCTTTTCATGGTTTCAAATATTTTTATTCTTTTCAAAGCCAATCCTGGGAATAGAATGGAGCAATAGCAATAGCACTTAGACTTATATACCGCTTCACGGTGCTTTACTACCCTCTCTAAGTGGTTTGCAGAGTTAGCATATTGCCCCCAATAATCTGGGTTATCATTTTACTGACTGTGGCAGGATGGAAGGCTGAGTCAACCTTGAGCCAGTCAAGATTGAACTTCTAGCAGTGGGCAGGGTTAGCTTTCCATACTGCATTCTAACCACTGTGGCACATGTCTCATAATTGGAGAAACCAACTATGATGATTTCTGAATAGAATAGAATAGAATAGAATAGAATAGAACAGAACAGAACAGAACAGAATAGAATAGAATAGAATAGAATAGAATTTTTTATTGTCCAAGTGTGATTGGACACACAAGGAATTTGTCTTTGGTGCATATGCTCTCAGTGTACATAAAAGAAAAGATAATTTGCCATGAACCATAAGGTACAACACTTAATGATAGTCATAGAGTACAAATAAGCAATCAAATCATATTAGGAAACAATCAATATAAATCATAAGGATACAAGCAACAAAGTTACAGTCATAAGTGGGAGGAGATGGGTGATAGGAACGATGAGAAGATTAATAGTAATAGTAATGCAGCCTTAGTGATTAGTTTCACAGTGTTGAGGGAATTATTTGTTTAGCAGAGTGATGGCGTTCAGGAAAAAAATGTCCTTGTGTCTAGTTGTTCTGGTGTTTTTTAGGACTCTGAAAAGGCAGAATATCTTTTTGAGACCACCCAACTTGTGTCTTGTTATGTCCTATCACAAAGTAATATTTTGCTCCAATATTCTTCACTGAACTCCATCACCCAATATGCAGGCTTGAATGAATAAGTTTGGCTTGATCTGATGTGGAAACCTCAAACTTCAGGTGAAGGAAGTTGGATAAAGATAACAGAATAATAAAAGTTGGCTGGTTCCCTCAGCCAAGAAACAGAGATGAGCATTGTGCCCTAAAGTTGGGCATGACTTGACAGGGAAACCTTTACCTTTACCTTAGGGCTGGACAATTAATTATTGAGGCTGATTTTAATTTGTACCAGCATGCTGCTAGTCATTCCCTATATCCGAATCAATGCAAACACACATGCCAATCAGCCTAGCTTGCTCTATCATCTATCCATCCATCCATTCACCCATCCATCCATGGAAAATAGACTGCAAGCATCAGCAGGAACATCTTCAAAGAGAGATGATTCCAGCGTCCTTCCTCTATTCTGCACCATTAGAGAAGCAATTTGGTGGATGTGGACTATGAATCCAACTTAGCACTTGTATGGGAGACCTGGCAAACTCCAGGGCTGTAGCTTTGGAGATCTGACTTTTGAGAGATTTTTTTTTAAAACATTGAAAGGCAAAAATAGTTCAACTCCATATTATTGCCAAGGAAACTGCGTAGCTATGCCAAGAAGCCACCAGGATTGAAACTCAACTTCAAGAAAACTTTACTTTTCTTATAGCGTTTGGATTTCAGCAGTGTAACTTGACAATACTTCTATTCAAAATTTGGGATGGGTTGTGGGCACCTCCGCATGACAAGGCATCTCATTAGCAGGTTGTGCTTCTATCTCTGTGGTTTGATCCTGCCAAGTTTGCGTGGTGCCCTGGGGAACAATGACTCATGTCCCCTGTGACTATTGGGATGGATGAAGAAATGGAGCTTGACATCAATACCCTCCAGCTAGCTAGCTAGCTGGAAAGTCTTCCTAATTCTTCACTCCTTCAAGGAAGTGAAAATAAATCAAGCATTGATAGAGATGAAAATGTCCTTTGTATTTCAGGAGGAAGACTCTCCTGTCAAATGCTCCTAGTGTTTTTCAGCAGCGAGGATGGGAAGCATATCTGCGACTTTCTGCATTTGATAAAATTAATTCTCTTACACGCACATTTGCACAATAAGTTGAATCATGTCCTCATGGGGAGCAGCTGTCCGGAACAAAAGTGGGTGATCTCCTTCCTCTATTTGGAGAGGTTTTGTGGGATACTCTCATTTCCAGTCCTTCAGTTGTGATGACAACATCTCTGCTCATCCGAATCATGCTAGTTTGCTACGGTATTCTTTACCCAGAAGTCTGTTTTTTAAAAATTGATGCAAGGACTCTGCAACCATCAAACAATTAGCAAACATGCAATATTGTACTTTCGATCGTCTTTAAGTTGGGAAAAGAAATTTGTGCTCATCCTGTTTTGCTCGAAGACTTTTCATCGTCTGAATTTGTAGGCAACAAAGCAAATTAATTTACTGTTGGGTTTGGTTTTTTGTTACCCTCTTCCTTGGCAATTCAGCAAACCCTGCAAGATTAATGTCAGGGCAACCTCCCTCAGTATCCAAGAAAGAAACCACTCAACTCCATTTTGCAGAATTAAGAGTACTTTTACTGGTTATGAGTAGATAGCAGCTAGGCAAAGAAAGATCTGAGGCAAAAGCACGTGTAATCATAGATTTCAATATGTGAACCAACTCCCTCCCCTTGGTAACCCCATCCCATAGTCCAATCCGAACACCCCACAGGTGTCATGTGGGGGACATCTTCAAAAATCATCATCAGGTTGGTATGCCGGACAGTTGGCCTTGGCAGCAAATCGACTATCTGCAGCATGCACAGTAGACTGTGAGAACAAACTCCCTTTTTACAATCACTCCTGTACTGAAAGCTTCCACTCCCAAATACCATACCCCCCTCCCCATTTCAATGGCAGCCGAAAGCAAGTAGCGAAGCAGAGGCTGACATCCAAACTCACAAGATTAATCACTTCCTTCATTGCCATTTACTGCATTCATGTTCTAGCTTTAATCACCTTGCTTTATTTGATATTCAGTTTAAGGATGAAGGCAGATGTTGGAAGAGATATCCATCTGGTTCAGTTCCAAGCCAGGAGAAAGACACCGGAAACATGAAGGCTGATTGGAAAGAGGGTTTAATGATGAAACAGAACCACATGGGTGGTTCTGGTGCAGCTGACCACATGAAGTCGAGAGTGAGGGGTTTTTATACGTTCTCTTGGCCTTTGAACTTGAGCTTCCTGTTCCTGTGCAAGAACATATATTATATTGGTTGTTGTCAGACTCCCATGGTGTCAGGTACAAATCCTAGAAGTTTGTCTGAGCTAAACTTGGTTGAAGTTTGGGCTGCTGATGCAATGTCCTCAGGAGATTGTGCAATGTGGTGAGCTCTGCTACTAGATGGGCAGAGGACTAATCCTATTATGTCCTGGAGGGTCATGTCTTAATCCCATCATCCTGGAGCTGGAGGTCTTTTGTTTTGTAGATAGGCTGGCCCAATCTTTCTCAATCGGTTGGGGGCTATTAACAAAGACTAGGGGGCTGCTATTTGTCTCCAAGAGCATGTTTCTCTATTTCTCCTTTAGAAAAATATAATATTCTGCTTTTTAAATATTTCCTCAACTATTTCATTCTTCTAACAGAGGGCCGGGTGCTAACTTTCTACACAGCAATGGTGATTCTCAGAAAACAAACAACCCAATTACCTTATGACTGTGTTACTTAGCCAGTTCATCCCAGGTTGAGAAAATACAATTGCTTTTCTTGCATACTTTGCTCAAGTATGTAAATGCTTTAGTGAAATAATTAAGTAAACAGGACAAGAAGCAATGGATGGAAACTAATCAAGGGGAGAATTAAGGAGAAATTTCCTGAGAATGAGAAAAATCAACTGGTGGAACACCTGTCTCCAGAAGTTATGGACCTCTGGAGGTTTTTAAGAAGAGATTGGACAGCCGTTCGCCCAGAATGGTAGGGTCTTCTGTTTGTGCAGGGAGTTAGAAGACATCCACGGTCTCTTCCAACTCTGTTATTCTGTTATATCACATCATGTGGGCTCTACATGGGGTTGCCCTTGAAGTGCATCCGGCGACTGCAGTTAGTCCAGAATGCGGCCGCGCGAGTGATAGTGGGCGCACCGCGGTTCGCCCACATTACACCCATCCTCCGCGAGCTGCACTGGCTACCTGTCGATCTCTGGGTGCGCTTCAGGGTATTGATGACCACCTTTAAAGCACTCCATGGTAGTGGATCTGGGTACTTGAGAGACCGCCTTCTGCCGATTACCTCCCTTCGACCGATTAGATCGCACAGACTGGGCCTCCTCCGGATCCCATCTGCCAGTCAATGTCGACTGGCGACTACACGGAGGAGAGCCTTTTCTGTTGCAGCTCCGACCCTGTGGAACGATCTCCCCGTCGAGATTCGTACCCTCACCACCATCCAGACCTTCCGCACGGCCCTTAAGATCTGGCTCTCCCAGCAGGCCTGGGGATAGGTTCTTAATTTACCCGCCCGAGTGTTGACTGTTGAATGCAAGTTGTGTTTTATTATTTTATTTTGCTCACTCACTGTTTGTCTTTTGGTATTGCACTCCTTTCCCTATGATTGTAAGCCGCCCTGAGTCCCCTCAGGGAGAAGGGCGGCCTATAAATCTTAATAAAATGTCTAAAAAAAAAAATGTTAACAAATCAGCTACATCATGATGGCCTGGTTCGTACAACTGGCTGTCCTATCTTATTGTAGCCAAGATTAAAGTCAGGATGAAGCCCTTTCATCAAAAGCATCCTCTTCACTCAGTCACAAGGTCTATCTCTTGTGTGAAACTACTAAATGTCTCCTTCAGAAAAATGGTTTATGAATCCATGAGGCAAATGTTGGAACACTTCACTCCCAGAGAGTTTTTTTCCCCATTCTTTACCATAACTTGGCATGTAAAATAATCTGGAATAGTGCAACTCTATTCCCACTGGTCTAATTAGTCCAGGAGTTGGGTACCTTAAACACTCAAAGAGCCACAAAGGTCCTAACCACAAACCCCCCTCCCCATTTAATTCTTGAGCCAACTGGAAGTTCAGTTCCTGTCAGCCTCTGCTTTGCTGCTGCTTTGGCTGCCATTGAAACGGGGAGGGAGGGCATGGTATTTGGGAGGGGATTACTGATTGTGCTGGAGGAAGATTCTGGAGTTTCTGCTGCCTGTCTTACTGCGCATGTGGAGGAGGTTCCCCGCCAAGGCCAATGGCACCGACATTCCATCTTGGTGATGCCTTTCGAAGCTATCTCGCACCTGACACTTGGGAGAATTATGATTGGACTGTAACTGGGATGCCAAGGGGTGGGGAATGGGTTATTCTATATATCATCTGCTTTCGCGCCTAAATAATCAGTCTTCGCTTTGCTCCGCTTCTGATCATTTATAATTAGTAAAAGTACACTTGATTTCTATCAATGGAGTCTTGTGGTTTTCTTTCCTAATTATTCAATGGATGAGTGCTGAGAGTTCCCCCATCATAGAGTCTCCTCCTAGCACGGCGTCCTTTTTCCTCTGCCACCCGGAAGTCCGGTTCCCCACCATAGACTGGTAGCTATTTACCCAATGGAATGCTGATCTTTTGATTAATTAATTTGTGTCCTTGATATTTACTTTCTTAGCATAAGCCTCACATAATTGGCTTCTGTGGGTATAATTGGACTCAGTAGCAGCAGTGAGAGCTAGTAGAACATACCATGTAACAGATTGACCTATTCTGGTGAGACCACAGATTTGATTTCCTTCTGGAATGAGACGTTTGCTGCAAAGGCTGGGTCTCACCAGACTTCAGTAGGATCAGAGAAGAATTTATTTTCAACTAATTTGTGAATTGGAACACGGTGATCATAATTCCAGGCAAATCTTTCTGATACAGATGGGTTCAAGAGATATAACTCTACTGAAACAATTCCAGTCTAATTTGAATCCTTCTCTAGAGCAGTGTTTCTCAACCTTGGCAACTTGAAGATGTCCGGACTTCAACTGCCAGAATTCCCCAGCCAGCATTCGCTGGCTGGGGAATTCTGGGAGTTGAAGTCCGGACATCTTCAAGTTGCCAAGGTTGAGAAACACTGCTCTAGAGCAATGTCAATGCTTGGAGAATTGTAGAGAAAATAAGGTTCTACATTTAGGCAAGAAAAACAAAATGCACAGGTACAGTATAGGATGTGGTTGTATGGTTGTCTGCGAGACCGCCTCCTGCCACATACCTCCCAACGGCCGATAAGATCTCACAGGCTGGCCCTTCTCCGGGTGCCATCAACCGGACAATGCCGGCTGGCGACCCCTCGGGGGAGGGCCTTCTCTGTAGCTGCTCCGGCTCTGTGGAACGATCTACCTGTAGAGAGCCGGACCCTTCCCAGTCTCTCGGCCTTCCGAAAAGCCACTAAAACCTGACTATTCCGGCAGGCCTGGGGCTGTTGACCACATGAACGAGGTCCGCCCCCACCAAGATTGAGTGTATGGTGTGTTGCTTTTAAATTTGTTTTCCTCTCTTTCTATTTTTATCTTTTTATGTTTTAGTCTTGTTTTTGTAAGCCGCCCGGAGTCCTACGGGATTGGGCGGCATATAAATTTATTAAATTACAATTATTAATTACAATTACCTTGCTCAATAGTAGTAACTGCGAGAGGGATCTTGGAGTTCAAGTGGAAAACTATTTAAATATGAGCCAGCAATGTGCTGCAGCTGCCAAAAAAAGCCAACACAATTCTAGGCTTCTTAAACAGAGTGCTAGAATCAAGATCATCTGAAGTGTTCATATTTATAATGTCTTGGTAAGGCCACACTTGGAATATTGCATCCACTTTTGGTTGACGCGATGTAAACAAAGATGTGGAGACTCTATAAAGAGTGCAGAGAAGAGCAACCAAGATGATTAGGGGACTAGAGGCTAAAACATATAAAGAATGGTTGCTGGAATTTGGTATGTCTTGTTTAATGAAAGGAAGGACTAGTGGAGACATGATAGCAGTCTTCCAATATCTCAGGAACTGTCACAAAGAAGAGGGAGTCAAGCTATTTTCCAAAGCACCTGAGGGCAGGACAAGAAGCAATGGGTGGAAACAAATCAAGGAGAGTAGCAGCTTAGAACTAAGGAGAAATTTCCTGATAGTTAGAACAATTAACCAGTGGAACAACTTGCCTCGAGAAGTTGTGCACCCTGGAAGTTTTTAAGGAGATGTTGGATAACCATTTGTCTGAAGTGTTGTAGGTTTTCCTGCCTAAGCAGAGGTTTGGACTAGAAGACCTCCAAGGTCCCTTCCAACTATGTTATTCTGAAATGAAACACCAATACTCCATGTGCGAAAATTCAAAGGTTTTATTTCTTTTAAAACACAAATATTTCATCATTCGTCAATCATTAAAACATCGAAGTACTTTTTTTTTCTTTGTGCCCCTCCCTCCCCCCCTCCCCGCCCTCCTCCCCCCCCCCCCCGACTTCCCAGAACCCGTACACGGTATGGATTTTTAACAAACACAGTCTAAAATCTATTGGGGGGGGAAAAAAGAAATAAAGAAATTAATGACATTCTGCATTGAGCTTAGCTTCTTCTTGCTGAACTAACTTTAAACAATTTAAATCATTTCTGATCTTAAGCATAGGCTAACTGGAATTTCTTGGTCCCGTATTTATTTTGTATATAGTCAATCCATTTTTTCCAGTCTCATTTATATCTCTCATTTGAGTGATCTTTAAGATATGCAGATATTTTAGCCATCTCAGCTAAGTTTGTGACTTTCAATGTCCATTCTTGGATTGTAGGCAAGTCTTCCTTCTTCCAGTATTGCGCCACCAACAGTCTTGCTGCCGTTATTAGCTGCA
Source organism: Thamnophis sirtalis (assembly GCF_051295495.1). NCBI lineage: Eukaryota > Metazoa > Chordata > Lepidosauria > Squamata > Natricidae > Thamnophis > Thamnophis sirtalis. The sequence continues at coordinate 16,509,394 of NW_028261393.1, read as the reverse complement.
GAATCAAGTTAGTCTCTACCACTGTAAAATCATGTGCGAAAATTGAAACCTTCGGTTCTGCAGCTCTGCAGTTGCATATTTGATTTAAATATTTCTCCTTGAGATTTCTATGTACTGTAAGGAAAGCTTATTCTGAACCATCAAAATGAAGGCTACCTTCTCCATCTCAAGAAGTATCTTCATCTAGATTGGAGGAAAACTGAGATTAAAAACCAGTGAGAAATATCCATTGGAGATTGTAGGAAAAAGATTGAATGAAATATTTAAAGGGTGGCATTTGATAATGATTCCCCTGATGTGCTGGCACAATTTTCGGCATTTCCCAGGCCTAATCCCAATCCTGCTGAAACAGCAAACATCTCACAGCATTAAACTGTTTTTTAGTAATTTAGAAAAGCAATGGAGCGTAGAAGGCAGGAAGTTGTGACATGCAGATGCCTCTCTGTGTCGCAAGCACCATAAAGACACTTACGGTAGGCAGTTACAGTAATTTGGGGCTAGAGAATCGATTTTCCCATCCCTATGAATCACAAACAAGCATGGGTGTTTGGATCCTGGGCTCAGTTGTGGGACACCTACTTGCAAATCCCTTCTTACCAGTTAAATCAGGGATCTCCCAACTTGGCCAATTTAAGACTTGTGGACTTCAACTCCCTAAATTCTGGGAGTTGAAGTCCACAAGTCTTAAAGTGGCCAAGTTTGGAGACCCCTGGGTTAAATCATTATTTCTGAGCAAAACCTCTCTCACAGGACTGTGAGAATAGAGAATTGTTTCTTCAGCATCTTGAGCTCCTCCTCCTCAGAAGAAAATAGGACATTAGTGTAGATTATAAAAAACACAGGTATCTATCTTCTCTTCCTACATCTTCAAAGTACTGCTAAACTGTTTCCAGATTTGAGAATACAAGAGAAGAGCCTCCTAATTAGACTGAGGTTTAATAATAATCCAGTATTTTCTTTTGGTCAGCCAGATGCTTTGGGGTATTCAGAAACAGGAGATATGCCATCATTTAGACTTTATGCATCTGTTATAGCTGAAATTGCCCATCACAGACTTCAAACTCAGACTTTAGACAGGAATTTAAATCAAATCAACTTTTTCATATTAAAATAAAATTGAACTCCCCTCTCCCTCCCTCCATCTCTCCCTCCCTCCATCTCTCTCCTTCTCTTTCTCCCTCTCCCTCCCCCCTCTCTCACTCACTCCCTCTTTCTCTCTCTCCTATTAGGCTGGCTAAGCAAATATAGGGTAGTGAGAAGATCAGATCTGTCCAGTTGATCAAGGTTCATTTTCAAAATCCTCTTTATGCCACTGTTTGGAAGTAAAAAGTAAAAAGCTCTTTGTTCTCTCCAAAAAAAGGAAAGGCATCCCTTCTGATCTTCCAAATATCCAGAGGATACAATGTCTGACTCTTTCGTACCTTCAAATATTGGGATGAAGATAACAAGACATTCACTGATCAGTATCTTTTCCAGAAGAAAAAATGGCTCAGATATCAACCAGATATTTCCTCTCCTTCCATGCACTCATATATGTGTGTGTGTGTGTTTGTGTGTGTGTTTGTGTGTAAGTCACAACCCCTGGTATGCCCAAATATGGGAGGAAATTCACTGCTTCCATTCTCTGTCCATCGGCTCGTCATAAGAGACCATCCAGACAGAAACCCAATATTTTTACTGTTGCCTTTGTTACATTTGTGTTGTATTTGTGCTGATAAATAAATAAAGGGAGACTAGTATAGATCTATTTCAAGCTATTTAGCGCTCATCAGCTAGCCATACCCTTACTGGGATTAGAACCTGTGCTGTATTGCATCTGCCTAACACATCTGCCTAAGATGCAATACAGCACAGGTTCTAATCCCAGTAAGGGTATGGCTAGCTGATGAGAGCTAAATAGCTTGAAGTAGATCTATACTAGTCTCCCTTTATTTATTTATCAGCACAAATACCACACACACACACACACACACACACGTATGTATGTATGTATGTATGTATGTATGTATGTATGTATGTAAGTATGTATGTATATATCCCATATTCCACCCCTTATCTTCTCTTGCAGTTCTTATTTGGAGGCGTCTACTCACCCTCGGCAGAATTTGTCCTCTATGATTCATGCAACTCTTCTTCAAAGCTTCCCAAAGGCTTTGTAATAACCAGGTCTTATGCTAATGGATTCCACAGGTTAATTATGAGTGGTAAGAAGAAAAAATGCATTCTTTTTCCTCTTTTGAATCTTTTTTTGCAGGAAAGTTCCAGCTCTAAATCTCTGAGATCAGATCATGCAGTTTAATGTTCAAAGTATGAAGAATCTAATTGTACCATGGGTGGAAAGGGCGGGGACACGTGTCAATCTATATCACAAAAGTAGATGGGTCTTGTGAAGCTTGTGATTTTGCTCTCTCTGTATAGAACCATCCAGTCCAACGCAGCTAGGAAAAATCAAGGCTGCAGCAACTATGTAGACTTCAGTAACCTGTCTTTAATGCTACTCTTGAGATAAATCACAGAAGTTGCAAGAGGAATTCCCAACCCTCTTTCATATGAGCCATGGTGGCACAGTGGTTAGAATGCAGTATGGCAGGATTCGATTCTCATCTGGCTCAAGGTTGACTCAACCTTCCATCCTTCCAAGGTCAGTAAAATAAGGACCCAGATTGTGGGTCGGGGGCAATACGCTGACTCTGTAAACTACTTAGAAAGGGCTGTAAAGCACTATGAAGTGGTATATAAGTCAAAGTGCTATTGCTATAGTGAGTTCACTAAGATTACGGCATCTGGGCCTATCACTTCCAAGCGAATAAACAGATTAAACAGATTAATAGAGTTGGAAGAAACCTTGTAGGTCATGTAGTCCGACCCCCTGTCCAAACAGGAGGCCCTACACCATTTCTGACAGATGACAGTCCAGTCTCTTCTTGAAAGCTTCCAATAATGAAGCTCCCACAGCTTCTGAAGACAACTTCTGTTCCATGGATTGATTGTTCTCACTGTCAGAAAATTCCTCCTTATTTCCAGGTTGAATCTCTCCTTGATCAGTTTCCATCCATTATTCCTTGTCTGACCTTCAGGTGCCTTGGAAAACAGCTTGACCCTCTCCTCTCTGTGGCAGCCCCTCAAATATTGGAACACTGCTATCATGTCTCCCCTGGTCCTTCTCTTCGCTAGACTAGCCGAAGAAATGACAGGTTTTATTTTATTGGGCTCTAAGATCCCTGCAGACGGTGACTCCAGCCATGAAATGAAAAGAAGCTTGCTCCTTGGGAGGAAATCTATAGTAAATTAAGAAAGCATATTAAAAAGCAGAGAGATCACCTTGGTGACAAATGTTGGTATAGTCAAAGCTATGGGTTTCTTCCCAGTAGTAATGCATGGCTGTGAGAGTTGGGCCTAAAGAAGGATGAGCACAGCAGAATTGATTCTCTCAAATTGTGAGGTTGGAGGAGGCTCTTGAGAGTCTCTTGGACCACAGGGAGATCGGATCAGTCGATCCTAAAGGAAATCAATCCTGACTGTTCCTTGGAAAGATAGACACTGAGGCTGAAGCTCAAACACTTTGGCCATCAATAAAATAACTCTCTAGTGACATTACTCTTATTTTGCTAAACAGCATATAACCAACCTATGTGAATTATTCTCCTAATCAAAAAGGAGGTTCGTCAATGAGATTACAATATTAAATTTAAAAATTACTAATTAAGAGTACTGTAAGGGATATCTATCTATCTATCTATCTATCTATCTATCTATCTATCTATCTATCTATCTATCTCATCTCTCTATCTCTCTATCATCTATCATCTATCTACCTACCTACCTACCTATCATGTATCTACCTACCGATCACCTATCTTCTATCTATCATCTATCTATCTATCTATCTATCTATCTATCTATCTACCTACCTACCTACCTACCTACCTACCTACCTACCTACCTACCTACCTATCTATCATCTATCTATCATCTATATATCATCTATCTATCTATGCCAGTTGCTTAGGAAAAGAGGGAAGAATGTTTCAAGGATCTCCTTATGGTGAACTTTTCCTGATTCACATGTCACTGAACCATAAACCAACTGCATAGGTTGGGTTGGCATAAGGCAGTTGGCAAGTTTGTGGCTTGCCTTTCAAGTCCTGCCACACCAGTTCTGCTGAAGGCTTTCTTTCTCCTTCTGATGAACTGAACCCTCCCGCTTCATCTGAATGAGCGGAGAAGCTAAAGCAAACAAATAAAACACTTACTCCAAGGAGGCTTCAAACTGCTGACAGTAGAAAGAGGTTGCTGAAGAGGCTGACTTCCAAGCCTTGCTCTCAGATTTAATGCGCCCCCTGTGATCACCACCTGAGCCAAGGGAGATCTTAGCTGTGATTGCATTCTGCTGTTTTGGACATCTCAACAAATGAGGCAGAACTCTGGAGTGGAAATCTTTCTCCGTTTCTTCTTCTCTCCAATAATCAACCCTGCCAGTCATGGCTTCTCTTGTGCTGGAATTAGTATGGGTGGAAAACCTGCACCGTGTGTGTTTGTGTGTGTGTGTGTGTGTGTGTGTGTGTGTGTGTGTTCATAATAAAATATGAAAGTGAGAATGAGAGAGAAAATGCTACAGGGGAAAATGGGGGAGACTTTAATATTCCTGCGGATAGAATTGGTGGAAGCTCAAAGCAAAAAGCACTAATGGGAATGAACGGGTGGTTGTTGTTAGTTGTGAAGTCATGTCTGATCCATCGCAACCCCGTGGACAAAGTTTCCCCAGGCCTTCCGGTCCTCTACCATCCCTCAGCATCATGCTGACTGTTTCAGTAACTCCATCCAGCCACCTCATTCTCTGTCGTCCCCTTCTTCTTTTGCCCTCAATCGTTCCCAGCATGAGGCTCTTCTCCAGGGAGTCTTTCCAGGGGTTGTAAAAATCATATATATGGCCACTTTGGCCATTAGGTGGCCAAAGTATTTGAGGTTCATCTTCAGGATCTGGCCTTCTAAAGAGCAGTCAGGGTTGAGCTCCTCTAGGACTGACAGGTTTGATCACCTTGCAGTCCAAGGGACTCGCAGGAATTTTCTCCAGCATCATAGTTCAAATGCCTCCATTCCTTGGCGCTCAGCTCAACTTTCACAACCATCCATTGCAACTGAGGAAACCATAGCCTTGACTTGACCCATTCTCTGCTTTTTAGAATGCTTAGATTTTCTATAGTTTTCCTCCCCAGGAGCAAGCATCTTTTAATTTCTTGGCTGCAGTCCTCATCTGCGGTGATCTTGGAGCCCAGGAAAATAAAATCTGTCACCGAATGAATGGTGCATTGGCTTTATTAGAAGATAACGCCCATTGGATTAAACTTATAAACAAGATGTTATATGGAATGATGAAGTGAAGATCCTGTCGTCTCCTTTCTACAAGGAGCTCTTCATATGTCTTATTTTGAAATGCCCACCTAGGTGCCTTATCTAGCCAACGTTGCATTGAACATAGTTAACATTTGAATGAGTAACCATCAAGGAATCTAACACCTATAGACTGAAAAAAAAATCCAGGTTACAATGGTGAATTATTTCCACACCTTTTCAAGAGAAGTGTTACATGGCCATTATGACTTCTTGTCAGCAAAGATGATTCATTAAATGTGAATCAGGAGAAATTTTTTCTCTTGTTTTACCATGCAACTGTCTTCTGTCATTTTTATTCATCATGGGGGTTAGATTTATCAGTTCCTTCCATATTTCAAGGAACCTTCCCTCCCTCTTTTATGTATTTATGTGATTTATATTGCACCCATCTCAAACATGTGACTCTGGACAGCTTTCAAGATTAAAGCAAACCCAAATCCACCAGACATAACTCCCTGGTGTCCAAGGATAAACCATGATCCGTTCATCATCAGTAATAACAGAATGCAACTACTTTTGTTGTTGTTAGTTGATAAGTTTTGTCCGACCCATCCCAACCCCATGGACAATGTTCCCCCAGGCCTTCCTGTCCTCTACCATCCTCTGGAATCCATTTAAGCTCACCCTACTGCTTCGGTGATTCCATACAGCCACCTCATTCTCTGTTGTCCCCTTCTTTTGCCCTCAATTGTTCCCAGCGTGAGGCTTTTCTCCAGTGAGTCCTTCCTTCTCATTAGGTGACCAAAGTATTTGAGTTTCCTCTTCAGGATCTGGCCTTCTAAAGAGCAGTCAGGGCTGATTCTCCTCTAGGACTGACCGGTTGGATCACCTTGCAGTCCAAGGGACTCGCAAGAGTCTTCTCCAGCACCATAGTTCAAAGGCCTCCATTCTTTGGCGCTCAGCCTTCCTTATGGTCCAACCTTCACAGCCATCCATTGCAACTGGAAAAATCATAGCCTTGACTATACACACTTTTGTTGGCAGGGTGTTATCTCTGGTTTTTAGTCTGCTGTCTAGCTTTGCCATAGCTTTCCTCCCCAGGAACAAGTGTCTTTTAAGTTCTTGGCTGCAGTCCCCATCTGCAGTGATCTTGGAGCCTAGGAAACTACTTACCTGTCTACAACTACTTACCTGTCTCAAATGCCTGGGGGGAAAAGTGAGGTCTTTAACACCTTAGGAAAAGCTAGCAGCCCTCTGAATGTCCCTAAGGCAGGTGCATAATGAAAATGCAGCATTCCTTTTCAAATTAGTAAGCAATGCAGTTGGTTCCATTCTGGGGAAAAAAACTGTAAACAAAAATCACAACTACAAGAGGAAAAAACCTAGTAACTCATTCATCTCCAAGATGTGTTGGAATACTGCAGGGCCCCCAGTCTTCAATACACATCTATAGGCAGCCCTCGAATTATGCCCACAATTGAGCCTGACATTTCTGTTATTAAGTGAGAAATTTGTTAAGTGAGTTTTGCCCCATTGTATGACCTTTCTTGCCACAGTTAAGTGACTTACTGCAGTTGATAAGTTAGTAACCTGGTTGTTAAGTGAATAGCAACAGCGCTTAGACTTATATACCACTTCACAGGGCTTTATAGCCCTTTCTAAGAGGCTTACAGAATCAGCCTAATTTCCCCAACAATCTGGGTCCTCATTTTACTCACCATGGAAAAATGGAAGGCCAAGTCAAAGTCAACCTGGAGCCCGGTGGGATTTGAACTGCCAAATTGTAGACAGCTGGCAGTTAGCAAAAGTAGCCTGCAGAACTGTACTTTAACCACTGCACCATCATGGCTGAGAATCTGGCTTCCCCATTGACTTTGCTTGTCAGAAGGTTACAAAAGGCAATCACATGACCTGGGGACACAGCAATGGTGATTAATACGAACCAATGGCCAAGCATCTGAATTTTGACGACGTGATGATGGGGATGCTGCAAAAGTCGTTAATTGTGAAAAACGATCCTAAGCCACGTTTTTCCGTGCTGTTGTAACTTTGAACGGCCACTAAATGAACTGTTGTAAGTCAGGAACTACCTCTATAGGCCGTTTGTGCTGAATTGAGCATACATGAATTATGTGACCAGGATGCCATGCAATAATGTATACATGAGTCCCGTTCCATTCTGAAGGAGTATATGAATCAATATGAATCAATATTGGCTATTTTTATTATGAACTCCTATGTTACTATACAATTGTTACTGATTAAACCAATATTTGCTGTTTGCTTTTGATATGATATACTGCTAGAAATCATTTATTAAGAATTAAGCTTTGTTATTAGCTTCTGCTTATAATATTGTATACTGTCAAAAATTAGTTGTTTTCTAGCCTAGCAAATTGTAACCTTAATACTGGATGGCATTACTGCAAATGTTATCTCACTGCTGCGTCTGGCTTCTATTCTTGGCTTCAAAGCTAGGCACATTCTTGAAAGCTAGTAGAAGAAATTGTTACATGGGAATATGAGGCCCCATAGATAAAGGAACCAAATTAGGGAGTTTTCTTGGCTCATAAATCCCCATTCTGCCAAAAAAAAAAAAAACTTGGCAATCAGGGGCTGCCACCCCCTCCACAAGGCTATAGGAATACTCCAAAAATACGGTAGTCAGAGACAGGAGCTTGAACAAAAGAATGCTTTAAAGATCCAGTTGGTAATGAATATTTGTCTCTGATGGGGTAAACTTTGTTTCTATCTGCCTAAAATGTATATAATACTCTGAGACACTCTTGCAGGGGGTGGCTATTCCTTACATGCATTTGTTTGTATGTTTTGGATATAGTTTTGTCACCCAGGTTTTGCTACGGCCATAAATAAAAGCTGATATTTTTTGCAAGCCTCATCTCAAGTCTCACTCTCTTTGGCATTTCAGTGCCTCTGGGAAACGGCTGGAACCTTACAATTCTCTGTGTGCATGTGTGAAAGGAAGGGATGTCAGTAGGAAACCAGAAACCAGCAATGAAGGCTGTTTTCAAAAGAAAACAGTCCAAAGAAGGATAAACGTGTGCTGTAATCCTTTAGGAAAGCATTGTGGAATTACATTATCTGATGCAACGCAGAAAGAGACAGAGACACGGAACTGCCTCTCCTGAGATTTGTTTCCTTGAATTGAAATCTTCCAGCTCAGTTCAAGAGAAACATCATTGATTGCGTGAAGGATGACAGAAAACCTTCACTGCCCTCAAAGACTACAGATGCAGGAGACTGGGTGATTATTATGTTAATCTAATCTATTTCCAACGTACACTCAGAAATGACATTTCATTTATGCGTCTAGCATGCATTATTTCCACAAGGAATTTCTAAAATAGATATTTTTTTCTGCACATTCCTGATTCCGTGAAATATCTATATGGCAAGGCTTTTCTCTGTTTCTCCCTGCCAAGAGAAGAGACGCTGATGAAATTGTCACATGATTGAATAAATGGTGCGTGAAACTCTTGATTCTACTTGATTTGCAAGCCATTCTCTAATCCAGGGGTCATCAACCTTTCGGACCTCAGGGACCACTAAATTCATAATTTTAAATCTCATGGACCACTAATATGAATTAGTGATGGGGTGGGGTCCTTCAGGCACTTAGCTTGGCCACCTGTTAGTGGAGAGAAGCACTGGGGGTCAACCCTAGTTTTGTTGTCCATTGCAGCTTAGGAATCTCAAATACGGTCAAGAATGAATGCTTGTCTTGTAGCCAGCCCGGGCGCTAGACCACCCCCCTGCAAATTCTGTCTTTCAAGGAGCCTGGCTGAAGTTCCCTGCACCGCTGACTGAAGAGGCCATGGACTCCCAGGGAGGGAGGGAAGGAAGGGCTGGATCTACTAAACAGGCAGATAAGCTAAGTGCCTGAAGGACCCCATCCCATCAGCAAGCAAGAGTAATTATCCATCTATCCATCTATCTATCTATCCATCTATCAATCATCTATCCATCTATCCATCTATCCATCATCTATCCATCTATCCATCTATCCAGCTATCCATCCATCCATCCATCCATATATCAATCCATCTATTCATCCATCTATCGATCTATCCATCTATCCATCTATCCATCTATCCATCTATCCATCTATCCATCTATCCATCTATCCATCTATCCATCTATCCATCTATCCATCTATTCATCCATCTATCTATCTATCTAGCCCTCTATCTATTTATCCATTTATCCATCCATCTATCCATCTATCCCTCTATCAATTCATCCATCTATTCATCCATCCATCTATCTATCTATCTATCCATCCATCCATCAATCAATCCATCTATCTATCGATTATCCATCTATCCATCTATCCATCTATCCATCTATCCATCTATCCATCTATCCATCTATCCATCTATCCATCTATCCATCTATCCATCTATCCATCTATCCATCTATCCATCTATCCATCTATCCATCTATCCATCTATCCATCTATCCATCCATCCATCTATCCATCCATCCATCCATCTATCCATCCATCTATCCATCTGTCTTTCTATCCATCTATCCATCTATCCTTGGGGCTGGGCAGAAACCCTATTGAAAGGAATCAAGTAAGATGCAGAATATGTAAAGGATTTTCTCAATCCTCCTTGATTATATGGAGAAACTATAGCTACTAAATATTGTTACCAATGAATAACAGAACAGAGTGTTGAACTTAACAAAATATAAACTGCCCTAGAAGACTAAGATTAGAATCGTGTGCAATTTGGGAACATCCCAACCCATCTAAAAACTACATCTGTTCGGAGAAGATAAAAATAAGTAAAGTATAATCACTCCTCTTCCTGCTCCTCCTTCTCTTAATCATCTAACAAGATTGGGATTTAAATCTAGAATACCTAAAAAAGAAACTAAAGGAAGAACCAAGAATAAATTCTGCAAACCAATATCATCAAAGCAAAACTGAACATATTTTCAGCAGTGTCAAATGCTATCTAGGTACAATTAAGGATGAAAGTCTAGCTCTTTTAGTGGATAGAGGTAGCCCTCAACTTACAACCATTTGTTTAGTGGCCATTTGAAGTGACACTGACACTGACACTGACACTCGCATTTATGGTTGTTGTAGCATCCCTTGACATGGTCAAAATGTGGTTGCTTGAGAACCCAGATGTATTTAGAATGGTTGTATCACTGGGGTCATGTGATCCCCATTTGAAACCTTCCAGACAGCTTCCAGCAAGCAAAGTCAATGGAAAAGCCAGATTTGCTTAACGACCAAATGATTCACTTAACAACTGCATCAATATGCTTAACAATTTGTGATTTACAAATGATGGATGATGGAGGCGGGGAGAGATTGGTTATTATATCTACTGGAATTAGAGTTCTTCGTGCAATGCCTGAAGAACTCCTGAAATATTTGGACCTGTTAAACTTTGTCGTTGTTAGTTGCAAAGTCATGTCAAACACATCATGACCCCATGGACAATGTTCCTCCAGGCCTTCCTGTCCTCTACCATCCTCTGGAGTCCATTCAAACTCAGGCTGACTGCTTCAGTGACTCCATCTAGCCACCTCATTCTCTGCCATCCCCTTCTTCTTTTGCCCTCAATCTTTCCCAGAATGAGGCTCTTCTCCAGTGAGTCCTTCCTTCTCATTAGGTATTTGAAATACTCAAATACTCAAAGTATTTGAGTTTCTTCTTCAGGATCTGGCCTCCTAAAGGGCAGTCAGGGTTGATACCACTAAATACTTGCAAAACATAACTTTATTTGGAATAGCATGCATTTTACAGAGAGATCCAACCTAGAACTAAAGCAAAATTTCCTGACAGTGAGAGCAATTAATCAATGGAATGTCTTACCTCTGAAAGCTTTGGGTACTTCTTTTTAAGAAGAGATTGGAAAGCCAATCTCTTGGACAGCCAATTTAATACCTGTAAAGTCGTCAACCAATTGATGTCACTGTCCAGTCCATCAGACGGGAATATTCATTTGCACAAAGAGAATAATCATATATTATTTTGTAACGTTGGCAGAAAATTAAGGAAAAAACCTTCATTTATCTCATGCTTGTAATGAGGTCTCTACTGAAAAATGAAATTAGTCACTAATGCTTCATATCAGATTTACTGTTTGCTTCCAGACAAGCAATCAGTGTGTATTTTCCCCCCTTAAGCAGCTTCATAATTAACACTCTCGTCTAGTCTCCCCTGTGCTTCCATCATGATTTGCATTTTCAGTCACTTCTGGAGCTCTTGGGCACTTTCGTACACTGCTTTGCAAAACCTTTGCCTGGAGGAGGAAAAAATGTTATTCTTTCACAGGTCCCTCCCTCCCTCTCTCCTTCCCTCACCCCACTATGCAAATTTGGCATTTAGAGTTTGAACAATTGCTGATGATAACTGTTTATCTCAACCGATCAATTAGTGTAAGGAGTGTTGATTTCGCCTTGCCAGCCCCTACCATTAGGCATCTTCTCTGCAGTGATATCTAGCACGGCAATCCCTCTTCAGGAATTTGCAGGAATCCTGTTTTTACTTCTTCAGGAGGAGAGTGTCATAGCCAATAGATAGTAATAGAGGCCCTGTTTTGCATCCCTCAGAACAGGAGTGTCTAACCTTGGCAATTTTAAGACCTGTGGACATTAACTCTAGCTGGGGATTTTTCTGGAGGCACCTGGACCTAGTGTAGGCTTAGTGTCCTGTTCTGACCCCGCTCGTCCCACACCAACACACACTCCGAGCCAAAGATAGGTTACGGCATTTAATCAACAGACAGACAGGTCCTTGGCAGCAAACCGGCACAGATAAGCCTTGGCAGCAATCCAACATAGATAAGCCGTAGCAGCAATCCAGCCTACCAAGCTCACAATAATGTTCTCCGACATTAGTTCCTGCATTGACTTCTGCAAAAGGGTGTGTGCACAAGCAGTCTTTTTATAGTCTGGAGAGGAGCCTAATGACCACTAGCTGAGTGCAATTACTTCCTGTACTTGCACAACTGTTCCTGATGCCTATTAGCTCTTTGGTGCCGGGCATCCAGGAACAACTCACTGCTGACGTCAGGAACACACTCCCTTGTTTCCTCCCCACTGGTCCAAGGCTCAGGCACCTCCTGGTGGCCAACCAGTTTCTCTGCACCCTGCTCGGAGTTGGAACCCTGTCCAGAGTCCTCCACATCCTCCAGAGCCGACTCATAGGGCCCCTCACTCTTGGAGTCTGGTGGCAGCTCCAACGGCTCCTGCTGGGCCACAACAGTGTCCCAATGCTAAGAGTGAAAATATTATTATCTGTGGGCATGATCTTCTAAAGCAGGGGTGTCCAACCTTGGCAATTTTAAGACTTGTGGATTTCAAGTTCCAGAATTCCCCAGCCAGAAGTCTGTAAAGATTCTCAGCCAGCCAGGATATGGCTGCCCCAAAGATGCTTTTTCAGGAGGCAACTGGAGACCTGGTCTTCATCCCAAATTGTATATCTAAAAGTCTGTAGAGATGCTCAGTCATCCAGGTCATGGTTGTCCCATGTTGAACCTCTAAAAGGATTCAAATGTCCAGCTGTCTGCAAGGAACATAAATCCTTCCATTCCCCATTATTCTATCAGAGCTGAAGAAGCTTCTTCGATGAGAAAAAACAAAAGAAAAAACAAGAAACTCCAGTTGCCTCCGGAAAATGCATCTTGGATGCATTTAGAATATCATGCCCACAGATAATAAGATTTTTACCTTTAGCGTTGAGACATTAAGCCTACTATAGGTTTAGCACCACACCCCAAAAATACATCTAAAACAAAACAAATTGTGCCCAGTGTCTTGTCTGCCATTGAGTTCATTGTAAGTTGAACTTCTGTAGTTCTGGCCATCTAAAGGGCTCCACTCTTTAAAATATTCCGTGAAAACAACAAGTTCCTCTTTTAATATTTTAGTGGTTGTGATTTATATTTGTTGTCACTGCTGAGAACTGTGGTTTTCTTACCAGTGTTTTTCAGAAGTGCTTGGTCATTGCTCCTTCTGAGTGCTGAGACAAAGTGTCTGACTCAAGATTGCTGAGCCACGGTCGTGCGGTGGTTAGAGTGCAGTACTGCAGGCTACTTCTGCTGACTGACAGCAGCCTGCAATTTGGCAATCCGAATCTCACCAGGCTCAAGGTTGACTCAGCCTTCCATTCTTCCGAGGTGGGTAAAATGATGACCCAGATTGTTGGGGGCAATAGGCTGACTCCTCTTAAAAAGGTAAAGGTTCCCCTCGCACATATGTGCTAGTCATTTCCGATTCTAGGGGGCGATGCTCATCTATGTTTCAAAGCCAAAGAGCCAGCATTGTCCAAATACGTCTCCATGGTCACGTGGCCGGCATGACTTAATGCCAAAGGCGCACCGAACACTGTTACCTTCCCACCAAAGGTGGTCCCTATTTTTCTACTTGCATTTTTACATGCTTTCGAACTGCTGGGTTGGCAGAAGCTGGGACAAGTAAAGGGAGCTCACTCCGTTAGGCAGCACTAGGGATTCGAACCACCGAACTGCCGACCTTTCTGATAGACAAGCTCATCGTCTTAGCCACTGAGCCACCTTGTAAACCTCTTAGAGAGGGCTGTAAAGAACTCTAATGTGCTATATAAAGTGCTATTGCTGTTACCCAGCTGACTTCATGACCAAGGCTGGACTAGAATTCACAGTCTCCTGGTTTCTAGCCTGATGCCTTAACCACTACACCAACCTGGCTCTCATTTTGTAAATGAGACCGTGTAAAATTTCAACTTGCTTCAAGATCGTTCACAGGTTTATATAAATATGCCTACGCTCATACACTCATTCATTCTCAACAATCAGGGGTGTAATGAAAGTGATTGCTATCGTCACCAATCGGATGGCATTCAGCATTGCCACTGAGCGTTTTGTTCTGACCTCAACTAAAAACATTCAGTTGGGTTTTAATGACCTCCTGGAAAAAGGCTTGTTAGTCATCATTGGTCACAAACAAAGAAAGTGGCATGTTTATTAATGCTTGTCTGTTTGAATCGGGAGGCCGAGAGCTGTACGAGGAGTAAATCTCCATAAAGGCCTCTATAGAAGGTATTCATTTCTCTAACTCTTGATGCAAATAGAAAGTGAACCAATAAAGACCTGCTATCAAGTGTAAGTGAAAAGAATGCCATAAACTCAACCCTTGGGAGATTTAAAGACAAGCATATTCTGAATACTATCTACAAGCTTGCTTGTTTTCACGTCCATTCAAACATTATGAAAGTCATTCTGCTGGATCAGATCCAAGGGTCATTCAATGCAACATTAAAATTTCACACAGCGGTTGGTCAGAAAAGCAGCGAGGAACATTCTATCTCACCTTAATCTACCTCATGAATTACCTCGAGTTATGACCACAACTGAGCCCAAAACTTCTGTTGCTGAACAAGGCAACAAGGTTACATGAGTTGTGCTCCATTTTATTTATTTTATTTATTATTTTATTAATTTTATTATTTATTTTATTTATTATTTATTTTATTATTTATTTTATTATTTATTTTATTATTTATTTTATTTATTTTATTTATTATTTTATTTATTTTATTTATTTTATTTATTTTATTTATTTTATTTATTTTATTTATTTATTTTATTTATTATTTTATTTATTTTATTTATTTTATTTATTTTATTTATTTTATTTATTTTATTTATTTTATTTATTTTATTTATTTTATTTATTTTATTTATTTTATTTATTATATTTTTATTTATTTTATTTATATTGCCACCTATTCACTCATGGAGACTCAAGGCGACTTACAGAATATAAAACCACACTTAAAACAATAAAAACTTATAAAAATAATCAAATAAATTAATATACAGTAGTACAATATTACAGAATCACCCCCCACCTTCCATTCCCCGCCTCGGCTTTTTTTAATGGCCTTTTTGTCATAGTTGTTAAGTGAATCGCCAGAGTTGTTAAATAAACCGTTAAAAGTCGTTAAATGAGTCTAGTTCCCCAATTGACTTTTGCTTGTCAGAAGCTCCCTAGAAAGGTTGCAATTGACAAAGCAGTTGTTAAATGAGTCACATCCCATTTTATGACCTTTTTGACGTGGTCTTGTGAATGAATGTCAGAATAGAATCTGTATACCTTTAGAGATTCAAACATACAATGAATGTTAGGCGTTTTTCTTTTATTGCTTTAAGGACTCCCCCTCCTCCCTAATTGCAGTAAGCTAATTGTTAGATTGCAAACGCTATTAATTTAATTGACCAGAGCTTTAAAAATGGTGTGCTTGTAGCAATTAAAGAAAACAGCTAAATGGACAAGAGCAGAAAGAAGAAGAAAACTAACAGCGAAAAATGAGCTGATTCCTGAATTTGACCCTATTGAATAAATTGGCTTTAATGCCATGAGATTTCTGTAGCCAAATTAGCAGGGGAAGCAAAAACACCAATTGTGCTTTCTCTAGAATAAACTACATGAAAATAATTTTGGCTTTATTGATTCTTCTTCTCTTCTTCCTTGGAAGCTGGACCAACCTTTCCTTTAATAACAGGAAAATCAAACTGCTATATTAGATGTATATACCGTAAACCTCAACTGACACAGGACAACGTGTTCAGATTTAAAAAGAGATTAAAATGTAATCCGCATTGCTTGCTTACTTTTGTTTTTAAAAAAACTATTGTTTTCAATTGAATTGCAGCAAGGAACAAATATAATAGCTAGTGAAAGGAACAGAATACAACCTCACTTTGTGCCATTAAAAAAAATGTATTTACCTTGTTTTTAGTGTACTGTGTGAACTCTGTCACAGTGCTTTGAAAATTGTGATTCATAGTTTATCTTGAACAGACATTCAATAAAAGTGGTTCAACAGACAAAAAATGCATGACATGTGAATCCAATTGCTATGTTATAGAGGAAAATGTCATTTCTGATCGAATAAAACAGAAGATCATAGCTGGATGCTGTATTAAGATGTTCCTTTGAGAGTCACCTCAAGAGACTGCTACATGTTGGGTTTTTTTTTTACAGAAAACTCTATACAATAGATGAAAAGGTTTATCTTTTAAGTTGATGTTTGCCCTATCCATTCATTCAAGAATCCAGGCAGCGTATATGCCTTTCTTTCCTCTGATTCTTTCCATACCTGTTGGACTAGATGGGCTATAAGATCCCTTCCAACTCTGTTAATCTGCTAAAGAGGGTATTCACAAGAGAAGATCCTAGGGTAATTACAATTAATATGAATTTATTAATAAAAATCCTGGACTTACGGCATCGGAGAGATTTCTACTGCAACTCTGAGCCAAAATGATAGGGAAGGAATTCCGTGGAATCGGATCACAACGGGATGCTTTTTTAAGATAATTTTTACAGCCCTTCAACCTAGAGTGTCTCCCCCACCTAGTTACTTAGTTTAGGCATCAGCAAGGGAAGGCTTCATATTAATGACAAATAACTATCTTGCTCAATATCTGACAGGTATATTGAGCTCCTAGCTAGGACAATACGGAAAATAATTCTTTATTGGGAATAAAATGGGAAATCTGTTACCTCACAACTTGGGAGAGTAAATAGAAAGAGCTGATTTGTCTAACACGCCTTATTTCTAGGTATTGTAGGAAGTTATCACCCAGCCCTCTCCCAGAAAAATGAAATATCCTAGGAAATATTGAAAAGGCAGAATATTTCTCTGGATGTGAAAAAGGAAGAAACATGTTTTAAAAGACAGAATAGCTCCCTGTAGCTTCCTACCCATCCCCCTTTGTCAATGAGCCATTAAAACTTGAGCTACTCCACTTTACATAAGCTCCCCTTCAGCTCCAGAGTGATGGGATTAAGGCATGATGATATTGACCCTTTACCCAACTCACCACATGGCATCTGAGAACTCAATCAAACCTGGATTCAAAATGCAGCCTAGAGAGTTGCCCCTGCATGGCTCCATAGCAGTCTGACAACCAATCAGAACACAAACTCAAGATCAAAGGCCAGAGGGGGATAAAATCAGGGACTCAGCTTCTCTTCCTCCCTTGCCTTCCCTTCCCTTCTCTTCTCCACCAACATTGAAGCATGTGATCACCTTTTCTGTTCAGGACTCAAGCCATGTGGTCCTGTCCACCATTAAAACCATCTTTCCAAGCAGCCTCCATGTCTCCAGTGTCTTTTTCCCCACTTGGAGCCGAACCCAGAAGGAAATTTCTTCCAACAGTATTAATTTTTAAAATATGGGTATCAGGGTTCCAGAGGTGGGTTCCTACCAGTTCGCACGTATTCGGTAGAACCGGTTCGTCAAATCTACCGAACCGGTTAGAAGAGGTTCCACCAGTGACCCCGGAAAGCAGGCCACACCTACAGAAGAGGTTCCAAAATCTTTTGAAACCCACCACTGGTCCTTGGATAGGATTATTCTACACTATCAAGCTCATATTTATAAAACTCAGGGCCTCTGTGAAAGGTAAGGATGACTACTGCATTTGTGGTACAATTAGAACATTGCGTGTGTTGAAGTTTACATCATATTCTTATGCAGGCCAGTGCTGTGTGTGAGGTAATTTAAGGTGGTTCTGACAAGTGTCGTCGGCATCTTCATATCCGGTCACATGGGTGGCAAGCCACTCTCATCCGGTCACATGGGCGGCAAGCCACTCCCACAAAGGAGGCCACACCCACAGAATAGGTTCGAACAATTTTTGAAACCCACCACTGCAGGGCTCCAAATAACATCCCGTCACGCTTCCCATTTTCCCACAATAGAAAATGTATAGTAGAATAATAGAATGTGTGACAGGCCAAAGATCCAAAAGAAAAGATGGCTGCAGGCCTGACAATGGGCCAGTCACAGGACACCGTCATGGTAGACATTGGGTAGAGAAAGACTGACTGTCTCATGAGCTTCTAAGACCAAGGGTGGGTTTTAATAATGGAGAATATTTGTAGCTCAGGGTTGAGTTCAGGGGTCCTTAGTGTTCTCGGAGCTTGGTTGTTTTCTTGCAGACATTTCATTACCCAAACTAAGTAACATCATCAGTACTAGGACTGATGATGTTACCTGTTTTGAGTAATGAAAGACCTGCAAGAAAGTTAGCACCCACATCACTGCTAGAAGAATGAAATATTTTAGGAAATGTTAAAAAGCCGGAATGCCCTTTCAGAACACAAGCCCCTTCATTACATCACCCACAGCAAACTTCAACCAAACCTGGGAGCTCAGACAACCTATAGAGTCAGCTATGACCTCTACATAACCCCTCCATGGGGAGTCTGACAACAGCCAATAGAATACATGTTCTTGCATAGGAACAGGAAGCTGAAGTTCAAAGCCCAAGAGCATTAAAAAAAAAACCACTCCCAACTCCATGTGGTCAGCTGTCCAGAGCCACCATGTGGTTCTACTTCATCATTAAACCATCTTTCCCAGCAGTTTCCATGTTTCCAGTGTCTTTTTCCCAGCTTGGAACTGAAGCAGATGGATATTTCTTCCCACAAAAACAACCAAACTCAGAGAGCACCTCAAAGGGCCCTCAAAGGCCCTTTTAAATGGCCCTTTAAAAGACTTATATGGCTGCTCATCTTAAGAAACACAATTCTGGCCCTCTCATGCTAGTGGTACAAAACCCCACAACAACCAAATTGTCAGTCCTGCAGCCGGTTTCTTTTGAGACCTTTGGCCTGCCACACTAATATTCTATTCTACTATGCTGTTTCATTAGTGGGGAATTGGGAGGGGGAATAGTAAGGAGTAGAACGTGATGTTGTCAAAATAAAATTCCTTTCTAGAATCCACACCTCTCTACACTTCTGTGCCTGACCGGAACTGGATGGGTGGAACTGCCAGCATGGCAGTGGAAGATTGGACCATGGGATGGACTTGTGGGTGTGGGGGCAAGATCATGAACTGTAACCTGGGTGGGGAAAACTCAGAAAGCTCAGATTCAGGCTTCCCCAGATGTGCCAACATGTCTCCATTAATAAATTGGAACTTAGAGCAATACTTTGCCTTGGACTCTGATTTAATTTTGGTTGTTATTTGGAACGCTGACACCAGAGGTGGGTTCCTACCAGTTCGCACCTATTCGGTAGAACCGGTTCGTCAAATCTACCGAACTGGTTAGAAGAGGTTCCACCAGTGGACCCGGAAAGCAGGCCACACCTACAGAAGAGGTTCCAAATTTTTTTGAAACCCACCACTGCCCCCCCCCACACACAGAGAGACAGACAGACTGACAGAGAGAGAAAGAGAAAAAAGGACGAAATAAATAAATAAATAAATAAATAAGAAAAAAAGAGAAAGAGATGAAAGAAAAAAAGAAAAAAGGAACAGAGAGACAAAAGGAAGGAAAGCGAGAGAGAGAGAGAGAGAGAGAGAGAGAGAGAGAGAGAGAGAGAGAGAGAGAGAGAGAGAAAGAAAGAAAGAAAGAAAGAAAGAAAGAAAGAAAGAAAGAAAGAAAGAAAGAAAGAGAAAGAAAGAAAGAAAGAAAGAAAGAAAACACATGGCTGGCAAGCCATTCCCACCAGGTCACATGGCCGGCAAGCCACTCCCACAAAGGAGGCCACTCCCACAGAGTAGGTTCCAAAAAAGTTTGAATCCCACCACTGGCTGACACATATAAACAAAAAAACAAACCTGGCACCACAACCCTCCTTTGAGGGAGTCAAACGCCATCTTCATGCTCCAACCTCACCCTATCCCAGCGCTTGGGAGAGACACTTAGTGGAAACACTTAGATCTTGGGTCTCTGACCTCTTAATTGCTATGCCGCATTAAACCTTCTTTGTGAGATGTTCTTTGTGCTTTGAAGAGATTGTTTCACTCTTTCCTATTAACCCTATTGTTTCTAGGTCACAAAGCCTGTTGCTTTGGGCCTTTCAAGTCTTTCAGAGTTTGGTATGAGGGTCACAAAGGGAACTTGATGTCTCTGCATCAGGCTTGGAGTTTCAGCCTTATTGGATGTCTTACATTTTTAGCAATAGCAATAGCAATTAGACTTATATACCGCTTCATAGGGCTTTCAGCCCTCTCTAAGCGGTTTACAAAGTCAGCATATATTGCCCCCACAGTTTGGGTCCCCATTTTACCCACCTCGGAAGGATGGAAGGCTGCGTCAACCTTGAGCCAGTGAGATTTGAACCGCCGAACTGCAGCTTAGCAGTCATCTGAAGTGGCCTGCAGTACTGCACCCTACCCACTGCACCACCTCGGCTCTGCTGAGACAGCAGTTGCTTACTAGGGTGTAGGAAGTGAGCACCCACCCCTGTCCTGGGAAAATGAGATATTTTAGGAAATATTAACAATATAAAAAGAGAAGTGGAAACTCAAGAGAGGCAGAAACTCAATCCCCCTCCCATCTTTGT
This sequence comes from Thamnophis sirtalis, assembly GCF_051295495.1. Classification (NCBI taxonomy): domain Eukaryota; kingdom Metazoa; phylum Chordata; class Lepidosauria; order Squamata; family Natricidae; genus Thamnophis; species Thamnophis sirtalis. The sequence goes on along the minus strand of NW_028261393.1, from coordinate 16,488,724 downwards.
CAATGGGCCATTAAGGCCTGAGCCAGTCTATTCTACATAAGATCTACCTCCTTCAGGCACAGCCATAATAGGAATCCCAAAGCCCTTTCATTACATCATCACCCAGCAAGAGTCAACCAAGCTTGGGACTCAGGACAGCCTACAGAGTTGCCCCTGCAGGGCCCCATGGGAGTCTGACAACCAATCAGAATACAAGCTCAAATTCAAAAGCCCAGAGAGGGCATAAAATCCAGGCAATCTCAGCATCTCTTCCCTTTTTTTTTCTTCACCCAACATCTTCAAGGCATTTGATCCTGTCCACCATTAAAACCATCTTTCCAATCAGCCATCATGTTTCCAGTGTCTTTTTCCCCACTTGGAACTGAACCCAGAAGGACATTTCTTCCAACAAGGGAAAGCAGGAAAATTCCCAAATTGAACATATTCTATAAAATATGCATTTACGTTCAAGAACGGTGAGACCTCTGTTAACAGTTGCTCTGGGTTTGGCTTGGCAAGTTTGAGAAACCTCTGTGATAGCTAAATTAAGATGTAATTATTTAAAAAGGGGGTGTGTTTTTGCTCAGCTCTGATACCAATAAAACCTTCTGTTTTATTCATCCAGGGGAGCAGGTAGAGTATCGCCGTGACCCGTCAAAACCGCGGTCCACTAAAGCGCGCCCGATTAAAGCACGTACGTGACGTCATCAGCAGCGCGACGAAAAAAATAAAAATAAATTAAATTAAAATTAAAATAAAATTAAAGCAAGCCGATTCACATAAAGGTAAGGGTTAGGGTTAGGGTTACGTTAAGCGTTAGGGTTAGGCTTAGGGTTAGGTTAAGGGTTAGTGTTAGGTTTAGGGTTAGGTTAAGGGTTAGGCTTAGGGTTAGGTTTAGGGTTAGGTTTGGGAGGGTTAGGCTTTAATTTTAAATTTACCGCACACAGCGTGATGTTTTCGTCGCGCTGTGATGACATCATGTACGCGCTTTCGTCGAGCGCGCTTTATTCTACCACGGTTTTGTGGTGGAACCGAGTATCGCACAGGTTCATTTTTTTCATTTTAGGAAGCTGTGGTCCTGTAAAGTTTGAGAGTCGCTGCCTCAAAAAAAAACAAAAAACAGTTTTGCTAACAGCTTTCATCACAGGTACCTGTTTTTAGCCAGGGAGCCATTCTGCTAAAAAATAAAATGAAAATGAAGACAGGCTACAAATCTTTTCTTCCTTTACGGAGAGATCCTGTAAAAAAAAAAAAAAAACGTTGAAAGATTTGCACTGAAAGGCAGCCTCCGAATGGGCAAGGGTTACAGAGTTGCCATGGAAACAACCAAACTAAGTTGGTTGGCTATTGAATTTGGCAGTGCGAGGAAGACGACTGTCTTCTGGTCCAACCCCCTGCTGAAGCAAAGAAATCCTATATAGCATTTCAGACAAACGGATGTCCAATCTCTTCTTTAAAACCTCCAGTGCATAGACCTCCCCCAACTTCTGGAGGCAAGCTGTTCCACTGATCAATTGTTCTCACTGGCAGGGATTTTCTCCTTAATTCCAGGTTGATTCTTTTCCTTGATTGGTTTCCATCCATTGTTCTTCCTTCTAATGCTTTGGAGAATAGGTTGACCACCACCATCCCCTTCTGTGTGGCAGCCCCTTAAATATTGGAACATTGCTATCATGTCACCTCTGGTCCTTCCCTCTGTTAAACTATTCCTACTTCCCGCAACCATTCCTTGCACGGTTTCGCCTCCAGCCCCCCCTAACCAACTTTGTTGCTATTCTCTGCACTCTGATTGAAATAATCCCTGACTTAGTATGATGTATGAATGCAGCCTATCTGCCTTATTATTTGATCTGCCTCGGGGAGCAAGCTTATTCTCGCTTCCCCCCACCCCAATGCCTAATAGTTAAAAGGCTGTGTATCAGTTCATTCCTCTCTGTGTGGCTGTGTGTGTGAGGGGGAGGGAGAGGGAGAAAGAGAGGGAGAAGGAGAGGGGGAGGGACAGAGATAGAGTGACAGAAAGACACAGAGAGAGAGGGAGAGAGAGGGAGAGACAGAGAAACAGAGAGAGAGAGAGACAGACAGACAGACAGACAGAGACAGAGACACACAGAGAGAGACAGAGAGACAGAAACAGAAAGAGAGACAGACAGACAGACAGACAGAGACAGAGAGACACACAGAGAGAGACAGAGAGACAGAAACAGAGAGAGAGACAGAGACAGAGAGACAGAGACAGAGACAGAGAGATGTGGGTATGGAGGAATACAAAAGACACAGATCTTATAAGCCTTTATGTCTTCCTTCATTTGCTCTTCTCATTTCTAGCCTCAGGAATGCCAGTCATCTCCTATTTGAATCCTTACACTTTTTCCCCCCTGCTCAACTACACAGCAGATTGAAAATGCATTTTCTTTGAAGCGCTGGAGGCCATTCATTGAGTCCACTACTTCCCACAGCTGCCGCTACCCATGATCACAGAGGTGCCTCCAAGGTAGCTTTATCCACAGTATTGCTTCTCTGCTCCTTGCTAGTTATTTATTAGTTCATGCCAGGCCAGACTCCTTCATCACGGGTAAAACCTAACACATTGCCATTCTCTGGAAACATCCCTGCCTTTGTCCCTGGGATGGTAGGAGGAGTAAGGATCTGAAATAAGGGAGGTAACACTAGTCAGTTGGATGTGATGGTTAAGATTAGAGCCCAGGAAATCCAGAGAGACGTCCACTCTTAGCATGGAAGCTCACTTGGGAAATTTGGAGAAGTCATTATCTCTCAGCCCAAACTACCCCAGGGTATGAATAAATTAAAGAAGAGACGTAAAAGAATGTCACCTTGAGCTCCTGGAGGGAAGAAGGGAATGTACAAGATGTATATACGCATGGATGGATGGATATGTCAACTCATAAAGTTGCCATGGTGAGGAAAGGGGTGTGAGCACATTACATGCATACTTTTAGCTAGAGTCTGATCTCAGTTTACTACAGCAGGATTGTGAGGCATGCCCCTCATTGGTGAATGTGATTTATGACACAGACTGAGGGGAGGAAAGAAACAGGGGCAAAGTTCAGCCATAATTAAAATGTGATCAGATCTGACTGCAATAGAGTATTGCCGAAATGATGTTCCTAATAAATGATTGGATTTCTTTTGAAACTTGGCTCAAGGCTCATGAATTAATTAGGGCATCTTTCGGAAACCCGACAGACAGACAAGCAGATCCTGACAGGATGGATAGATGGATGTTTTTGTTCTCCAGTGCAGTAATTTTCTTGCACCATCCAATCTGGGTCATTCAATGGGACCAGAGGTTTAGTCTTCTGAGCTTTCAGACGCGTACTGGAGCCCATCCTCAAGGAACTTCTCTCTATTAATAACTTTATTGAATGTGGAATTCGTCATGAGTAGAGGATGATCCCAACAAGGTGGGATGAGGTAAGAAGAAACAAAGTTGCAAAAGAGCTCCTGTCCTAGGGCCGAACCTTTATGTACTGCAAACTACATCTCCAAGAAAAGTTGGATTATGCTGTAACATGAGTTTTTTTTTTTCCTGAATGGCTACAAGGAGGCAAAACTTTGGAACTCTTTAACTGATAACTATAGAAAAAGACTGCCATATATTCTCATTAGCCTAGCCTTTACTGTAATCCAAAATGCAATTACTGCTACACCTCCTCCATATTGTTTGTGAAATGACTGAAGGTTGACATCCATGATACAAAATTGGGATGTTTAGAGTGATGCCCAGGTTTGAATCTTTGACACTGATAAAACTGGGCCTTATCTAACGAAATGAAATTCAATATACAGGAAAGTAAGGTTTTACACGTAGGTAACAAAAACCAAATGTATAGGTACAGATTAGTTGAAACCTGGCTCAACAGTAGTAACTATGAGAGGGATCTTGGCATCCTAGTGGACAATTACTAGGACTGTGTGAAGCAACAGTCAAAAACACCAATGCAGCCCTAGGTTGCATTGACTGCAGG